>NC_067427.1:986666-1315555 GCF_009764475.1 Pristis pectinata | reverse complement strand
GCCACACAATAAGAAGGACATGATTGCACTGGAGAGGATGCAGAGGAGGTTTACCAGAATGTTGCCTGGAGGTGGTTCAGTTCCGAGGAGAGATGGATAGGCTGGGAGTGGAGTCACTGGGTAGAGGTGTAAAAATGATGAGGGGCCCAGATAGTGTGGCTAGCAGGAAATATTCCTCCAGTAGAGGTGTCTAAAACTAGAGACATCAGTTTAAGGTAAGGGATAATTAAGCTTTGATCTACCAATCATTGGGGAATGAAGTAAAACATATCCTCGAGCAGCTATTGTCCGAGGAAGTGATTGAAAAGGAAAAATAAAATGGAGTGCATTCCTAATCAAGTGAGAGATTAACAGCATCTGCATATTTAGGCTGCCTTTTCTGTAATGTGTTCAGTATCTTCACCAAGTGTCAGCCATGGGATATACTGCTTGCATAAGTTGTGGTATTACAGCAATGGTGAACAGCAGATGTGTTTAGGCTGAAGTAGGATCACTGTAAACATTAGAAATTCTGTTCCACAATCTGGAATCTTGGAGAAATGCTAAAAAAATTTATCAACAGTGAAGTTATCACATTCAGCACATCACAGAAACCAGCCTCCCCTCCATGGACTCTGTCTACACTTATCACTGCCTCGGTAAAGCAGCTGACATAATCAAAGACCCCACCCTGGACATTCTCTCTTCTCCCCTCTCCCGTCAGGCAGAAGATACAAAAGCCTGAAAGCACGTACCACCAGGCTCAAGGACAGCTTCTATCCTGCTGTTATAAGACTATTGAACGGTTTCCTAGTACAACAAGATGGACTCTGACCTCACAATCTACCTCGTAATGACCTTGCACCTTAATTGTCTACCTGCACTGACCTTTCTCTGTGCTGTGACACTTTACCTCTGCCATTCTGTATTGTTTTACCTTGTACTGCCTCAGTGCACTGTGTAATGAATTGGATCTGGATGAACGGTATGTAAGACAAGTTTTTCACTGTACCTCGGTACATGTGACAATAATAAACCAATTCCAATTATACATTTAGATTTGATCAAAATCCATGCTCACATGGCATATAATTGAGGTTTATAGTAGGTGCCAGTGCTATTTCTGCCAATAATGATGATGATGTTGAAACAATACTGAATAAAGTAGCAATCAGGAAGACAACTCCTTGGCTTCTGTTGTTGTCAAGAGTTCTTGCCTGAACCAGGTGAAGTAATAATCAGGACAACTGAGGACTTGCAAACACAATAATATTTAGAAGTGGCTGAGCTTGAGACGGTTAGGTTATCCGAGAAGGCAAGGGAAAAGTGGGATGGGAAATGGGACATTTTGGAGAGATGATGGAGGAGCTCAGGTAAGGGTAGGGCACACAAAAGGAAAACTCTGCTGAAGTGGCTTCTGAGTGATAACAGTCGGAAGGCGGGGGAGTAAATGGATGTTTGAGGTTGCTAAAATACAATGGCATGTTCTTCTATTGATAACTATAATTTGGGAGCTGTTTCAATATTCATGTCAAAAGATAACCTGAACATGGGGATAAGTTAAATCAAAATGTGTTGTTCACTTGACAGAGAGCTCAAAGCAAACATAAGGAAATAAACAGAGATATGGCAAATGCAGTTCATTATAGACAAATGTAAATTATAATGTTGATAACTGGGAGCATTCTCAATGGAGTAAAGAAAGAAAAAGTTCTAAAGAAACATGTAGGCAACACATTACAATCCATGTGTCAGCTTAAAGAGCAATTGGATTTCCTGTACCACAGGACAGCGATAAATAACCAAACAAGAAAGTGAGAAAATAAGGTCATAATCCTCAGACAGTGAGAAATCAAAAATGATTCTAGTCTTAAAATAACAAAGGGAATGAATAATTTAGTAGACAAATAGAGTAAAAGTTGCAATGAATTTAGACTTTAAGTCAAGCACATTAATGGAGAACCAGGAGTAATGCAATGCGGTGATGAGAAATGTACCACCCCAGAAGGTCAGAAGTCATTTGTACCGTTAACATATCAGTGATAAAGAGCAAAGGCAGAGATTAGGATTTAAAAATAAAGCTGTCATGGCTGACAGAAAGGTGGAGCAGATTCAATGGGCTAAATCACTGTCTACAATAAGTATAAGAAGATATTAGAGGTGGTCAGCATGGCTTTGTATGGGGAAGGCCAGGTACTATGAACTTGTTTGAGTTATTTTAAGGAGATGATGAAGATGATTGATGAGGGCAGAGCAGTGGATGTGGTCTACATGGACATTAGTAAAGCATTCGACAAGGTCCCTCATGTAGGCTGGTCCAAAAGATTAAGGCACACGGGATCCATGGTGACTTGACATTGGATTCATTGGCTTGGCCGTAGGACAGAGGGTAGTGGCGGAGGGGTGTTTGTCTGACAGGAGGTCTGTGACCTGTGGTGTGCCACAGAGATCAGTGCTGGACCCCCGTTTGTGATATGAAAATGTAGGTGGGCTGATGAGTAAGTTTGCAGAGAAAACAAAAATCGGCAGGTTGTGGATAGTGAGGAAGGTTGTCCAAGGATACAGCAGGATTTCAATCAGTTGGAATTTGGGTGGAGAAATTGGCAGATGGAGTTGAATCTAAACAAGTGTGAGGTGTTGCACTTTGGGAGGTCAACTGCAAGAGGAACGTACACAGTAATGGCAGGACCCTTGGAAGCATTGATGTACAGAGGGATCTTGGGGTGCAAGTCCATAGCTCTCTGGAAGTGGCAACACATGGATAGGGTGGTAAAGAAGGCGTACGGCATGCTTGCCTTCATCAGTCAGGGTGCTGAGTGTAAAAGTTGGCAAGTCATGTTGCAGCTGTTTAAAAATTTGGTTCGGTCACATTTGGAGTATTATGGTCGACACATTACAGGAAGGATGTGGAGGCTTGGAGAAGGTGCAGAAGAAGTTCACCGGGATGTTGCCTGGATTGGAGAGTATTAGCTACAAGGTGAGGTTGGACAAACCTGGACCATTTTCTCTGGAGCCTCGGAGGCTGCGGGACACTCTGATTGATGTATATAACATCATGAGATGCATGGATAGGGAACCTAATATAAGAATGATCATAATTCAACAATCTCAGAAATGCCTTCAACTCAGTTGTATTAGTTAGGCAGGAGCAGAAGTGAAGGCTTTTATCTTCTCTTGAAGTTGGTGTCATCGTTTAAGATCCACTGGGTGTCCAAGTGTTATGCTTCACTTGCCATTAAAGTACACTTGCTTCTCTTAAGATCTTTTTTTCCAGTCCGTTCATTGCTTCTTCTGGATTCCGCAGGTGTTGATCTCTCTGGGCTCCAGTAATCTGGATGTCATCTAATGTAAAGCGACCTTGGGGATGGCTTGTAGCAGCCCCGCCACAGTTCTCTGAAAGCTAGCAGGTACAAATGAATCTGAAGGGTAGTCGGTTATATGTTGTGTCTGTTGACATTCAAGAACATTTTGAACTACTCTAAATTGTTGTTCTCCAGACAAGATGCAAATAAATCTTCTAATGTAACAACGGGATACTTTCTGGGGATGGGGCTCAGCTTGTTATCTCCAGAAGTCCAGTTAGCTCCATCTTGGTACAACGGGCGCTGTCCCTTCAGAGTACTCAACAGATGCTATCACATTTCTTCTCTGAGAAGCCGATCAATCTCTTGCACTAGCCTCTGACCTGGCCCTTCAACATGCCAACACATCTTTGAAACATCTTCATATCTAACATCTCTGAATCTTCCAGCCTCATCTCCAATCCATTGGAATTTCACTCAGCCAGCCTTTGGCTGGAGCTGGCAACAGTCACTACTGACAATATGTCCTTGGTATTTCACTGACATGTCAGTGACTCCAGCTACTTCAGTGCTTTCACCTATACAATTGTCAGATTTAACTTGCCTTCTTGAGTTCAGTTCAGTTCTTGTGTGCTGTTTACAGGGAACAGCTGGTCTCACTTACAAGTCCCAGATGTTTTTACTTGCCATTCCCATTGCCTGGGCAATTCTCAGTGCATCCTCAAAGGTCAGATTCACTTCTGATGACAACTGCCTCTGAATCCAGTCATCACTGGTTCCACGAACAAATCTGTCCCTCAGCATCTGTGAGAGGGCGCTGCCATATTTACTTCCTCAGTTTAGCTACAAACTCATCCACTATTTTTTTTAGTAGTGGAAAGGGTGAGCAGCTTCAAGTTTCTGAGCATCAACATCTCGGAGGATCTATCCTGGACCCAACACATTGATGCAATCACAATGAAGGCAAGCCAGTGGCTCTACTTTGTGAGGAGTTTGAGGAGATTTGAGGAGTTGCATCACTGCCTGGTATGGAGGCTCCAATGCACAGGATTGAAAGAGGCTGCAGAGGGTTGTAGCCAGCTCCATCACAGGCACAACCCCTCCCCGCACTGAGGACATCTTCAAGAGGCGGTGACTCAAGAAAGTGGTATTCATCACTAGGGACCCTCACCATCCGGGACATGCCCTCTTCTCGTTACTACCAGCAGGGAGGAGGTACAGGAGCCTGAAGACCCACACTTCATTGATTCAGCGATTCAGGAACAGCTTCTTCCCCTCCACTATCAGATTTCTGAACGGTCCATGAACCCATGAACACTACCTCGTTATTCCTTTTTTTTGCACTATTTATTTTGTAATTTATAGTAATTCATGGTAGGCCGAAGGCCTATTTTTGCTGTATGGTTCTAATTTCATGACTGCACTGTACTGCTGCCACAAAACAAGAAATTTCATGACATATAAGTCAGTGATAATAAATCTGATTCTGGGGTTAGGATTTTTTAACTGTGAATCAAATTGAAACTTCTGCATGATCTAACTTGGCTTTGGAGTAAAGTGATTCTTCAACGAATTCACCAATTCCTTCAATTATTATCGAGTCTCACAGAGGTCAGCAGGTTTCTCATCAGACCACATGTAGAATAAAGTTCTTTATCTTCATCTGCACCAATTCCTTCAATTATTAATCGAGTCTCACAGAGGTCAGCAGGTTTCTCATCAGACCACATGTAGAATAAAGTTCTTTATCTTCATCTGCAATGTCACTTGCACCAAAGAGACGTGATAGTATTTGACAATATCGTTCCCATGTCTGGGTGTGGAGAGTTAAATGCTGCAGTCAAGCTTATTGTTACAGCTGTTTTCCTTGCTATTTTCAGAGGGTATTATAACTTTGCTTCTCTCTTGCCTTTTTTTAGTAAATAAAAGTTTCACTTTGTTCTAGCCTGACTTGGGGAACAGTTCTCTTTGTCATCAGTGTGTTGTATCTCACCATGCAAAACCGCGGAGGCAGAGCTTCGTCCTTCAGTCAGTTTGTTTATTTTTTCAAGCCTGCTGAGTTCACGTGTCTGCAAACTCAGCGTGACAGAGGGTCATCAAAACAGCACCTGCCAATGACCAGAACAGTGATACAAGGCAGGCTCCCACCATGATGCTACATCTTAAGTTAAGAGATCTGAGCCACCCTCAATATTGCACTAAAGTGTTAGGATGGAATGTGTGCCCAGATTCTGAAGTGGGGCATGAGCCCACAATCACTTGACATAAAAATTACCGTAACTAATGAGCTAAGCTGCATAAGTATCCATGCTGTTTTAACCAGAGATTAACGTGCACGTGCTTCCAAGTTGTTTTATTCTTACCAATTTATGTAATCTACAACACGAGTGAAATATCCGCACTAAAATACCAAAATGTGGTGTGGCGAGGTGATGCCACCGGATGCTGGAACTGCCCGAGACCAAGGCACTGCCAGCGCTGTTCCCTGTCTGAGTCAGACAAATGTCAGCACAAAGATCACTGAAAATTCAGCAAAGTTGAGATGCAAAAGGAAATTAAGGAAAATATTATTTTCATTCTACTCAATTTACCTGAAACCACGGAAGAACTGTCACGCACCCAGTTGGTGAGGTATTCTGGTAAATATATTACTTTATCCAGAGTTCACGATTCACCTTCAGTAAGAACTTGGTGTTCCTCACTGTGGCAAGTTTAGATTGGAATAAAAAGTGTCGAGTTGTAAAACCCTCCTTCCTTCGGGTTTGTTGCAGATGGTGAATTGTGAAATATTAATCTGACAGATTCACACAAAAGAAGTTGAATCAAAATTCGGACTAAGCAAGCATTTTGGCAATCTTCTGTTAAAATTGTGGATTGGTGTACATGGGTATTGGTGCGTCCTGTGGGTTTTGTACTGGGTTTTTTCGTCATCTATTGATAGAAATGATTTGGACATGAGCACAAGAGGACCAGTGTCATGTTATGTTTACTGGCAATACCAGGGAGTTGCATTTGTATAGAACTTTAATAAGGGTAAAGTGTTTGAATGCACTTCTTGGAAACATTACTAAATAAGATTTAATATTGAGCCATATAAAGGAATATTAGGACAGATAACATGATCAATGTGAAAATCAAAAAAAACTGAAAACTGTAGATGCTGGAAATGTAAAATAAAAACAGAAAATTCTGGAAATTCTCAGCAGGTCGGGCCGCATCTGTGGGAAGAGAAACAGAACTAGCTTTTCATGTCGAAGACCCTTCGTCAGAACTAAGAAGGAGACAAAAGAAGCTCGTTAAGTTGCAGTAAGGGTGGGGAGGAGGGATACAGTAAAAGCGGGGTGACCGTGGGGATAAACTGCTAACAATGTTAACTGGCCAATGAGTGAATGGCAGCAGTTAGAGAGTGAGAACAGAGACAAAGAAATGTAGGAGTTTGGGAAATGCAGAGCAGGAGGACATGCCCAGCAGATCAGACTGGCATGTCCACCACTCGCAGAGGAAAAAAACAAACTGGGTCAATATCACAGATGGATGACTGATAGAGACAGAGAAATCAAGTTCCCTGGAGTTGTAGAATTCAGTATTAAGTCCAGAATGTGCCAGTCAGAAGGGGAGGTGCTGTTCCTCAGGCATGCATTAGACCTCACTATAACAGTGCTGGAAGCCACCCAGCAATAGGTTGAAGTGGGATGGAGAATTTAAAGTGGCAGGTAAAGGGAGGTTCAGGTCATCCCTTGGACTGAATCTAAAATAAAAAGAGAACGGGGTGGGGGTGGAGGCAGAGGCGTTTAAGAGGCTGTTAGACAGACACGTGGATGTGTCAGGAATGGAGGGAGACGGACTGTGTGCAGGCAGAAGGGATTAGTTTAGTTAGGTGTTTAATCACTAGTTTAATTAGTTTGACACAAGGTTCCTGTGCTATACTGTTCTAAAACAAAATGCTGCAAATGCTCGATGCGGATCCAGTGTTTTCTGTTTCTCAACTTGGTCTTTGTGGTAGATTGAGGGAGAAAAACAAGCTCAGGGTGTGGACAGCTGAAGGCACAGGTGGCAATGTGTACAACTAAAATTTTACAGATCAGAATCAGGTTTATTATCACTGACATATGTTGCGAAATTCGTTGTTTTGCAGCAGCAGTACAGTGCAAGACATGAAATCACCATAAATTACTAAATAAATAAATAAATGGATAAACAAATAGGTAGATAGATAGATAGTGCAATAAAAGAATAACGAGGTAGTGTTCATGGGTTCATGCACCGTTGAGAGATCTGATGGCGGAGGGGAAGAAAGCTGTTCCTGAATCATTGAGTGTGGGTCTTCAGGCTCCTGTACCTCCTCCCCGATGGTAGTAATGAGAAGAGGGCTTGTCCTGGGTGGTGAGGGTCCTTAGTGATGGATGCCACCTTCTTGAGGCACCGCCTCGTGAAGATGTCCCAGTGGTGGGGAGGGTTGTGCCCGTGGTGGAGCTGGCTGCACAAGATGCTGTTGGTGGCCATGGGCACCTGCAGGTGAGAAACGTGAAGGAGTGCCGTACATCATACTTCTTTTTACCAGACTGCTTCAAGAAGGCACAGATTATACTGGCAGTTCTTTGTCATCCGTGGATATAAACGATTTGGACATAAACACAGAGTACCAAAGCTACAGGATTCAGTTTTTCATGAAGTGAAGTTGAATATGAAAGGTTTTATATCAGGTTAGATTGACAATAGATACTGATTGGCTTTCTCTTCATCCATGAATATTGCGAAGAATGATGGTAGGAATAAATATTCTTGTGAAGAAAAAGGCTTTGCAATTATGTTCTTCTTCCATTTTGACTGAAGGATTAAGAGGGCACATGAGTTTAAACTTCCAATTTTATGAAATATTTGCTCGGTGTGCCACCAGTACACATTCCCTGGAAGCAACACACTATGAGTGAGGGTTCTATCAGCAGGAGGACTGAGGGTGGGGTAGAGTCAGGGGACATAATGGAGGTGTCTGGGCTTTTCCAGTTCTGGCACATGATTTGTTACCGGGGAGTTAAGAAGTAGGCAGTCTTTGAAGAACATGGGATCAGTAGCACAGTTAAGGATCAACAATAACTTGCATCTATAGTACCTTATAATTAAGTATATGGCACCAAGGAACTTTGCGAAAGACCATGGCGCAGTGTTCAACACTGCTCCCTCATAGCTCCAGAGACCCAGGTATGATGATGATCTCAGGTACTGTATGCCTGGAATCTGCATGTTCTCTCTTTGAGCATGTAGGTTTCCCCCTGGTGCTCTGGTTTCCTCCCATATGCTGGTTGATAGATTAACCTGGCTACTGTAAATTGCCCCTACTGTAGGTAGTTGGCAGGAGAATGGTGGGGGAGGAGGGATGGGGATGGGAGAGGCAAAGAAATGGATTAGGGCAGATGGGTGCTTCATGTTGGTGTGGACAAGGTTGGCCAAAGGGCCAGTTTCCATACTGAGTGACTGCATCACATTAATAGCATTGTTGGCACCATGGACAGATGACCAAAAGTTGTCTCCCCAAGAGCACCTTAAGCTGGGAAGGGAGAGGGAGGATCAGGGAGGGGCATTCCAGAGCCTAGAACTCCAGCAGCTGAGAAACTGGTTGATAAAGGTGGAGCAACCAAAGTTGAGGAGTGTGAGGAGACCAGAGTTGGATGAACTTCCATACCTCAAAGATTGGTAGGTTGGGATGAGGTTAAAGGAATAAGGAGGGCATTACCTTGGAGAGATTTGAAGAGGAGAATGAGGGTTTTAAAATTGAGGTGCAGTTAGAGTAAGGCCAGGTGTGGATTAGACAGCAGCTTTAGCCTGAGACAGAGATCTGAAAAAGGATTTGATTGTTGCCCAGAGAACGACGTTTCTCAACTCCTGGTGGAGGCTGTGTTTTATCAAGAAGCCTAAGGGGTGACTGAGTTCTTCCGAAGCTGCGGCCTGGGAGTGGAAGAAAATAATCTGAAGGAAAAGGGAGGCAGGAAGTACGGAAACGAAAGGAATTGCCCGCAGATGAGGAGGAGACAGGGTGAGTGAAGAAAGACGAGGGTTGGAAAAATTCTGAGAGAAAGTGTCCTCTCTTCCAGCAATCACTTTGTAACTAAGATTAATGAATACGTAGGTTTTACATATGTTGAAATTCTCTGCTTTAATGTCCTAATATGGTAAAGTTATGTAGCAGACAGGATGAATTTACACAATGCACATATTAGTTTTGAGTATGAGACAGTGATAGGAGCTGATCTCTGAACATCAAATACTTTTTTTGTTCCCATTCAGTTATGTGTTGGAGAGAAAAAGTGACATTTTACAACCTTTTCAAATGATTGAACAAGTGGAACATTTTGTTTTACTGAAAGGAGGGAGACATGCCAGGAGGGTAGGGGGTTGCGACTCTCCTGGACTGACGGTGGTCTACCTAGGCACACACGGCAGCCTTCAGCGCACCCTGAGCGCACCCCTGCCTCTCAGCAGTTCCCTGCTCACTGTGGCTGAGCTAGGAGAAGGAGAAGGCAAAATTCAGTTTTTATCAGTGACGAACCACTCAAGTACTCAGACATTACAATTATGCAAAGTCCAAAATGCTGCTTTCCAAGTTGTCATCTGCCCCATGGACTGAAGTAATCGAGTGATGGCTCAAGTGTGCTTGAACTGATCCTTGGGCAGAAGCAGGTTTTGGTTTTGGGGCTGAACGTATCTCTTAACGTCATTTTTAAAAAAAATAATCAGTTGAAATGGCGACGGGGCCACAGGAGCAGCCATAGCTGTGTAAGTAGTAGGGAGGTAGGGAGCAGAGGTAGCTCCACTACCTACCAATTGAGCAGAGAATTCCATTCATTCGCACACTCTTGAAGAAATGTCTCCTCATTTCATTCTCAATTGACCAATCCCTTATTTTGAGACTGTGATCCCTGGTTGTGGAAGCTCCAAGAAGGGGAACATTTTCCCTGCATCGACCCTGTCAAGCCCTGTCAGAGTTTTCTATGCTTCAATGACATCAGCTCTCATTCTTCAAATGTACAGGGAGAATAAGCCCAGGCAGTTTCATGTGTGCTCATGAGACAAAATCCTCATCCCAAGAATTAATCCAGCTTCAGTACACACCCTCTGTTGCAAGTATATCCTCCCTTGGATACGGAGACCAGACGTACACAATTTTCCAGGTGCGGTCTCAGCAGGACCTTCTATAATTGGAGCAAGACATCTCTTCCCACCATCCAGGAACCTAAATAGCCCTTCCAGGTGAGGCAGAGATTCACGTGGACATCCTCCAACTTGGTCTATTGCGTTTGGTGCTCCGAATGCAGCCTCCTCTATACTGAGCGTAGACTAGGCAATTGTTTTGCAGAGCACCTGCCCTCTGTCCGCAGTGGCCATCCCGAGCTTCAGGTTGGATGTCATGTGACCTCCCCTTCCCATTCCCACACCAGCCTGTCTGTCCTCAGCCTCCTCCACTGCTACAGTGAGAACAAACACAAACCAGAAGAACAGCACCTCACATCCTGCTTGGGTAGTCTGCAGCCCAATGGCAAGAAAGACCTCTGTACAGATGCTGCAATTTGTCTATTTGATCACCTTTGTCACCAGCCTCCTCCCGCTCGCAAATTCACCTGGGCTATTTCTGACTCTTCTTTTTCTGAACCACTCCGTCTCTATCTCAGGAAACAAACTACCCACCGATATCTGCTGTATATCTACGGACACCCACAGCTACCTCCGCTAGTCATTCTCCCACCCTGTGTCCTGTTAGGACACCATCCCCTTCTCTCCATTTCTCCATCTCTGCTCATCTGCTGTCAAGGTGTGGCTTTCCACTCCAGGCCTGAAATGTCCTCCTTCAGGATATGTGCCCCCCATCCCCCCCCCCCCACCCACCACCAGCCACAGCTGGCGGTGCTCTCACAAGCATTTCCTCCCTTTCCCGCCACACCTACCCTCAGCTCCCTCTCCCAGACAGAACAGAGATAGAGTTTCTCTCTTCCTCACCTTTCATTCCACCAGCCTCCGCGTCCATGATCCTTCCTCACTTCCGCCGGCTCCAACAGGATCCCACCACTAGCCACGTCTTCACCCTGACTCCCTGGACCACTCATCCCTACCCACCCACCCCTTCCCATCCCCTGGTACTCTCCCCGACAGCTGTCCCTACACCTCCTCCCTCATCACCACCCAGGGACTTAAACCACCCCTGCAGGTGAGGCAGAGATTCAAGTGCACCTCCTTCAACCTGATCACAGCATTCGGTGCTGACGGTGTGGCCTCATCTACACTGGTGAGACCAAGCGTAGACTAGGGATCTTTCTGCAGAGCACCAGTGCTCTGCCCACAGCGGGCAACCTGAGCTCTGGGTCACGTGTCATTTCAGCTCATTTCCCATTCCCACACCGAACTGTCTGTCTCGGCCTTCTCCGCTGCCAGAGGCACAGAGGCATAGAGCAATACAGCACAGATACAGGCCCTTCGGCCCAACCCGTCCATGCCGACCACGGTGCCCACCCAGCGAGTCCCAGTTTCCTGCGTTCAGCCATATCCCTCTAAGCCCGCCCCTCCATGTACCTATCCAAGTGCTTCTTAAATGATACTGTTGTACCTGCCTCACCCACTTCCTCTGGCAGCTCGTTCTGTATACTCACCACCCTCTGCGTGAAAAAGTTGCCCCTCAGGTCCCTTTAAAATCTTTCCCCTCTCACCCTAAACCTATGCCCCTAGTTTTGGACTCCCCTACCCTGGGAAAAGACTGTTACCGTCCACCTTATCTATGCCTCTCATAATTTTAAACATTTCTATAAGGTCATCCCTCATTCTCCTATGTTCTAAGGAATAAAGCCCCAGCCTGGCCAACCTCTCCCTCTAAGTCAGGCCCTCTAGTCCTGGCAACATCCTCATAAATCTTCTCTGCACTCTTTCCAGTTTAACCACTGTCTTTTCCTATAACAGGGCAACCCAAAACTGTACACAGTGCTCCAAGTGCGGCCTCACCAATGACTTGTACAACTGCAACATAATGTCCCAACTCCTGTACTCAATGCCTTTACCGTTCAGCACCTGAAAGTCCAAAAGCATCACCTGAGCTTATTCCTCCTTGTCTATTCTGCTAGTTACAACCTGAGAAAACTCTTAACAAATTTGTCAAACATCATTTCCCTTTCATAATTTCATGTTGACTCTGCCCAGACCTATAACTACTTCCTGAGTGTTACTACTCCTTAATAACAGGTTCCAGCATTTTTCCCTGCTGGCTAACGGGGTGTTTCGTTCCTCTTTTCACTTTCCCTCCTTCCTTAAATAGTGGGGTGACATTTGAAACCTTCCAGTCAGTGAGACCATTCTGGAATCTATGGAATTATGGAAAATAACAACTGGAAATCCACTATTCCATTCCTACCTTTTTCAAAACCTTGGAATGCAGGTCAACAGGTCCTGGGCATTGATCGGTTTTCAATCCCATTAATTTCTTCAGCACTATATATTTTGTTACTTATACTAACGTCTCCTAAGTGCTTGTAAACCTCGACCTGTTGTTCTCCACTGTTTCCAGGTTTTCTGTGCCTTCTTCTGCCAAGACAGATCTCAGTTTAATTTCTCTGCCACTTCCTTACCCCCCAATATATCTTCACCGTGTCAGACTCACATTAACCTTTGCTAATCTTTTTCATTTTATATACTGAACCAAACTCTTACTTAATCAAGATTCATGTTGTTTTTCCACCAGGTCACATTTGTATCCTACTCTCCCTTAGCCATTTCTTGTTTTTTTTCATTCACTACAACCAATTCACCCCTCACATGCTTACAGTTGCTTCAGTTTAAGCAACTGCTTTCAGGTGGAACTAAATCACCTTCGATCTTTATAATAAAGTTTCAGCATATTATGATCATTTTCCTTCAAGGCCCCGCAATGACTAGATTATTAATTAACATTTTCCTCTTGCACATTACAGTATCTAAGACAGCCTGCTCCCCTCGTGGTTTCCTTAACCTACTGCTCTAGAAAACCATCTCGTGTACATTCCATGAACTCATCCTCCACACCACTACCGGTAATTTGAATTGCCCAGTCTTTCTGTACGGTGTATGAAGCTACCCCATGATTATTGTTTCACCCTTGTTATAGTGCCTCTCATTTCCTGACTAACACTGGCTTCTACTACCGTTTGAGGGCCTATTGACAACTTCCACCAACATCTTCTGCCCCTTGTTGTTTCTTAGTTCAAACCAAACTGATTCTATTTCTGACTGTCTTCTCTAAGATTTTGTTCTTTACTGTCATTGTCCATTCCTTGCTCTAAGGGCAATGGTATCATCTTCTCCATTTTGTCCATCTCCTCTATCACAACCTTGGTCACTTTGCAACCATATCTCTATAGCGGCTATTAGGTTGTCATTCCAGTTATGTCCATTTATGCCGTTAATTCAGCTATGGTGGTACCAAGGCTGCATGTGTTCAGATAAGAAACCTTCATTTGTTATCACTTTTATCATTTTCCCTGCTCTGACTCCTATTGGAGGTATATGTTTGCACACACCGCCCCTTCTTGACAGACTCTGACCAATATCATGCAACACCAGTGCCTTGTTCTTTCTCTTTAATTTTCTAAGTTTCCTCTCACCAAAACCCTCCATCTCACTGGCTAGTTAGGCTTTATCTGCTTCCTTATTAACTTCAGTTGCTGGAACACAAGCCCAGTGCAGGTGAAGCCTGTCCCTAAAAGAGTAGCACCCTCCTTCCCATTACTGATGTTGATGCCCCTTGAATTGAAATCCAATTAAAACTAAAACCATAAGAAATAAGAGCAGGAGTAGGCTATTCAGCCCCCTCAATCCTCTCCACAAATCAACAAGATCTTTACTGATCTTCCACCTCACACACCATTTTCCTGCCGATCCCAATATCTCTTCATGTCCTCAATATCCAGAAATCTATGGCTATTTGAATGAACTCAGTGACTGAACTTCCAGAGCCCTCAGGAGCAGAGAATTCCAAAGATTCTCCACTCCCCAAATGAAGAAATTTCTCCTTATTTCAGTTTTGAAAGGTCTACCCCTTATTTTGAGACTGTGATCCCTGGTTCGAGACTTCTCAAACAGGGAAAATTCCTCCCTAGATCCACCCTATCGTGCCTTCCAAGAACATTCTATGTTTCAGTGAGATCACCTCCCATTCTAAACTTTGTATAATTGTGTCCCTGCCTAACAATCACTTCATCATGTGTCAGATCTGCCATCCCCAGAACCAGTCTGATGATGTTCCACTGTACTCGCTCTGTGATAAAGTTTTAGGTAAGGAGACCAAGTTGCACACAATACAAAGGTGTGGTATCACCAGGACATTATTTAGTCATAATAGGACACTTACGCATTTTTCCTCAAATTCTCTTACATTAAAGGCCAACATACCAGTTGCCTTACTGACTACCTGTTGCAGCTGCATGTCAGCTTTCAGTGATGTATGTACGAGAACATTAACATCTCCCAGCCAACCACCATTTAAAACATACTAAGTATTTCTGTTCTTTTCCACTGAAGTGAATGACCACCTCCTCCCATGTTACATTGCCAGTAGAGCCTCACAGCTCCGGTGATCCAGGTTCAATCCTGACCTCGGGTGCTGTCTGTGTGGAGTTTGCATGTTCTCCCTGTAACCACGTGGGGTTCCTCAGGGTACCCCGCTTTCCTTCCATATCCCAAAGACGTGGGGTTGGGACAGTAATTGACTGTTCTAAATTGTCACTTCTGTGTAAATAAGTGGTAGAATCCGGGTGGAATTAATGAGTATAGAGTCCATAGACCATAGACCATAGAACAGGACAGCACAGGAACAGGCCCTTCAGCCCACAATGTCTGTACCAACACGATGCCAAATTAAACTAATCCCTTCTGCCTGCACATGGTCCACATCCCTCCATTCCCTGTCAATTTATGTGTCTATTGAACAGCGGCAATACAGCACGGATACAGGCCCTTCGGCCCAACCAGTCCATGCCGACCACAGTGCCCACCCAGCTGGTCTCAATTTCCTGCATTCGGCCCATATCCCTCCAGGCCCCACCCCTCTCTCTCCAGGCCCCACCCCTCTCTCTCTAGGCCCCACCCCCCTCTCTTCAAGCTTTGCCCCTCTCCCTCCAGGCCCCACCCCTCATAGGTTGTGTAGGGAGAACAGTTTATAGGTAAAGCTAGTGAGGGAAAGAGCTTTCTCTGTCAGCTGGCATGGACTTGATGGGCTGAACAGCCTCCTATGTCACAAGGAAATATGGCAATCTGCCATGTTGTTGCCCATTCACTCAGCTGTTCTATATCCCATTGAAGCCTCTTTGGCATCCAATCACTGCTCCACATCACCACTTGGTATTGTGTTATCAGCAGACTTGGAAGTACTAAACTTGGTCCCCTCAGCTGAATTGTTGACACAGCTTGTGAATAGTTAGGGCTCACTCACCAATCTTTGAGCCAAGCAGTCAGCTCTCTGATCTTACTGATCCAGTGCCAATTTGCATGTGGCTCAGGTAGTGTTCCAGAAGTTATAATTTTGCAGTTCTGCTTTGTAAGTTGGACCCCGATTGCTCACACTCCCTCAGCAGAACCTCGGTCTTCCTTGGACAGAAATGTGTGTTGCTGTGGAAAGCTGGCAAAGATAAAATTAATCCAATGTCGCAAATGCTGTGTATTACATGTTTCAGAGAGTCTAATGTAATTGACCCCCTTGGCAGTGCTGACTGCCAGAAGCAGACTGCCACAGGAAATGTAAAGATAAACCAAAACTATCATCCATTCTTCTTGCATGTGCAGCCTTTCACATGTGGGTCTGACCACGCCACAGAACTTATCGCTGAACTTGTACAAGTTGTTTACTTGCCCATAATATATGGACAACAGCTGGAGACGTGATATGAATTTGTGCTGCATCTTACTGCACTTTGAAAAATAGTTCAACTTGTATCTGAACGAGTGAACTATGACAGAGCTGTCGAGTATCTATTGATTTATTTTAATCTGCGGATGTGTACAAACGTTTCAGGTGGGCTGAAGTCTGCTTTAATGTCACAACTTGAAAATTAATAAAAAACCCAGGGTGGAAATCTGAAATAAAAACAGAAAATGCTGGAACACTCAGCAGGTCAGGTCGCACCTGCGGGCAAAGAAACAGTTAACATTTCAAGTTTGAGACCGTTCACCAGGAATGAGAACGAGAGAACAGGTTGCTAAAACAAAGATCGAACATTCTGGAAATACTCAGCAGGTCAGGCTGCAGACGATAAAAGTGAGCTCTTGATCTCTCAATTCATCTCATCGTGGCCCTTGCACCTTATTGTCTGCCTGCACTGCACCTTCCCTGCGTCTGTAATACTATATTCTGCATTATGTTATGTTTTCCTTTTGTACTATCTTGAAGTACTGATGTTTGAAATGATCTGTCTGAATGGCACACAAACAAAGGTTTTCAGTGTATCTCGGTACACGTGACAATAATAAATCAACTACCACTGTGGTCCCTATCTATTTCCGACGTGGGTTTCCTCCGGGTGCTCCAATTTCCTCCCACATTCCAAAGACGTATGGGTTAATTGGTTAACATGGGTGTAATTGGGTGAATGGCCTCGTTGGGCCAGAAGGGCCTGTTACCATGTTGTATAAATAAAGTTTTAAATGCCTAACTAAACTAGTCCCTCCTGCCTACAGTGTCCATACCCCTCCATCCTCTGCACATTCATGTGGCTGTCTAAGAGCCTCTTAAACCCCTCTATCGTATCTGCCTCCACTCCCACCCCTAGCAGCATATTCCAGGCACCCACCACTCTCTGTGTAAAATACTTGCCCTGCACACCTCCCTTGAACTTACCCCCTCTCACCTTAAATTCATGCCCTCTAGTATGAGACATTTCCACCCTGGGAAAAAGATACCGGCTGTCTGCTCTACCTATGCCTCTCATAATCTATGAACTTCTGTCAGGGTCACTCCAGTGGACTGAACAGAGATGCTCCACACCCTATTACAGACATTTCCCTGTTCCCATCATTGCCCTTCCCCATCTTCATTTCCTCCCAGTCTAACTTGTTTATTCTTTCTCGGTTCTGGTGAAGGATCTCAGACGGTTTCTCTTTCCACAGATGCTACTTGACCTGCAGAGTTTTTCCAACATTTTCTGTTTTTATTCATGTCACAACCTCTCAGCTGATGGGCAGGTAGTGCACGATCTGACCCACTTTCCGCGCTATTCGCATGGCTGGACTTACTTTGCGTGGCTATGTGGGTTCTGGTATCTTGCAAGCTTGGCTGCTGTGATTGACCAGAAGGATAAGCAGTCACAAGTGACAACTAGGCCTCAGGTGGGGATTCCTGCACTCAGTCTGTTACCAAAGGCCTTTGAACTGTTTAAGTTCCTCTATGATTAGCAATATTAAAACTGTTCAAAATAATTTAAAAGAACCAAAATAAGTAAAACAAAATAAAAATAATAAATGTACTTAAGAATACATTTGTTATATAAATTCATCGAGGAATTAATAGTATATATAATTAGAAAAACACTAATGACGTATCCATGGTAATGAACAAATGGGGCCAAGCTACCTGCAGCTGTCCTCACTGACACACACTGAGAGGTAGATGCGGAGTGCCTCCGGCCCCTGAGCTAAGGATGTTTACGTTCCAGCCCTGGACTCGTTGCTGAGTTGAGTGTCGGAGTGGAGTCGGTAGCACTGGTGTGCCAATCCCCAGCTTGCCTCTGATTTCCGCAGTTTGGTGCAGAGAGAAAAAAGTTTACCCACACAGAGCATCTTGCTGGTAGTCCTCTACAGAACCACTGCCAAACAGTAAGGAGGATTCAGGCATGTGTTTCATCAGTCCAAATTCACTTTTATGTCACAAGCAATATATCGTTGGAGGTGTTAATACAAACAGAAAATCTCCTTGTTGGGTTTGCTCCTGGGCCTGGCCAAAGCGGCCAACCATAGGTCTAGGCAACGGACAGTCAACAGTTCTGTCCGAGCCGATTGCCTGCCCCTCTTCCAGGGTTATGTCCATGCTCATGTGTCCCTGGAGAAGGAGCACGCGGTATCCACGGGTACATTGAGGTTATGTCCGTGCCCCTGTGTCCCTGGAGAAGAAGCACACGGTATCCACGAGTACATTGGGGTTATGTACATGCCCGTGTGTCCCTGGAGAAGGAGCACGCAGTATCCACGGGTACATTGGGGTTATGTCCGTGTGTCCCTGGAGAAGGAGCACACGGTAGCCACGGGTACATTGGGGTTATGTCCGTGTCTGTGTGTCCCTGGAGAAGGAGCACGTGGTAGCCACAGGTACATTGGGGTTATGTCCATGTCCGTGTGTCTCTGGAGAAGGAGCACGTGGTAGCCACAGGTACATTGGGGTTATGTCCATGTCCGTGTTTCTCTGGAGAAGGAGCACGTGGTATCCACGGGTACACTGGGGGCTTTCCAGGATGAGTGGACACCACAGGGACTCGAGTGCGTTCTGGATGGAGATAACTGTGTAGTAATTTGAAGCTACTGACTGTAAATAGTGTGAGTCATGGAATACTGTAGTATTGTAATCATGTGATGCTCTAATCATTGAATAAACCTCCTATGGAAAAGAAAAAAAATAAAATCAGAAAATGTAGGAAATCCTTGGCACCTGTGGTAAGATTTACAGAGTGAATGTTACAAGTCAATGACCTTCTATTTATCTTAATAAAATATTCCTTCACGTAGAGAATTGACAATGTGGCAGGAACATCCAATAGCTGTATGTATGCTAAACTATTTAAATTTTTCTACTAACCTGGAGAACGATAACATAAAAGCTGACAACAACCTCCCCTCTCCAAGGAAGGTTGATGGCTCTAAAAATGCATCCAAAGGGTCCACAATCAAGATCACTGCTTCAAAGCAGTTAGATCATAGCAACATATTAAATTTCAGAGTTTATTTTATTTGGAATTCCAGTTAAAACTGCAGTTGGCGTTTTCAAGTAAACTGAAACCCAGTAGTTTCACTTCCGATGTAGGAACAGCATTTACACTAAGTGTGCACTGGGACAAGAACCGTCAGTGATCATCAGAAATAGGGGCAGGACAAGGCCATTTGGCCTCTTGAAACTCGTTCTCCCATCCAATAAGATCACAGCTCATCTGATCTAAAGCTTCAACTCCATTTCCTTCCTGTTTCCCAAAACCCTTGATTTCCAATAATCCACAAATCTGTCCACAGCACATGCTTCATAATGCAGTATCCGGAGCAGAGAATCACAATGATTCACAACCCCATGAGAAAACAAGTTCTTCATATAGTTTTAAATGGGCATTCCGTTATCCTGAGACCATGGCCTCTGGTTCTGCATCCCTCCCTTGCATCTACCAGTCCTGTAAGATTACCTCTCATTGTTCTAACGTCTGGAGAGAATGGCCCACTCTGCTCAGTCAGACAGAGCAGTAGAAGCAGGAGATTTTCACCTTGCCACCTCGATACAAACTGCTGTTACAGACTTTTTACAGAAACTGCTGAATTTCACTTGCATGAAGCCCAATGAAAATAAAAATTGATTGCTTTGAGACAGAGAGAGAGAGAGAGAGAGAGAGAGAGAGAGATGGACTGAGAGAGGTGGACTGAGGGAGATCCAAAGAATTGCCTGAGGGACAGATACAGGGAGAAAGAAGTGGTAAAAATGAGCCATTTTTATTTTAATTGATTTACGTAAGTAACCAGAGACCAGGAGCATTGCTAAAGACAATAAGAGGATGGCAAGGTGACTCAGAGAATAGTGAGAACACCAGAAGCGGACAGAGAACGGGAGGGACAGACAAAGAGCAGCAGAGCAGGGATGAATAGGAATGAGCTAAAACCAAGAGATATTTGGATAAGGTAACCATGGTGGTCCCTGGGAAAGCCAGGCACCAAGTAACGATGCAATGACTGAGAAGAAACACAAGATGGAGCAGTGTCAGGACAGCAGTGCAGTCTTGGAAATTTCATATGGAATCCATCTGTAACATTAACTGTACAGCAGTGAATATTTGCATTAACAATAATGAATAATGCCCCACACAATGACTATTTGCATCAACAGATTTTAAAAGGTTCAATAAAGTTCAGAAAGGGACACGGGGGGTGGGGGCTTTTCCAACTTTGTTTTTCTCTGACACTGATTATTGCAAAACTCCAGACTTGAGACTTTACTACCAACTTCAGCTGTGATCTGCTGCTGTTATTGTTGGATTGATAGTGGCCAAAAGCAGCCAACTTCTGTTCACCACACACTGCTGGTTCATCCACATGAAAGGCAGCTGAATGGACAACTATGTTATCTTGACTTGGATAAACTTGCTTATTTCAGGATGTGTACTGCAGATGTCACTCCATGTGCAAAATTCCCCTGAGATTAAAGCTGGCTCCAAGACCTTTGGGTAACAGAAGGGATTCGGTTGGGATTCCTTTTGATTGCAGTCTGGCCAACCACACTTTATGCATGACATATTGGTGGGTAGGTTTTGTGTATGGCAGATACCATGTAAATAATTCATTAATGTATAAAATTCTCTCATATCTGACAGGAATCAGAATACATAATAGTCTGGAATTTATGCTGAAAATGACAAAAGACCCTCAGCACCCACTGTATTAATATTGAAACTTGACAGGAAGTTCTGGAGCCTGCAGACACTCAGCTTAATGGAGAAAACTCTGAAGTTACTGGCTGTGATTTGCTGTTTTTTTTAAGGTATGCACTGCATTGCAACCTTCATCAATATTTATAGTTGAGGCGAGTCAGTAAACTGATGAGAATTTCAGGTATTTATGAACTATTCTCATTATGGAATAATGTATCTTTTTTTTAGGAGCTGCAACTAAGTTTTTAATGGCCATAATTATTGTTTGGAAAATCTTGAAGTCATTAATCTTATATGTGGAAATTTGCATTCAGTCCATTAATTATTTCAGGATTTTACTTGGATCTCACAGCTATGTACAACTTATGTTTTGCACTGCATAAGATGCTTAAAGAGTTCCTTAGAAACTGTGTTTTGTTTGTTTTGGTGTGCTGTGAGAATAATTCAATGTGATTGGCTGCTCATTCTGCTTGATGACATCCCTGTGCCTTGATCCCAGAGCTGTGCCTTGAGCCAATACCTGACTGCAACCAATGATTCTGAGATCAAGAGATCTTCACAGCCAGGTTGGTTTCAAGTCACCAATGAGTACCATCACTTCAAAGTCAAGTTAACCTTTGCGCCGATACTTCATCTTAGCCTCCCAGACAGAAACACGTATTTCTGCATCCTGCTAAATTAATATTAATCTGATGTTTTCTGTTACCACGGCACGTGGCGTAGCAGTTAGCGGGACGCTATTACAGCGCCAGCGATCGGGGTTTGATTCCTGTTACTGTCTGTAAAGAGTTTGTACGTTCTCCCGTGTCTGCGTGGGTTTCCTCCGGGTGCTCTGGTTTCCTCCCACATTGCAAAGATGTACGGGTAGGATAATTGGGTTCAAAATGGGCGGCGCGGACTCGTTGGGCCAGAAGGGCCTGTTACCATGCTGTAAATAAAACAAATAAAAAATAAAACTTGATAACAACAACAACTGGGCAGAAAAGTATAGTTAGGCTCAGCCACTGAGAGTGATAGTGGTTAAATGAAGCAAAGGCACAGGTCATCCAACTTCTGAATGAATGTGGGGCAGTTCAATGGGTCGAATGGCCTGCTCCTCTGCGATGAAGTGACGTAGGAGGACATCGAACTGGGGCAGATGAATGAAAGAAAACTGAGAGTGTGGTCAGCTTTAGACAAGTTAGAGCATTGTTAATAATGAAATTGCAACCCAGAAGATGTATGTTCCAGAGTGAAATTGAATTTAATAAATTGGTCTGCACCGGATAATGACGCTTGGAATTCCATTACAATATAGAGGATTCATTCATGTTTCTCAGAGAGGGGAGTCTGCCAGCCTCGCTGGGTGACTTCAGGATGACAAATTTAATACGTCCCTGGAACGGACAGTGAGTTATACCTTGCATTTTGCTGGCACCATCAAGGACAATTTATTTAAACAGGTTCAAATAACTCACAGCTATGCATCAGGAAAGTGGAAAATTGGATAGGGTGGATGAGGAAACAGTGTTTTATGTTCCGGCACTGGAAGAATTGAATTTAACAACTCTCAGGCAGTCGTACCTGCAGGGGTGCTGCAGCCCACGTGGCCTCATCTGCAAATTCCTTCTACTCCCGGCTCTCAAGACAAAACTCCTCTTATCAGGAGCCTGACATCTCATGAGTTCAAGCTTCAGAAAATTACATACAAAAAAACAAATACATTCTTGAAGCTTCTTTTATGTATCAGAATCTTTCCTTCGAGAGAAACAAACGACTGCACATTTGTGGAATCTTGATGAAAATCACTATGATGCTGGAAGAACTCAGCAGGCCAGGCAGCATTTGTGGAGAAGCCCAGGGATGCAGTCTGCCTGTTTAAAAATCTTTCCTTGGTTAAGAATCGTTCACTTTTTGTTTTATAGTGCAAAAAACCATTTGAATCCATCTTCCTGGAGGAGTTTGGAATGAATTATTCCCCAGAATAAAGGATTTGCCATTGAGGCTGTGGTTAATACACAGTAGTCCTCTGGACAGCAGAATCCTCTGTCCACTCCAGTATCCAGTCAGGTATTGGAAACTACACCAGGTCTCTGCGAAAGCAGGAATTGGTTTTAGCACGAAATGATTACCAAATTTCGGTCTGTTATATTTTTGATTTCAAAATGTTTTGAAGACTGTTCTTTTTGTCAGACCTGTGGCCCTGCATATGTACTTTGATGTATTGATGAAATGTTCATTAAAAAGTAGGAACAATATAATTACAGCAAATCTGAATCAATAGAATCACAGAATGGATTGGCACTATGCAGGACATTCCAGCGAGTCCTTCTCTCCCAGTCTCTCCCCACAAGTCTGCAGGTACTGCCCTTTCAGATGTATATCCAGGTCTCCGTTGACCGCTACAGTTGACCGTGCCTCCACACCTCCCCGTCGTGCAGTCTGGGCCCCAGTCACCCGCCACGTAAAGAAGTTTTTCCTCATCTCACTTTAGGTTCTTTTGCCATTCACCTCCATTCTCTCTCTCTTGTTTCCTTACTCTTCTGCCAATGGAAATAGATTCCCTGCATCTACCCTGCTGAGGGGTGGCTTCTATCACAACCTCTTCTGTTCCAAGAAGAACAACTCTAGCTTCTCCAACCTATCCAATAACTAAAGTACCTCATCCCTGCAGTGAGTAAATCTCTCCAAATCCCAGATCAAAGCCTTTGCATTTTGCCTAAAGTGTGGAACCCACACCAGGCAAATACTCCAGTGTCGGCTGAACCAATGTCCCATAAAGGATCATCGGGAATTTCTTGTTCTTGTACCCCAATAAAGGAGAATGTTGCAAGTGAATTGACCAAAATCTGCAGGGGTCTTAACATGTTCATTAACCCTTCACCAGAACTAAAGGATCACCAGGGAGACTGACAGGAAATAGAGACACGGATTATGAACTGAATGTCTCACAGTCCCCAACCTCTGCAAATCCTCAATCCATTGTGGTGCTCACCTCTTCTTTTTCAGACAGGAAGCACAAGCCTCCACCCCAGTCCCCAAATTCTCTCCTACGAATAGATCTGGACCTTTGCCTCCAACCAATTACCTTCTCGTGACTATTTTCATCACAGTAATGCTGAACATGAAGACTCCACTGTGAGTTTACGTCTCCCCAGGGACTTTCCTAGGGGCAAAAGTGGTGAAAGAAATGAGCACTATGATGGCTGATGATTTGTAGAGGTGGGATCGAGTTAATATCCTTTCTTTTTAACACTGTAACTATTTAAAGATCAATTCTGATCTGCTGAAACCTGTTAATAGATGACACGTTGCTGCTTCTCAGTAGAGAGATAACAGTTTGAACTTCAGCTCTATGACCACTCCTAGTCTCATTTGGATTATAGTCCCACACTGAACTTTATGTAGATCTTACCCCACTGATCCTTGTCTGGTGGCCTGTTCCTGAAGTAGCCTCTATGAGGTAAATTATTCTATGTTCAGGGCATGACTCATACAGTACATTTGTTTTCCAAAAATTACTTGTAGATGAAAGTCTGTGGGTCTAGATTTGCACCCGAGGCCAACATTTCTTTTCACAGGGGCTGAACCACTGACTGTATCCTTTTCAAAACAAAAGCAAAATGCTCCAGATTTTGGAAATCTCAAATAAAACGGCAAGTGATGGAAATTCTCCACCTGTCAGACAGCAGCTGTGAAGAGAGAAACAGAGTTAACATTTCACGTTGATGATTCCAGCCTCCACGCCTCAAATGGGTCAAAATGTTGGGGAAGGTGGTCAAATGCCTGATGCAGGATTTTGACCCGAATGTTGACCTCTTCCATCAGGTAGAAGATACAGGAGCCTGAGGGCACGTCCCACCAGCCTTAAGGACAGCTTCTACCCCACTGTGATAAGACTATTGAACGGTTCCCTGATACGATGAGATGGACTATGACCTCACGATCTACCTTGTGACCTTGCACCTTATTGCGCTGCACTTTCGCTGTAGCTGTGACACTTTGTACTGTTATTGTTTTTACCTGTACTACCTCAATGCACTCTGTACTGACTCAATGTAACTGCACTGTGTAATGAATTGACCTGTACGATGGGTTTGCAAGGCAAGTTTTTCACTGGACCTCGGCACAAGTGACAATAATAAACCAACACCAATTAATCTGACCTTCCGACTTCAGACGCCTCGACGGTGCGCGCCTCCACCTAATTTGTTGGGGCGGGGGCGGGGTGGGGGAATCCTGCTAGCTGCGCGCCGGCCTCTGATTGGCGCCGGCCCGCCGCTCCCCGATGCCAATTGGCTGCGGGCGCGGGCCCGCGCGCTGCGGTTGGCCCAGCCGCCCGTCGGTCGCGCCTTGGCCCCGCCCGCGGCTCCCGGGACCAGCTGTCACTCAGGCCGGCCGGGATGCGGCTGCACCGAGCCGACTGCGGGCAGCGGCGAGCGGCGGGGCAGCCCGGCACCATGCGGCCGCCGGGGCGGAGGCTGACCCTCGTCATCCTGTGCATGGCGTGGCCCGTGGCCGGCACGGCGGGCTGGAACGGCACCGAGGGCTACGGCAATGCCGGCAGCACGCCGGACACCAGCACCGCTGGCCAGCTGCTGACCGCCGACCCAGCCCCAGCCGCCGGCGGGGCGCCCGGCACCGAGCGGCCGGACCAGCCGCTGCAAGGTGAGTGTTGCTGGGCATGTGTCAGGTTGCAGCTGGCACCGGGCAGATGCGGGAGCCGGTGCCGACGCCGACCCGGGCGGGCGTGGGCAGAGCCGGGGCGGTGGGGGTCCGCACGGTGGGGATGGAGCGGCCGCTGAGGTTCCCGGGCCCCCTGAAGACAATGGGAATTGACGGCAGCCCGGGCACGGTGGGTGCCTCAGCCCCTGCAGGGTTGCCTGATCTGGGCATTTGGTGTCCCGGTCCCTCGCCCTTCCCTCGTCCACCAGACACACTTGGAGAGGAGGTGGACGCGCTCTGGCCATCCCTGCCTCGCACAGTGTGGCTTCGAACCGGGGCTCCTTACGTTTGGCAGCCAGTGGTACATTGACATATGGGCCTGACTCACATTATCTATACACAATGAATAAATTAATTGCATTCTGTAGAGACACTTGTTTATGCCCGTGTGAAGGCAGAACATGTGTGCCTCGTTTTATTTTAAATTTACTTGTGATTGAAGGATGTCTTTAGGGAAGAACTTGGGAGTGCTATCGTTCTACTCCAGCGTTTCCAAGAAAGCTCCAAGGGTTCCTCAAATGTCACCAAAGAGCTGTGGCCTAGGTACTAAACGAAACTGAAGTCAGACTGGGGTATTGTCACTTCCTTGTTGAAGTCAAGTTTCAAATGACATCATGAGTCATGGCCTAGGTGTTGCTGTGACTCAGGAGCTGTGGAGAAGGAAGGACATTGCACACAGCTCGAGCTCCCTGCCTGTGGGCTCCTGCTCACAGCAGGAGGAAACTCAGTTTAAAAAGTGCCCAGGAAATTTGTCAGACCTTCTCGGCATTTATGATGCCAGAGCAGAAACTCTGTCTTGCTGCCAACCTTCAGAATCAGGTTTATTATCACTGACTTACACAACGTGAAATGTGTTGTTTGCGGCAGCAGTACAGTGCACGACATAAAATTGCTACAAATTACAAAAATAAATAGTGCAAAAGAGGAATAACGAGGTAGTGTTCCTGGGATCATGGACCGTGCAGAAATCTGATGGCGGAGGGGAAGAAACTGTTCCTGGATCGTTGAGTGTGGGTCTTCAGGCTCCTATACCTCCTCCCCGATGGTAGTAATGAGAAGAGGGCATGTCCCAGGTGGTCAGGGTCCCTAGTGATGGATGCCGCCTTCTTGAGGCACCGCCTCTTGAAGATATCCTCGATGGTGGGGAGGGTTATGCCCGTGCTGTCCAATAGTGTGTTTACACTGCAGCTGTAATGTTATTGTGATATTTTAGCCAGGTGAAATGTGAAATTTTCTCATCGCAAAGCAGATGCGTTGTTATTTATACAAGAACAAATAGCTGATGAGTTCCTCTGGTAACCTTGTGAATAAAGACAAGTAGGAGAGAACACTGCAGGTCAGAATGACCCAGGATGTGTTTAATCTGCAGACTTTAGTCTGTAGCATTTACCTGAATGTCCTTGGTTAGAAAAAAAAAGGAACCGGGGTCCTTTGGTGATAAACATCTTTCAGTTAAAAGCAGGATTATGTTTGACTATAAAACAGGAAATGCTGGAGATACTCAGCTGGTCAATTAGCATCTGTGGAGAGAGAACTGGTTAGTGTGTCAGGTTGATGAGCTTTTTGGACTGATTGTGATGACCTTGCTCCATTGTGCAGCCTATCAGTGCTCACTGTCTCTCTTTAAAGTTGAAGTGGGGTCACCTGGTTGAGATATTGGAGGGACAGGACTGTCCAAAGAAACAGCTGGTTCTGGAGAACTAGGAGAGGGAAGAGAAATCTGTGCAGTGGCACCAGTTCCATACTGCTGAATCGACAGCTCTCAGCTCGCCCTTGAGTACGACAGCATCTGTGCTGTAGTTAATGAAGCTGACTTAAATAAGGGACTATTTTTTCAGAGTAAGTCTTTAACTGTAGTTTTTTAAAGGATAACCAATATCTGGCAGTCAATTCAAAGTCTGGGGAATTGGACAAATCTTTGGTTTTCGAGACATTTGTCGTCTAACCCACGACCATCAGTCCATTTGTTCCTCTGCCTGGTTTGTATGTTCATTTGGACTTTTAACTCCCGAGTGTCAAATTATATCCAGAGCCTGGACTGTCCACCAGTTGCCCCAAAATTAACAAAACCTGAGTCAAAGATGACAGAATCGTAAGCACATCCAGTGAAGAGTGGCTTGGATGGGCATGTGAATGAGAGGACAATGCAGGGATATGGGCATTCTGTAGGCAGGAGGGATTAGCTATGTCGGCACAACATTGTGGACCGAAGGGCCTGTTCTGTGCTGTACTGTTCTATGTTCTATATCATCTTTTGCACTCGTGTATCAAACACTGTAGTGGGTGCTGGCTGTGTTTGCAAGGCCAGCCAGACTGTCAGCCTGAATTAATCGCTACATTATGTTTCTGCTAAAAATCTGCATTTCTATAGCATCTTTCACATTCCTTCTGGAGTTTCCCCAAGTGCTTCACAGCCAATATGGTGCTTTGAGGAGTAGCACTGTGCAAGGTAGCTATTGCCGCTTGGGACTGCTGCTATTTGTGCCTCCGGGGTGAAGGTTTTACAGTTCATGATTTTTAGGTATAAAGATGCCACAGGCGAGCATTAAAAGCTTTTAACCATTTTGAGAATGTGAGATGGATGCTGAGGGAAGTGGCTCTGGGTGGGGGTGGTCACTTGAGACTAGGCAGTAGAATTGTACAAGACCCAGTGCTCATTTCAGTAGTTGGAAATGGGGTCCGTGCCCTTGGTCAGTCTATGGCTCGAGGAGGCTGGGGGACCAGATGGAGGGGCATCAGAGCCTAGCTTTTATTGGCAGGTGAGAGATTGGCTTTTGGTCGTTGGGGAACATGATTGGGTGATGGTACCGAGACAATATTATAATGCTTGTAAGAAGTCCTTGGGAGCACCAAGGATGGGCGTACTAGGACTATGTCATCCAAGTTCCCCACAGTGATCCAAGAGGAACATTGTGCAGGATCGATGTGATCGTGTGCGGCCCTGCGGAGACCGTATCGGGGCATGACCATGGCTAGTGCCAGGAAGTGGATGATGAGAGATATCAAAGCCCTGGCCAGGAGAAAGGAGGAGGCATTGGTCAGGTACAGGCAACTGGGATCAAGTGAATCCCTGGAGGAGTATAGGAGGAGTGTACTCAAGGAAATCAGGAGGGCAAAAATGGGGTGTGAGATGGCTTTGGCGGAGAAGATAAGGAAAATCCAAAGAGATTTTATTGGTATATTAAGGGAAAAAGAGTGACTCAGGAGAGAATATGGCCCCTCAAAGACTAAAGTGGACACCTGTGTGTGGAGACGCAGGAGATGGGCGGGGTCCATTTCTCCTCTGTTTTTACAGTGGAGAAAGACATGAAGACTTTGGAACCAGGAAAAGTAAATGGGAGATCTTGGGGATAGTCCATAATACAGTAGAGGAGCTGCTGGACATCTTAATATGTATGAAGGTAGACAAATTTCCAGGGCCTGACCAGGTTCATCCAAGAACACTGTGGGAGGCTGGAAAAAAAATTGTGGGAGGCCTGGCTGAGATATTTGCATCATCGTTAGCCACGGTGAGGTGCCGGTAGACTAGAGGGTAGAGAATGTTGGGCCTTTATTTAAGAAGGGCGGCAAAGAAAAACCCGGGAACTGGGGACCAGCAATTCTAACATCTGTGGTAGGTAAGTTACTGGAGAGGATTCTGAGGGATAAGATGTACGTACATCTGGAAAGATGGGTTGATTAGGAGTAGTCAGCATGGCTTTGTGCGTGAGAGATTGGGTCTTATGAACTTGATTGAATTTTTTGATGATGTAACTAAGATGGTCAATGAGTGCAGGGTGGTAGATGTGGTCTGTATGGACTTTAGTAAGGCCTTTGATAAGGTTTTACGTGGTAGGCTGCTCTGGAGAGTTAGATCACATGGGATCCAGGGAGAGCTGGCTAATTGGATACAGAATTGGCTTGCTGGTAGGGAGCAGGGGGTGAGGGTGGCAAGTTGTTTCTCGGACTGGTGGCCCGTGGCGAGTGGTGTGCCTCGGCTCGGTGCTGGGCCCCATTGTTGTTTGTCATCTATATCGATATCTTGGATAAGAATGTACAAGGCATGGTTAGTAAGTTTGCAGATGACACGTAAATAGGTGGTCCAGTGGACGGTGAAGAAGGTTATCAAAAATTACAGGGGATCTTGATCAGCTGAATAAGTGGGCTGAGGAATGGCAAATGCAGTTTAATTCAGATAAATGTGAGGTGTTACATTTTGGAAAGTCAAATCCAGGTAGGACTTTCACAGTGAACAGCAGGGCCCTGGGGAGTGCTGTAGAACAGAGGGACCATGGAGTACAAGTACATGGTTCCCTGAAAGGTGAGTCACAGGGAGACGGGGTGATGAAGAAGGCTTTTGGCACACTGGCCTTCATCAGTCAGGGCATTGAGTATGAAAGTAGGGAGGTCATGATGCGTTGGACAAGAAAATGGTGAGGCTGTGCTTGGAATATTGTTTTAGGTTTTGGTCGACCTGCTGTAGGAAAGATGTGATTAAATTGGAGAGAGTGCAGAAGATTTACAAGGATGTTGCCAGGACTTGAGGGACTGAGTTATAGGGAGAGGTTGGACAGGCTGGACTTTGTTCCTAGGAGTGCAGGAGACTGAGAAGTGACCTTATGGAGGTGTATAAAATCGTGAGGGGCATAGATGGGGTGAGCGCATTCAGTCTTTTTCCTAGTGTTGGGGAATCAAGAACTAGAGGGCATAGGTTTAAGGTGAGAGGGGAAAGATTTATTAGGAACTTGAGGGGCAAGTTTTTTTTACACAGGAGATGCTATGTATGTGTAATGAGCTGCCAGAGGAAGTGGTTAAGGCAGGTACAATATTAAAAGACAGTTGGACAGATACAAGGATTGGAAATGTTTAGAAGGTTATGCTGGCAAATGGGACGAGCTTGAATGGGGCCTCTTGGTCAGCAGGGATGAGTTGGGCCGAAGGGCCTGTTTCCGTGCTGTGTGACTCTAGGTCTCCAGTCGAATTTCCAAGGAATGTGAAACAGCTTGGAATTGGATGTCGGCATCGTCTACTCCTGAAAAAAATTGTCAGTTGTATAATCGTGAAAAATAATGTTCTGCATTTTAAATCTGCAGGCAATTACTTTTAAATTTAGTTTGAAACAACTGAAGTACAGCAATGTAACAAATGATTAGCAAGTGGAGTTTTAAATTTAGTTTAATTATTTAAAGTTGATTACTGGATGATTATTCATGCTTAGATTTGGTGTAACCCGTAACATATTAATCAAATAAGAACAAATTACTGTTCATAACTATTTCAAGGAATATTTTTATTACAAAACTTAACAAAAGTTGCATGAAAACTCACAATTTGTTAAGTTTGTACCCAATTCACCACTCACATTCAAAGAACTCATCCTTTGGCCTAAAATCAGAGGACGAATCCTTTTGCCACAGTGGCATTAACGCTCTTTTATGGAAAATGAAAGAACTCTATTTGTGATGGTCACAATTTGCGACTGTTAACAATGTTTTCAGTTCGAATGCTGAGCTTTGGTCCATGACAAATACTTCTCTTGCTTTTTGCTTTTTGTGAAAATAATGCAAAGTAAACTCTGTTGTGACATTTTTGATGTGACTTTTATTGTTTCCGGGAGCCACAGCAGCATTCTCCCTCATGAGGCAAACTAGTCCAACCCACTATCTGCCTCTTCATTTTAAACGCAATGTTGACAATCATGGATGTAACAGAAATAAATGCACGGTACAACTCGCTATTCCTTTCCTCGATGTACTTCAACTTCGGAAAAGCAAGTCCTTTCAATGTGTGGTTTATTCCTGACTTAAACCATTCATGTGATTGACGTGGGAGGAAGTTGCTCTTCGATGCAAGATAATGAGCTGGTGGGAAGAATTGAAGCTATCCCAAATAATTTCATATTGGACACTTGCATCAAGCAGACATGAAACTTGCCTGACTGAGGGTTGAGAGGGAGCATGGGTTTTGAGAAGTGATTCATCTCTGAATAACTGATTTGAAACTTCTGAAGCCACTAATGTGGTGGAAGGAGAGTGCTCACAGATGATGTTAGTATGAGATATTGCCCAGAGCTGCCAGAAGGCATTTGAAAAGGTTTCACAAAGAGGTTATCAGCAAAAGCCAAAGTGCATAGAATTGGAGTTAACTTTGTTTCACAGGTTGGCAGTTGTCTTGGAGGCAAGAATTGGGATGGAAGGAATCAGGGTCATTTTCTGGTGTCTCAGCTTTGCGCCCATAGAGAGCTCGCAGATGAATCAAGTGAAGTTTGTGGATTGTGGACCAATGCAGGTCAAGGAGAATATCTGCGCAGAGAATCAGAATTAAGGTTTTAGGTAAAGTAATCTTTCTGTGGACAGAGATGGGGAAGTTACAAAGAGTCATTGGTGGATGAAATAAATGAGTGGAACTGGCTAAAGTTCATCCACCATGGGTTCATCCACCTTGAATCATTTGCCATTTCAAACCTTTACCATGTACACTGTTCACTCTGTGAGCTTCACATGACCAAGGAGTTTCATTGTTCCCTGGTGTATTTGACAATTAATCTGAATCCAGGAAAGACAAATCAGAAAGATTAGTGGCTGTGCACAAACACAAGGATTTGGGCATCTAAAGGTGCTTCTCTAACATGATGCTCTGGTAGAATAAGCAAAAACCAGATGGAATTTCAGCTTCTATCCCAGTGGGCCTGGAATACTAACGGAAGGAAGCTGTGCTCCAGTGACACACCGCCGAGCCCAGCTGGCTACTGTCTTCACTTGTGGATATTGGGTAGGGGTGGAAAAGGATGTGGATCGAAGGCAAGTAGGTGAAGATGGGAGTGATCACCGATCATTTAGCTGATTCACAGAACCGGTCAGAGTGCAGGATCCTGTGATGATGTACTAATGCAGTTACCAGGGAGACTGGACAGCTGCTTGTGCTACCTTAAATGAATATTGAGATCAGCAGATAACTTTGTCCTCAAACTCTTTGGTGAAGGCGTCTAAACTCTCTGCTGGGCTGTCAGAGTATTGTTTTCAAGCAAAGAGTTAAAACAAAATAGTCAGAAAAAAGAAAGAATTATATCCTGGCAAGGCAGATATGCTGATGATGTTCACAGGAGCAGTTGCCTCAGTTTAGATTGCCTCTCTGCGAGCAAAGGAGGCACTTACACCATTTAGCTTTCAGGAAGCTTGTCACCACATTGTTATTAGCAGCGAGGGTTGGTGAAGGCCATTGCAAACCATAGGATCTGCAGGCTCGACCCTTCCTCAGTACGTGGCTGAGTGTGATTGAAGATGTAAGGATCCTCACAGCAGTGCATTACTATTCTGAAATTGTTTTAGAAAACTCATCAACAAGCTCTGGTTCACAAGAATTTTAAACAAAATTCAGAATTGTGCTTTGGCCACGTGGAACAAGGTACTGTATGGCTGGTTAGGGTTCTGTGTGCAGTCCCTTGAATCAATTTATTTGGTTAGTTTAATGAACACTGCTTTGGACAGACATTTCCCCCTCTTTGTCTGTGGCCAGGTTGTCAGGCTGTTCAGTGCCTGTGGGATGCAGGGTGGGCAGGTGGGCAGACTCGCCGTCACCTGCTGTGCCTTGTGGAGGAGGCCTCTGGCAGACACTCGGTGACATTCCATTCGACGTGAGTGATTAATCTGCAGGATGCAAACCCGTCTGTAACACAGGCGTTTACCAAAGCCAACAACATTCGAAAGCAGTGAAATGACAGATGCTGGAAATGCGAACACAAAACAGAACGTGCTGGAAATAATCAGCAGGTTAGGCAGCATCTGAAGTGGACAAGCAACTGCAGCTTTTCGGTTTTTCTCCCCACTGCAGCTGCCTGCCCTGCTGAGGGTTTCCAGCATTAGCTGTCTTTGTTTTACATCAGACTTCAGTCCTGGAGCCAGTACAGTCACCATCTTAAAACATGCTTTTCCTCAAACAAGGCAGTGCATCTGTAACATCGTTCACAATGAAGTAAGAAAGCTAATTTTGCTGATTTGTTGTAATTTAAAGTTTGAACGGTAACTTTGGGATATTTCACATTGATCCAGCTGATGAAGTTGACGGGGAAGACTGACTAAATATATAGTAAGCAGTGAGATCCATCGATGACGGGGAGAAGAGAAGCTGCCAGTTTCGCACCAGCAGGGTTATTGTAGAATCAGAGACGTCTACAGCACCGACGATCACTCAGTCGATTGAGTCCGTGCTGGTAAAGTAAAGGTATCCAGGGTAATCTCACTTCTCAGGTCTTCCTCCGTTACCTACAGCTTACCAGCATCAAGCTCATCCGTGCCTACCTCTCCCAACCCCCCCCACCCCCCACCAATCTTTTGGGCAGTGAGGTCAGGACACCCAAACACCCATTAACTCTGGGTGAAAGAATTTGTCCTCATCTCCCCTTTAATCCTTATACCAGTCACATTAAATCCATGACCCCTCTGACTCTGTGACTTCTGGTTATTGACCCTCTATGCTAATGAAAATGACGACTTTCCATCCACTCTCATGATTTAATCATTACTATTAACTCTTCCCTCAGCCTTCTGTCTTCCAAAGGAAACAGCCCCAGGATCTGTGAGCCTTACACCAACAGTTTGATTGGAGCTTGCTCCACCAGAGATGTTGTGTGGCCAGGTTAGAACAAAGACTGTTCAGAAAATATGAAAAGGGAGAATGAATTATGTGAGGACAAGAATGTTTTTGTGACTCGCCTTGAAATGGGGAACAGCCGATGTCAAGTGAATGGTGAGACCAGTGTAAGAAACCATGAAGTAGTGGCTTTGAAGTGTTGACTGAGAGCTAATTTATCCAGTCTCTGGTGTGTCACGTACTCGGCTACTCAAGGTCGTGGATTTATCTTGAGTTGTACACAATAAACCAATGATACCGATAACCATATGTTGCACATTCGATGATGCAGTTTTGTGTTTATTCATTTTCGGGATGTGGGCATCACTGACCAGACCAGCATTTATTGTCCATCCCTGAGAAAGTGGTGGTGAGCTGCCACCTTAGACGGCTGCAGTCCTCTGGGTGAAAGTGTTACTATGGTGCTGCAGGGGAGGGAGTTCCAGGGTTTAGACCAGTGACAATGAAGGAACCAGAATATATTTCTACATGGGGAAGTGTGTGACGTGGAGGAACCTGCATTTTGTAGATGGTGTACAGTGCAGACACTGTGGAGGGGTCGAATGTTTAGGGGGGTGGATGGGGTGGCAGTCCAGTGGGCTGCTTTGTCATGGATGGTGTTGAGCTTCTTGAGAATTGTTGGAGCTTTGTTCGTCCAGGTGAGTGGACAGCAGTCCCTCAGATTTGTGACAGGTCTAGGAGATGGTGGCAAGGCTTTGGGTGTCAGGAGGTGAGTCATTTGCTGCAGGATACCCAGCCTCTGACCTGCTCTTATAGCCACATTATTTATGTGGTTGATCTAGGTGAGTTTCTGGCCAATGGTGACCCCCAGATGTAGTTGGAGGTTTTATGTCTTGGAATATTTCGATCATTGTTGTGATGTTTTTCATTGACAATAGCCCTATTTTCTGGTTGGTATTTATGAAGATTTGTTAATTAAGTGAGGTCATTGTGTTGGAATTGTAACTGCTGGATTCTTTAAATGTTTGAAATGAACAAAAGGCTAATTAAACTGATGAAACATTGACAAGTCATGAGTTTCTGGTCGATCCTGTCCCTGGTCGGTATAAATTAGGGGCTATCTTTAGATCCAAACACTGTGATTGCATAATTTGAGTTCTAGGAAGAGCAGTTATGATTTTCCCTGTTGTGGTACTTTCTGGCTTGTGTGAATATTATGCAATATATCTGTTCTGGTGACTTGCTGTTGAGAGACGGCAGACCGGCAAATAAATAACAAGCTGGAGAAGTGGTGGGTGGGGATGCCTGAATGATTGAAAGCATAATTTCAATTCTTCAGCTCCCAAAAACACACAATACCTGCTATTATTTCAAATATGCCACATTTGTTCATTTTGTAAAGTGTCGTTTCATGTAAAAGAATGTGTAGCTCTACTGAAGAGGTGGTATAGAGGAAAATAATCTTTTATTTTCTACTAGCCATCTAGCTGCAGCACCCAGACAGACTGACCAGTTACCACCCACTCTCTCTCCTGCTCTTGAAGTGAAAGACCACAGCAAAGCACGTCGGAATGTTTTCAGGTTCTTCTCCTTACCTTCAAGTTCAGAAATAATGCTCCTTTATCTGAGTTCCCCTCCCGCCACTGCCGAAGACAACACTTCCTCAGTGGACAGCATTCTCCTGTCACACCCAGCAAGGTGTCTGTGCAGAGGACTGGCTGAGATGGTGCAGTCAAATGTCTCAGAAGGGTGGAGAAGGACAACAAGGTGGAGATTATCTTCCTCATAGTTGTACAAGACGTCACGGATCAGAGCAGTACGATACTGCAACAGGGCAGAAACCTGAATGGATGGACTGAAACACACGGGTCGGATGGACACAGATTTGGGAGGCAACAGTGTGGTCAAGGACTTGAGGGAGAAAAGGGAGATTGGAAACAGTAGTCTGCAAGGATGAAAGGGGTTGGGTTAGCCCTTTGCACAGATGGCAGATTTGAAGAGAAGGGAGACGTTATGTAGGAGGTATTGCTTTCTTTAATGAAGACCCAGTGGGAAACTGACCCCAGGACACTGCAGCAGGTTGTGAGGAACCACATGGATAAGGATACAAGAACAGAAGGACAAGGAGGAGGTTTATAAAATTGAGGGGCACAGGCAAGGTGGATGGTCACAGCCTTTTTTCCACGGTAGATAAAACTAGAGGGCATTGACTTAAGGTGAGAGGGGAGAGATTTAAAAGGGATTGAGGGGTAACGTTTTCACCCAGAGGGTGGTGGGTATATGGAACAAGTTGCCAGAGGAAGAGATTGAGGGGGTACGATTACAGTGTTTAAAAGAATTTGACAGGTCCATGGCTGGAAGGATTTAGAGGGATAAGGGCCAAACACCAGCAAATGGGGCTAGCTCAGGTAGACAACTTGGTCGGTATGGATGAGTTGGGCCGAAGGGCCTGATTCCATTCTATATATCTCTCTGACTGTATCCTTGCTGAGACCCCCCACCCCTGCCTTCCCTCCACTCTCCCTCTCTCTTTGAATTCTCTGGTCGAGCAGAAATCTTCCTCAGCTAGACATCGTGCTGACCTCCTGCCACCTCTCCATTCCGTGCACTCTATCTGTTGGAAAACAGAACTTCTGACCCTGGGCAAAGCTCCAGCCGTGTATCTGAGACTGCCTATTCTCACCTCCATAACGCTGTACAACTCCGCCCCACCTCAATCAACAAAGTCTGGAGCCCTCAGTCCATCTGCTGCCACGTGTGGACTCGACCGTCACAGCACTCTGCCAGCTCACCTCCCTCATTCACTGGGAACATGAGAGCATCCATTTACTCTGTGGCATGTTTTCTCTTCACCCATCACCCCTTAGTGACTCACATTAACCTCCGGTTATACAAAACCTTGATTAGAAATTTCAACCTTGTTCCCAAATTCCTCCCTGCCTTTCTAATCTCTCCCGTGTTTTCACCCTGCAGAATGTCTGCACTCCTGCAGCTTCCCCTCATTTGCTCCCTGATGTTAGTTGCATGTCTTCAGCTGCCATGGCCTGAGCTCTGGAACGCCCCTCCTCAAACTCCATCTCTCTCTTTCTCCTTTGCTCTCCCTGAGTGACAAGCTTTGGGCCTTATGCCCCATTACCTTGTGTGTCAAATTTTGTCTGAAATTTGGGAACTTGCTATAGTAAAGGTGCAGCATAAATGCAAGTTGTTGTTGCAACTAGAAATTGCTGAATTTCCACCTCGGGTAGTGTGCCCGAATCGGTACTTGGAGTAGGATCATCTGAGGTGCCTCCACATAGTTTCATTAACAATGAGGACTGATTTTAACATAACCAACGTTTAGTACATTGTTCTATTTGCTTGTATTGGAGTTGACAGTAATTCAGTTTTCTTGAGTTGCTCAGGAAATATAAATCAATAGTAAAACTGCACCCGAGAGGAAGTGTAATTATAGCACTTGGAATATTGTTTCACTTGGCCTTGTAGGAAACCCTTTTGCACAGGAAAGGTTTTCCAGCTATCTTGGGAAGAAAAACTAAGATGAGTGTTCGTGTTTGTGTTGGTCCAGGTTAATCCAGCAATGCAGAATTCCTCTGGATTCTGTAGGTTTTATCTGTGTTCTTTTGGCTGGGACTGGACGGCTTGAGTTATGAGGAGAGGCTGGGACTCATTCCCTGGAGTGAAGGAGGCTGATTTGACATTATAGAAGTTCATAAAATCAGGAGGGGTTTAATAAGGTGGATGGTCACAGTCGTTTTCCCGAGGTGGGGAGTCTAAAACTAGAGGGCACAGGTCTAAGGTGAGAGGGGAGAGATTTAAAGTGGACCTGACGGGCAAGTTTTCACACAGAGGGTGGTGGGTTGTGGAAGAGCTGCCAGGGGAAGTGGTAGAGGTGGACAGTTGCAACATTTAAAAGATATTTGGACGTACATGGATAGAAAAGTTATAAAGGGATATAGGACAAACAGGCAAATGGGACTAGCTCAGGAAGGCACCTTGGTCAGCATGGATGAGTTGGGCCGAAGGGCCTGCTTCCATGTGGTTTAGCTCGATCACCCTATGGCCATGAGGGTGGGCAGGGCTGAAGATGGATGGGGACGTCGTCGATTCTGAGACTGATAAAGCTTCACTTTAGTGTGAGGTTTGTCTGCAGTTGAGTTGGTTTGCCTGGTTTGCTTTGACAAGTGACCAGTAGTTCTACTCATCAAACAAACTGCTGGAGGCACTCAGCGGGTCGAGCAGCATCTGTGGAGGTAAAGGGATGGTCGATATTTTGGGTCATCAGGATGTACCATCCCTCCCCCCCCCCCCCCACCCCCCCCCCCCCCCCCCCCCCCCCCCCCCCCCCCCCCCCCCCCCCCCCCCCCCCCCCCCCCCCCCCCCCCCCCCCCCCCCCCCCCCCCCCCCCCCCCCCCCCCCCCCCCCCCCCCCCCCCCCCCCCCCCCCCCCCCCCCCCCCCCCCCCCCCCCCCCCCCCCCCCCCCCCCCCCCCCCCCCCCCCCCCCCCCCCCCCCCCCCCCCCCCCCCCCCCCCCCCCCCCCCCCCCCCCCCCCCCCCACCCCCCCACGGATGCTGCTCGACCCACTCAGTTTCTCCTCCAGCAGTTTGTTTTTTGCTCCAGATTCCAGCGTCTGCAGTCTCTTGTCCACCCTGATCTAGGCATGGGGCTCCTGCAGTGGTCAGATAACGTGGGAACTCTGTCTTGATCTTGAGTGACTAGTTTGAAGACCCTCGAGGTTTTACAAGCTGGACACCTACCTGCACCCATCTCACCGGCTGCTGATCTTCTGCTCAATTCCTTTGCTTTGGAATGTTATGACAATCGAAGCAAATAAGTGGAGAAAGCAAATAACACAGAAAATGCTGGAAGTTCTCGACAGGTCAGAAAGCAGCTTTGGAGAGAAGCAGAGTTATTGTTTCAGACCAAAGACCTTTATCAATTCTGAAATCTTTTTTTCAGATTTCCAGCATCTGTTCTGTAGTATTTTACTTCTGGAAAAATAACAAGTTTTGTTTTAATGTTGATCATTTTTTTGACATGCAGACATGCCAGGGAGATTGTTCTTTATTTTCTGTCGGCTCCAGGCCAGCTTGGTAAAGTTGAGAATCCTGGGAGTCTCCTCCCACTTGCCAGTGAAGCGTCAGACAATTCTGGTAGCTGTTGGCTGAAGCTTTAAAAATAGCATTCTGTGAAAGAAAGGGAATTTTTGTTTAGATGAGGCCAGTAACTTCAGGATGCAAGTCTGCTCCCAAAATGTTCTACTTTGAGATGCATTTCTCAAAACCTGAAGGAGTTATCCAAGATTGGTAATCGAACTGCCATCCTGAGGGATCAATATTGATGCTCTGACTCTGTTCTTTATCAATGAACAGATGAGGAAGCTTCTTGGATCTTCAAACATCTTTTGGATGTCAATATGTTAGCTCCTTGCTCCGATACAGGACAATGCCAGATTACAAAAGCTGCCTCTCAGAAGAAGATTCTGGAGAATTTCCAGTTCAGGCTTAAACACATCACCAGATCAGCACTTCTGAAATAATGTGGGCGGAGCTGATGAATTCCATTTGTTTGTCATCTTAAGGGAGATCTGATATCCCTTGTATCTTACTGTTGCTCAAGTTGAATCAGAGCGATAACTACACTCTGTTTTCCCTTCAGACTTCATTGTTTTTTTCATTCAAGGTGTTGAGGAGATTTTACTACTCGGTGTGGGGTGAGGGGAGAGGCTTCTCTTCCACAGAAATTATCTCTTCCGTTCTGCCCCCACACACACTGTGTTATTTGAAATGTGAACCATGATTGTTCCATCTTTTGTTTAACTGGGATCACAGTTTGGCATAACATGAATAAGCAACATCCAAAATCCCATCTGTACAAAGGGTGCAGAGCAGAGGGCGTGCAGGACCCTGTGTAATAATGCACAAGTAAACGTTTCCATTCAAGTCTGAGCCACCTCCAATGCAAATTTCTTAAAGAGCAACACGACATAGAAATGGGCCCCATATCTAAGGAAGGATGTGCTGGCATTGGAGAGGGTCTAGAGGAGGTTTATGAGAATGGGTTGAAAGGGTTAATGTATGAGGAGCTCTGAGCCTGAGTTTAGAAGGGTTTCATTGAAACCTACCGAATATTGAAAGGCCTGGATAGAGTGGACGTGGAGAGGATGTTTCCAGTAGTGGGAGAGTCTAGGACCAGAGGGCACAGCCTCACAATAGAAGGATATTCCTTTAGAACTGAAATGAGGAGCAATTTCTACAGCCAGAGGGTGGTGAATCTGTGGAATTCATTGCCACAGACAGCTGTGGAGGCCAAGTCATCGGGTATATTTAAAGCGGAGGTTGGACAGGTTCTTGATTAGTGAGGGTGTCAAAGGTTACGGGGAGAAGGCAGGAGAATGGGGTTGAGAGGGAAAAATAAATCAGCCATGATCGAATGGCGGAGCAGACTCGATGGGCCGAATGGCCTAATTCTGCTCCTATGTCTTTTGGCCCACCACGTCCATGCTGACCCTGGTGCCTGCGTTGGAGCCATACCCCTCCACTCCTTTCCTGTCCCAGTACCTGGCCAAGTGCCTTTTCAACCTTGTCATTGTTCCTGCCTCTACCACCTCCTCGGGCAGCTCGTTCCATATCATCACCGCCCTCTGTGTGGAAAAACTTGCCCCTCAGGTCTCCTTTCAATTTCTTCCCTCTCACCTTAGACCGGTTCCCTCCAGTTTTAGACTCTATTAACCTGGGGAAAAGACTGACCATCTACCATAGGTGGATGGTGTACTGAAGAAGGCATTTGGCATGCTCTCCTTCTGCCATACCTCAGCCCCCTACACTCCAGTGAGAACAAACCCAGCCTCTCCAGTCTCTCCTCGTAACTACAGCCCTCCATTCCAGGCAACATCCAAATCACTGTCTCCTGCACTCTTTCCGGTGCCACCCCATCCGTCCTGTACTGTGGTGACCAGAACTGTAGATAGGACTCCAAGTGCGCCTAACCAACTTTTGTACAACAGGACATCCCAACTCTTGCCTTCATGGGATGAGGCATTGAATACAAGCATACCAAATGCCTTCTTCAGTAACCTATCCACTTTTGTCGCTACTTTCAGGGAACTGTGAACTTTCCCCCCAAGGTCTCCTCTGTACATCAACAGCCCTGAGTTCCCTGCCATTTACTCTATATATGTCCTACCAGGACCTGACCTCCTAAAATGCATTACCTCACACTTGTCTGGATTAAATTCCATCAGCCATACCTCTGCCTAAATCTCCATCAGATCTATGTCCCACTGTGTCCTTAGACAACCTTCTTCACTATCTATGTCTCCACCAATTGTATTGTTAGCATATTTACTAATCTGAACATCTACATTCCCATCCAAGTCATTATATGTAAATAACACACAACAGAGGTCCCAGTACTGATCCCTGTGGTGTACCACTGGCTGGTTACAGATTTCCAGTCAGAAAAGCAACTGTCCACCACTACCTCGATCACCAAGCAGATGCCAACACACCTTAGATCCCTGTCCCTTAACTTCCTGGACCAGCCTGCCATGCCGGACCTTGTCAAAGCCCATGTATACCACATCTACTGCCCTGCCTTCATCAATTTTCTTAAATACCTCCTCAAAAGAAGCTTGTGAGACAAGACTTCACCTGCACAAAACCACGCTGACGTACCTAATTTGTTCCTGCCTTTCCAAGTGATCATAAATCCTGTCTCCTCGAATTTTTTAAGTAATCTCCTTGCTCATATAAAGTTCACTGCCTGTAGTTTTCCTGGCTATAGTTTTCTTGTAAATATTGGAATTTGTGATGGTGAAGGGAATGTGCCAGTTTGTTGAACAACTGGGGCAGTCACCATGTGCCAGTGGTGAGAGGAATCACCCTGCAAAGTCCTGCCCTGAACTGGCATATCACAGACCGATCAAACGGAACCACTTGGCTGGCTCGGATGTCATCATATCCTCAACTGACCCCAAGGGCATGTTTTGCCCAAACAAAGAAAATAATGTTTCTTTCGTAATGAGAGGTGATTTAACTTTGTTTAAATGTAAACCTGGCTGTATTTCTCTGTCAGTGACTATATCAGTGAAAATGGTGCAAATGGAAAAGATTATTTTAAAAAGAAGTAAGGTATCAACTAATACAGGGAGATAAAGCAAACATAATGGGTAGTTTAAGAGTTCAATAAACTTCCATTTGTATTTGGTGCTGAAAATCCCAGTGCCACACTGTTATTTAATGTAAAACAAAACCTCATGCTTTGCGACTTGATCCAGTTGTTGACACGAGACCACATCTGTCACCTGGAACCCTAAAATAGTACCTAATTGTAGTGGGGTGTTGGATAATAACCCCTGAAACACAGGCACCAGTTACTCATGGTTCTGATGGGCAGACACCCCAGGAACAGCGCTGCTTTGTCTGAAGATTATAAATGATTCAATCAATTCCTAATCAGTCAAATGCTTCCCACTTAGTGATTCTTTCATTTCAGTTTTCCTCCTGTGGGATGGGAGATGCAGCTGAGGAGAAAGCTGAATATTACAACAAAGCTGTGCTCGGTTATATTAGTGGTGCTGCCAAACCATTGGCCATTTGGCAGCAGACAGATGTTAATTTAGTGGTTAAAGAGTTAACTTAGCAGCTCAACTATAATGATCTAAAATGTCTGTTTGTTTCTTGTCCTTGAGAACGAGAAGTGTGTGCACATGTTGGACAGCGTTAAAAACTTAAACTGTTGTAACCAGCAAGGACCACAGGGCGGGAGTTGGCGTGTTAAATATGTGCAGTGTTGGGAGCAGGAGCGTGGAACTGGGCTGGGTCCAAGGAATGTATGTTCCACGCTGAGGCAGAAGAGCCAATTTACTTCTCACCCAACTAACTAGAAACAGAAGTACACCCAATTATTGAAGGTACATGCTGAGTCCCTGCTAACAGGGAGGGAGTTGGGAGCCTATTCATACAGATGTATAAACTTCTATCAGGTCTCCCCTCAGCTTCTGACACTCCAGAGAAAACAATCCAAATATTTCCAACTTCTCCTTATAGTTTATACTCTCTAATCCAGGCAAACATCCTGGTGAAACCTCTTCTTGCACCCCCTTCAAAGCCTCCACATCCTTTCTGTAATGGGGCAACCAGAACTGCACACATTACTCCAAATGTGGCCTCACCAAAGTTTTACGCATGTGCAACATGACTTCTTGACTTTTATTTTCAGTGCCCCAACTGATGAAAAGTAAACACGCCGTGCACTGCCTTTACTGCCCTATTCATGTGTGGCCACTTCAGAGAGCTATGGACTTGCACCCCAAGATTCCTCTGTACATCAGTGCCCCTAAGGGTCCTGCTAAAACTGTATACTTTCCGCTTACATTTGACCTCCCAAAGTACAATCACCTCTACACTTGTCAGGATTAAGAGGCAGTTGGATAGGTACATAGATTGGAAAGGTTTAGAAGATTATGGACCAAACGCTGGCAAATGGGACTAGCTTGGATGGGGCATCATGGTCAGCATGGACCAGTTGTGCCGAAGGGCCTTTTTCTGTGCTGTGTGATTCTGTGACTAATTCCATTTGCCATTTCTCTATATCTCACTGAACCCTTTGACAACCTTCTTCACGATCCACAACTTCATCAATCTCTGTGTCATCTGCAACCTTACTCATCAGCCCATCTAGATCTTTGTCCAAGTTATTTATGTACATCACAAACAACAGATGTCCCAGCACTGACCCCTGCAGAACACCACTGGTCACAGACCTCCAGTCGGAGTAACCCCCCCTCCACCAGTACCCTCTGTCTCCTGTGGCCAAGCAATTCTGAATCCAACCTACCAAGTCACCCTGAATCCCATGTTTCTTAATCTTCTGGATCAGCCTACCATGAGAGACCTTGCCAAACACCCTACTCTCACCATCATCTTTGTCACCTCAAAAATTCATCAGTTTGTGAGATGTGACCTTCCCCAAACAAAGCAATGCTGACTGTTCCTAATTGAGCCATGCTTTCCAACTGCAAGTAAATCCTACCCCTATGAATCCTCTCTAATAGCTTCCCTACCACAGATGTGAGGCTCACCAGCCTATAATTCTGCTGGATTATCCCTGTTGCCCTTCTTAAACAAAGGAACAACGTTGGTTACTGTCTAAGTCCCCTGGACCTCTGTGGCTAGAGAAGATACAACGATCTTTGTGAAGGCCCCAGCAATCTCCTCTCTTGCTTTTCCTCAATAACCTGGGATAGATCCCATCAGGTCCTGGGGATTTATCCACCTTAATGTTCTTCAAGAGCCCCAACATCTCCTGCCTCCTCTATCAACGTGCTCTGGAATATTAGCACACCCAACGCTGACCTTGTTATCCTCCATGCCCTTTTTCCTTGGTGAATACCAATGGCAAGGTGCTCATTTTGTACCTTACCCACTTCCTCTGGCTCCAGGCATAAATTCCCTCTGTCCTTGAATGGTCCTACCCTCTCCCTAGCTACCCTCTTGTTTTTAATGTGTGTATAAAATACCCTGGGATTCTCTTTAATCCTACTCACCAAGGAAATTTCATGTCTGGCCTTCCTGATTCTCTGAGTTCTTTCCTGCTTTCTTTATATTCCTTAAGGCCCTGTCTGATTTTGGCTTCCTAACCTTGTGTATGCTTCCTTTTTCTTTTTGATTAACTTTACAATATCTCAATCATCCAAGGTTCCTGAATCTTGCCACCCTTGTCTGTCTTCCTCTGGAAACATGACAGTGCAGAATTCTGACCAGCTGCCTATAAATGACACCCACATGTCAGATGTGGACTTCAACTGATAACAGCTGCTCCCAATCTACTCTCCCCAGCTCCTGCCTCATAATGTTGTAATATACCCCAAGTTTTCCCAATTTAGCACATTATCCCAAGCTCCAGACTTGTCCTTATCCATAAAACATCTTAAAACTTAAGAAGCTGTGATCACTGTTCCCAAAATGCTCTCGCACTGAAACTCCAATCACCTGACCAGGCTCATTTCCCAATACAAGGTCTAGTATGGCCCCTTCCCTGTTTGGAGTATCGACATACTCTGTCAAGAAACCCTCCTGGATACACCTAACATTTCTGCCCCATCTAAGCCTCTTGCACTAAGGAAGTTCTGGTCAGTTGAAGTCACCCACTCTGACAACCCTGTTGCTTTTCCATTTTTTCCGTGATCTGCCCACATATCAGTTCCTCTATCTCCCAGTGGCAATCGGGAGGCCTTTAATATATCCCCATTCAGAGTGATTTCACCTTTCTTATTTTTGAGCTTTACTGGTTTTTGCCTCAGTGGATGAGCCCTCCGGTATGTCCTCTGTGAGTGCAGCTGTGACATCCTCCTCGATCAGCAGTGCGACTCCTCAACTCTTCAACGTCCCTCTCTGTCATGTCTGAAACAGCGAATCCCTGGACTGTTGAGCTACCAGTCCTGCTGCTCTCCCAACCACATCTCTGGAATGGCCACAACATCGTAGTTCCATACACTCAGCCAGGCTCCAAGTTTGTTGACCTTATCCCTAATACTCCTTGCACTGACACGAGCGCACTTCAGCCCCGATCTTATGGGGCAGGGCACTGAATATAAAAGTGGAGAAGTCATGTTTGAGATTTCATGACACCTTTCTTGTTGCTAGTTTTATTTTAGATTCTATTTGATTACTTTAAACTCAGAGCTGCTGTGGTGGGATTCGAACTCGTGTTTCCAGATCAGTAGGTCCACTGTTGTACCTGTATTGTGTTATTGTTGCTCTTTTCTCTCTGTTCTCATTGATTACCAGACCTGCCCTTGGTTCTGCTGTTCAAGTAGGCCACAGCTGGCTTCTTATCGTGTGTCAATATTAGCTCTCAGTTCCAGCAAGTTACAACACACGATTTTCAAACCAAAAGGTACAGGAAAAGCTCTGACTTACGTTGCACGTCAAGAGTTTCCCAAGATCCAGGCGATTGCAGCAAAAGAAATGCAGTGGCGTGATGCTGATTATTTTATAGTCACGCTCACGGTACAGAGACTGTGTCTAATTTGGCTGCTCCCCTTAAAGCAGTACAAACACATCTGAGAAATAAATTTAAGACTAGGTATAATGACAAAACTACAGCTAGAGTGGGGATGAATTGGAATTCTTGCCAGACAAGCTTGATTATCATTAAAGTTGTTTTCACACACATGATCTATGTGTAACTGTCCTCATGCTCTGTAATTTTTAGAGGAACCCTTTTTTTTACTGGGAGAAGCTTTCTGTTTCCTTTTCTCTTTTATTAGAGGTTGTCTTCTAAATACAGTGATGTTCTTTGCACAAAAGACACATCCCCAACTCATTGGTGATGTAGTGTTGTGTTCTGGCTTAATCCTTAAAGGCTCAAGCACTGGCATGTTGACTATTTGGGCAGCTTTTCACTGGAGCACGTGCTGTGCTCATTAAACAGGATACGTTCACCATGACGTACAATATTCACCATGACTGGCTATGTTTTACATGCCATTCTATAATTAACTTACTTTGTCATGACTAGTTATATTTAACGTATTTTGACTTCTGTATGTTGTAATCCATTGAACAGAAATATCAGTACAGTCCTAACAATTGGCATTTTTGCATTTCTTGCACTGGCTCCGGGTTTGCGATTTTGTAGATTTAATGACAGGAGTCATCTCAAGCGAGAAATATTCTTACCCGTTCTGGGCTTAGGTTTGTATGGTTAATTCCTCTTTCATCACAGGTTCAGGTTTCATGTATAAAGATGAATAGGATGTAAACATCTTGGTTTATAAATTGAAAATACACATTTACTGGCCAAAGAAAGACAAATGTCAAAAGCAGTTCAGTGTAACTAGTGCTGTGATTAGAATGGTTGAATGATTAATCAAAAAAAACCAGCTGTGGACAATGGTAACTCCAGTGGAGAAATCTGATTGGACAATATATAAAAAATATAATGCACATTGAGTGAGGAGCTGAAGCATTATCTGTAAATAAGTTTCACATGTTTATGGTCTTAAGTTTGAACCCCAGGGATATGAGGCAAAATTTTTTTCAACAATTTTTGTTGGTTTTGAGCCTTTTTAAAATTTTGCCAAGACCATATTGACTGCTTCTGAGGGGGGCAGTTCTCTCACAGTCAGCTGTTCATTAAGGATGAGCTCATTGAACCTCAGTACTGTTGTCCCAGACCTTCTGGTCCCACCTCACCCCAATGCACATCCGTCAAGGATCTGGTCTTTGCACAAGTGGGAAAATCAAGCTCTTTATGGGCAGCTTTAGCAGTGGGGAAACGGAGAGCAAAGATGTAAATCGGTTAGGGAGAAGAGAAGGTAAACGTGCAGTTCAGCCTCGGGAGGGACAAGGCACGGGTGGTCTTCATGTTACAAAGAGGAAATGTTAAAATCACACACACTTGATGAGGAAGGATAGAAATATGATTACAAATACAGAAAGGGCCAGCAGAATAAGGTTAAACAATCTTTGGTCAAATTCAAGAGATTACTGGTTAAGAATATGGAGGAGTTTAAAATAGAGGGATATGTGGGAGGAAGGGATTAGATAGTCTTAGGTGAGGTTTAAAGATCGGCACAACATTGTGGGCCAAAGGACCTGTATTGTGCTGTACTGTTCTATGTTCTACGTACTGTGTTTTAACAAACTAGACTGCTGATATTTAATTTAGAGTTTTGAAAAAAAAATTGTGAATGCTTTACAAAGAAGGCATTTGCTTACCCTCATGTGGAGACCACCTCTCTGTTCCAACCAAACTTCTTTCCCCTCAGTCAACGGGAGTCCAGATCTTGTGACACTGTGGGCTTATGTTAACCCTTTAATAAGATGGCTAATGAATCAAAATTATCTTGGCATTTGAGTGGAAACTACGGTTTGCTTTGACTTTGAACTGCCTTAATGCCTGTTGCTTTGGCTACCTGTTTATCTATCTTCGAGTTGAATTAGGTCCCCATTGATCATTACGCACATATCAATGCTGTGAGTGTAGGGAGGATTATTCAAGGGTCATCACTGCTCTGCTGGTGGTAAATTTAATACCGTCCCGTTCTTCCTTGGATGGTGGAAACTGCAACATCGCAGCCAGAATATCTGCTTACTTTATGAACACAAGCTTGTTTCTCCAGCATATTTCACAGCTGTCAGGATATCCATAATGCATTACAGTTCATTAAATTCTTCGGAAGTGTAGTGGTTGTTGTAATGTTGGGATATCAGCCAGCTGCTCTATTTCAGTGATATTAATTGAAGGTTAAATATTGGCCCCAGGACGCCAGGGAAATGTTACCTTCTTCAAAATAGTGGCTGTGGGATCCCCCGAGAGAGGAGACCGGCCTCAGTTTGACATCACAGCTGCAAGATGGCACCTGTGACAGTGCAGCACTCCTTCAAACAGGAGGGTCTTCTCTGGTTGTGTTCCAGCATCTCTCGTCCTCTGGACAGGAGCCTGAAATCACAACATTCTAATCCAGCATTTACCATAGACCACCAACCCCGGAAATGCATCAGTTCAAATATTATATCTAACTTTGGCATTTATTGTCACTATGCAAGTCACAATATTTTAAAAAAGTACCAGACGTATGTTGAATATAAGTCACGAAATTCTGGGGCTGGCAGTAACCACCATCCTTACTAGTAGTGATCGTGTTGGTGAATGAATAAAAGTCTTTATTCAGGTGTAGTTGCACTGAAACTGGAGGATGTGTCCTGTCTTCCTGTCGAACCGGATGCCTGCAGCTGTCCAACTGCTGGACGGACTGATGCTTGATGTTCACATTCCTGAATCATGTTGTTGAAATGATTCACAAGACTGAGGGGTTAGTTGGGTGAATCTTTTACTGTTTGTAAATATCATTAATTGTCCTTCCTTCCACATTCTGTCCCCCGAACCTGGTTCGGATAATATCCATTGCATTATTTTAATTTGGTATTATGGTTTGTCTAGCACACAGCTCATGATGCAGTGCACAGTCTGAAGGTCAGTGACTCCATCTTTCGCCTCTGGTAATGTTCATGTGCTGCCTTCACCGGTTTTGTGATTCTCGTCAGAATTTCTCAGCTGTGCACTGAGATATCTCTCACCACGTTCCCATCTCGGGTTAAGTGAATCTATTCTTTGCAGGATATGTTGCAACCTTTATTTCAGTGAGTGATGCAACTCTGGATTGGTTGTCTTCAGAATAGATAATTAACTTTTTTTAAAAATTGATTCAGCGGAACTGGATGTTACAGACAAGACCAGCACTATTGGTCATCTGAGTGAGGTTGAGAAGGTGGAGGTATGCTCTTCCATGTTGGTCGAGATTGTGGATTTGGGAGGTGCTGTCAGAGTAGCCTGGATGAGCAGCTGCAGTGCATTGTGTAGATGGTGCACACTGTGGACTCTGTGCACCGGTGGTGGAAGGAGTGAATGTTTATGATTGCTTTGTCTTGGATGGTATCAAACTTCTTGAGAGTTTTTGGAGCAGCACTCATCCAGGCAAGTGGAGATGTTTCATCAGCTGAAACATTGACTCTGCTTCTCTTCCCACAGATACTCTTGATATTTGGTTTCTGGCATTTTCTGTTTTTGCTTTAGATTTCCAGCATCTGCAATTTTTTTTGATTTTTTAAGTATTCCATTAACCCCTTGACCTGTGCCTTGTAGATGGAGAAAAGACTTTGGGGAGTCAGGAAGTGAGTCATTCACCACACAATATCCAACATCTGACCTGCTCTGTGGCTGGGCCAGCTCACTCTCTGGTCAGTAGTGAACCCCAGTTATTGATGGTGGGGACTCGGTGATGGTAATGCCATTGAATGCCAAGGCTCAATGGTTTGACTTGTGGGAGATGGCCGTTCCCTGTCACCTTTGGGGCATCATTGCCACCTTTCACTTCAGTGCATCGTACATGTTCATTAGAAAAATAGTTTTGCTTCTCTATCCTCTCTCAGCAGCTCCCTCCCCTTTCAAAGGGAAAAGCATCGTTGATGTGATTTCTGTGGCATTCTCCATTGAAGCAATTGTCCTTCAGCAACAATAACTAGCTTCCATAATTACTCCTGTTTACGTGAGGATGCAGTATCCTCCGAATATCGTTTGGGTTTCCTGTTCTCATGGCTGCTCATGTTGAGACAGCCCTTGAGTCAGACTTCAGGCTCAGTCAGGGCAGGAAGTTGGTGTGCTGGCAGAGTGTTGGTGTGCTTCTGTCTAGCAGCTTGTGGCCTTGCAGAGAAACATCTGCCTTTTGCTTGGGATTTTCCTCCATCCCGTGCGGGGGGTTAGCTGACAGGAGGAGGAGCAGCAACACAGGATCAGAGGCCATGCTCACGCACTGGCCCTAATACAAGGGCACTGAGGGCAAATGTTCAGGTCTGCTAATGACATCAGGCTGGATGGGAAACCGCACATTTCTGCAAACTCTGCGTCCTGCTCTTTTTCCCATCCAGCCTGATGTCATTAGCAGACCTGAACATTTGCCCTCAGTGCCCTTGTATTAGGGCCAGTGCTGATCGTGGTTACCAGTTACCAGCCTGAAACTCCCCATTTATCAGCTCCCTGGCCGTTCATGCTGATATATTCCCTGCAATTCCACCAGCTGCTGCATCACTTTCTCCTCCCTGGCTCTCCATGGAACTTCTTTATGACCTTGTGATCCGAGAGGAGAGAAGTTCCAGTTGATTATTGCTAGTTCTGTGAAGCATCATCTGTAAAACGCACAGGTTCACCAGAACCACAGATTTGCAAGGTCCAGCTCTCGGCAGAGGTGCATCACCAAACGTGTCACAGCTGAATAACAACACTGTCTAAAAATAGCTCTGGGTGTTGCAGTCGAACTTTCACCCTGCCTTTCTACTGATTGTGGGTTTGGTCCCCAGGTACATTGGAATAATAAAATGGAACAGGTCAGGCAGGAAGAGTTTCCAGATACTGACGTGAGCTCAGGCTGCGAGGGTGTGGAGGAGAGGCATTGGCCCTCGGCATGCTTTCCTCGAGGGGACGTGGCCCATGTACTCGTCCTCCCTACACACACACACACACACACACTCACACACACACATTTACACACACACACTGACACACACTGACACACACACACACACACACAGCAGCAGGCAGTTCCCTGCTTTTGAATGGCCTATGCCCTAGAAGTGAATTCATGTAGGAATTGCTGAGAATGTATCAGAGGAAGTAACGTGTATTATACAACAATAACTTCCAATTACATGGAACATTTAGTGGAAGAAAACATCCTGACAGGAGAGGGGTGGGGGGTGTAATTATCTTGGTGGGAAGCAACATTTGCCTCCAGGCCACAGCAGGGAATTCTGGGGATAATGGATAAAGGTTTGGCCCAAGTATTAGGTTGGAAGGAGCATCGTACTGAGGGAGGGGGAGAGGGGAGGGGTTCGTACTGAGCATCATACTGAGGGGAGGGGTTTGTACTGAGCATCCAGAGCTCAGTTCCCCAACAGCCGAAGGCACGTCTGCCTGAGGTGACATGATGTGATGAAGGGACCAGAGGCAGGAATATCAGGAGGCGTTTGCAAAGACAAGAAGGGTTCAGATTGTGGAGGGGTTGAGGGTATGAAAATGGAGGTGGTGTTTAACTGGGATCCGGTGGAGGCCGGTGGCCCCAGGGTGGTGGTGAATGGGATGTTGAGACCCAGCAGCAGAGTTTGTTACTGCTGGACCAGGAAAGTTCAGCCAGGAGACTGCTGCATCGTCTGGTCTGAAGGGGACCGGCAAGGTTGAGGGTTTCGGCAGTGGATGTGCTGAGGTAGGGAAGCATTTGGACAATGTCACAGGTGGAAGTAGTGGCACTTGTGATGGAGCGGACATGAAGTCTGAGGCTTATCATGGGGTGAAACGGGACCATGGTGTGAAGTATCTGGCTGCACCTCAGATGGGAATCGCGGAGAGGGATCAAGTGAAAGTGTTACTGAATTTCTCTACTGTTAGCGTCTGATTGGTCACACAAGTTAGCTAGTAGTGTCAGGTGATCTGAAAGATCATGGATTATTTCATATTTTTAAAAACTATTAAGTAGTCAGGACTCGGCCTTTGATGACTCATTTGGTGGTAGAACCTCCCATTTGCATTTACCACAATGGCAAATACTTGAGGGAAGTGAGTTCTTAGGGAGTTCTGGAACCTGGCACAAGAAGGAGCTGAGTTTGGGGCCCAGGATGAAACAGTGCAGTGATGCACAACCTACCTTCTGCTGGGGAGAAACAGCACTCGTTTCAATTTGATGTAAATGTGTTAGTCGGGGCATTGGCTTCATACTTTCAGGAGGACCAAAAAGGTGACTGGTACAGCTGGCCTCTCCAGTTAAGTCAACTGACTGCCATAGGGACTGTGGACAACAAGCCTTCCACTCGCCTCTCCTGGACAGGCATTCACCCTTTCAAGCAAAGTACCTGGTCCAAAGTTGCTTTGTTCTGAAACAACAGAGCGGAAAACATTGGAGGCACTCAGCAGGGCAGGCAGCGTCTGTGGTTGGGAAACACAGCGCATGTTTTGGGTTGAAGTCTTCGACACAGGTGCTGCTGGACCTGCTGAGTGTTTCCAGCATTCTCGGCTTTTGTTTCAGATTTCCAGCATCTGCAGTTTTTGATTTTGATGTGCCCATTGTCGAAGGGTGCACTTGGGGAAACTGAGTTGGGGGAACATCCTGAGGCAGGCGGGTGAGTAGCCACCAGTGTGGAGGGAGGAGGAGCCATTCACAACTCCAGAACTCCCCATGCCCGCCCCACACCACTCAGTTGTCAGCATACAGGAACAATGCTTTGTTAACTCAGTAGGTCCCGTTAGGAGACTGCACACTAACTTACCAAAGCCGTCCTGAGTCTCGGCTGTGCTTACATACCTGTTCCCACTGGTTGCTCACCTTGGGTCACAGGCCTGCTGCCCACTGATGGGGAGCCGGTTTTGTCATACTTCTGCAGAACTAAGCAGGTCCACTTTGGATACAACTCAGCAATTCTACTTTCAAGAAGATATTGAGATGGTGTGTGATGTGAATTTGCTGAGACTGGCTGTGAGCTGGACTTGCAGTTACCATAGAGGACACATCAGTGTTGGCTGCAGTGTTGAAGCACCTGGTTAACTCATGATCTGTAAACTGATTCCACTCAACTGGCTTTGAGGTTTTGGCTGTTTTGTCCTGGCCCACGGATGTGATGAGACTTTGCTGCTGGCGTGGCCTTTGGGCAGCAAGGTGAGACCGGTACATCTGGAAAGGAAAGATTGCTGTGGAGGTCAGCAGCTCACCATTGGCAGGGCAGCTGTGGTCTGTTACAAAGTGCTGTCTGAATGCACAGTGGAAAACCCTCAGCTTTCACAACTGCCTCCCTGCCAAGCCTCCCTGCCAAACCTCCCTCATGTTCTGCATCTTCAGTGAGAAACTTAGGATGGATGTGATAAACTAGATAGAAGTGCAGAGAGAGGCAGAATCTAACAGTGTGGGGTTATTATGGGAAAGTGGCACTGAGCTGAAAGGGTAAACTTGGTACTTGTTTATTATAGGCACATGTACCGCGATACAACTTTGCTTTGCATGCCACCCAGCCAGATCATTCCAAACATGAGTACGTCAAGGTGGTATAAAAGGAAAAGCAATAACAGAATGCGGAATATAGTGTTACAGTGCAGGTGGGCAACTAAGGTGCAAGGACCATGGCGAGGTAGATCGAGAGATCAGGAGTTCATCATTGTTGTACAAGAGGTCCACTCCAGAGTCTTATAACAGCGGGATAGAAGCTGCCCTTGACCCTGGTGGTACGTGCTTTCAGGATTTTGTATCTCCTACCCGATGGGAGGGGGGGAGAAGAGGGAATGTCTGGGGTGGGTGGGGTCTTTGATTATGTTGGCTGCTTTCCTGAGGCAGTGAGAAGTAGAGCAGGCATGAGGGGCTGAATGGCCTGCTCCTGCTATTTCTGGTCACATGTTCATTTGCTATCCAGACTTTTATAAGTACATTGACTGGCAACCCTCTGTACCCTCCTGGTTGGAAACAAGTGGTCTGTGACGAGATATCCTGATAGTATTACCAGCTTAACCAGGGGCAAGTCTGAAATTTTTGCATCCAAACCTTGTACAAAATTAACAGCTACTCACTTGAGTATTGATTCAAAGGAATTCAATTCAGAGAAGTCCACACTTCTCCAACTGGGGAAGAAAAACATATTTCTGCAAAATCAGACTTCATAAGAAACAAGCATCTGTTGAAATACTCATCATGTTTGAATGGATTAAACTTCACAAAATGCCCCAAGCAATTCTGTTCAATTTGGATCAGATGCAAAGTCTAGTGAATGTTTAGAAAAATGGTTTGAATTAAGTTTAATTGGAAAGAACAAAATCAACTAACTTTAGATGTATTTCTCCACTTAAGCATTTCAAGTATATTGATCAATATGAATAAAATATCCTGTTGCGGCTGAAACACTTTTACGCATATTTGCTCCTGCTTTGAGTTTTTGTATGAGACACGTCAGCTGCTGCTAAGATGCACTGCTATTCGCCATCTCACTGCTGTTGATGTTAATTGTTGTGGGGATTCATAAGCCTCCTCTCGTCGTGTCCAGTTTGTGTACAAGGATGAGCTGGATGCTTTGTGAAATTTCTGTTCTTCATTGATTAGCAGCTCTCTGTGTGTATGAGTGCTGTGTGCTTGTGAGGATAGAGGTCCTTTTCAGTGGCCTGTTTTGCTCTTTACATTTAAAGATGAATGTTGTGTTTGGGTGTGGTAAAGTGAGATTGCCCTTTCATTCACTGCTGGGAATAGGCATGATTTTGATGGATGTGATCCACACCCTTGGGCTGTGTTTGCTCGTGTGATAATTTCTATTTTCATTTTATTTCCCTCTTGCGTGTCAGCTTTTGCATCAATGCCAAATAAAGCCAAGGTGATTACCTGCCACCTGTTTCCTCAAGTGACGTCAGTCCATGTCATTATCTCCCTTCCCAGAACACTGGCAGCATGAGGCAGCACAGATACAGTAACCTGATGGGATCCGCCGTTGTCAGCCCGTTGGAAGCCTGGGTCATGGGTTTAGACGTTAATAACGGTAGGGGAGCAGGGTCATGGGTGGGGGTGTGGGTGCTTTAGAGGGAGGTGGCCCATGGCTCGTCTGCTTCAGCAGCCTCTGCACCAGCACTCTCCCAGGGCTATGGGTGCTCTGACCCCCACTGCACCCTCCTCCTGTGTGGAGGGCAGAACACAGAGGGACGTGTGGCTCTGGGATCAGACCGGCAGTCAAGCAGAGGGCCTGCACAAACTGGCTGAGTTGGGCAGGAGGGAACTGGTACCAGGTCAGCGGGAGGGCCTGAAGTTGGGGCCCTGATTGAGTGGGAGGATCAGGTCCATAAGAGCCTCAGCCGGGAGCAATTGGGGGACTGGGGTTGGAGCCCCTGGACGAGAGAGGAGGGGTGGTGGGGGAGGGGATGCTTGGTTGTGGGGGGAGGAGGTGAAGGGTAAAAGATTTGGTTTAGTGTGGCCCACAATCGGGGACATCCTCAAGAAGGCAGCATCGATCACTAAAGACCCTCACCATCCAGGACATGCCCTCTTCTCATTACTACCATCAGGGAGGAGGTACAGGAGCCTGAAGACCCACACTCAATGATTCAGGAACAGCTTCTTCTCCTCTGCCATCAGATTTTTGAATGGTTCATGAACACTATTACATTATTCCTTTTTCTTCTGTACTACTTATTTTGTAAGTTTTCTGTCTTTACACTGTACTGCTGCTGCAAAACAACACGCTTTGCGTCATATAAATCAGTGACAATAAACCTGATTCTGATTCCCAATCCAGAGCAGTGTTGTTAAATCCTAGTTGTCCTGAGGGCGACTGATGGTTACTCTCGGATAATGAGGACTCATATTCCCTGGAACACTCCCAAAGGAGCAGAGCACAGGGAATGACATCTCTTGATGCATGAGTACAATGTACACTGACAAGTAACGGGTTCAAGGAGCAAAGGGGCGATTGTAGGCTGGGAACTGTGCAATGGGAAGGGATTAGTTAATAACAGTTTGGTATGGGATCCTTTAAAGAGTTGTAGAGAGATAAGAACCCATTTACACTAATCCTACTTTACTCCCCATGTTCTCAGTAACTCCCTTCAGATCCTACCGCTCACCAACACACTAGGGGCAACTTTTGATGGCCCATTAACCTACCAACCCTCACATCGTCGGACAAAACCGGAGCACCCAGAGGAAACCCATGAGAATAACAGGGAGAACGTTCAAACTCACCCAAGGTCAGGCTTGAACCCGGTCACCAGCACTGTGGGGCAGCAGCTGTACTAGCTCTTAGCTAAAGATCACTCTTTAAGGAAGAATGTGATTGAATTCTTCATGGATTTGGAAAGTGAATTGTTCGATCCAATCTAGGTTCCTAAATTTAATCAGAAGAAACATTGAAGGTTGGGGGAATGAGTCGGCAGTGATGCCCTGGGGAGCTTCATTATAAAGATAACGGTGGACAGGAGCAAGTGAGAGACTTCAACAGTAATACGTTCCTTTCTGGAGCATGGAGGGGGGGCAGGGGATTCGGCAAAAAAAGGACCAAGGTAATTGAGAGAGCAAAAATAAACTTTGAGAGTAAACTTGCAAGGGATTATAAAAGCAGACTGTAGAAGCTTCAGCCGGTATGTGAAAAGAGAAAGATTAGAGTGAGTGCCTCACAGTCAGAAATGGAGACTTTATGTCAGGGAACAAAGAAATGGCAGAGTAATTAAACATAGCAAAAAAAGGACAGGAATAGCTTCCCAGAATCGTGAGGGAACCAAAATCTAATGAGAAGGTACTGAAGGAAATAGGTACTGGTAAAAAAAATTGTAATGGAGAAATTAATGGGACTGAAAGTCGGTAGGTAAATCCTGTAGTTCTGATCATCTGCATTGCAGTGTACTGAAGGAGGTAGCCATGGGAATAGTAGATACATTGGTTGTCATTCCCCAATTTCCCGTGGATTATGGAACAGTTCCTGCAGATTATAGGGTGGCAAATATAACCCCATTGTTTAAAGAAAGTGAGGGAGGGGATGAACAGATTTGCAGCCTGGCAAGTCCAACAGCAGTTGTAGGGAAAACACTGGAGCCTGCAATGAAGGATGTGATAATCAGACACTAAGAAAACATCAGTGAGATTAGACAAAGTCGTCTTGCATTCATAAAAGGGAAATCATGTTTGACAAAACCATAGGAGTTTTGTTTGAGGATATTACTGGTAGAAGAGATAAAGGTGAACCAGTAGAAGTGAGGTCCTTGGATTTTCGGAAGGCCTTGGATAAAATCCTACATAAAAGTTAATGCAAAATTAAACTTGGTTGAGAGAAAGGAAACAGAGTCGGACTATCTGGGCTGCCTTTGGGGTGGCAGACGATGAATAGTGGTGTACTGGAGAGATCTGCGTTGGCCCCAGCTATGCACAGCATGTCAATGATTTGGGTGAGGGCCCAACTGTAATATTTCTAAGTTTGTTAACTTCACAAAACTGAGTGCACAAACACGAGGCAAAAGTAATATAATGTGGATAAAGGTGAAGTTATCCACTTTGTTAGGATAAATAATTAGACAGACTGTTATTTAAGTGGTGCTAGGTTGTGAAATGTTGATGTACAAGGGAACCTGGGTGTGCCCTTGTGCACATGGAAAGCAAGCACGGATGTGTGGCAAGTAGTAGGGAAACAAATAGTATGTTGGCCTTCATCGCCAGAGGAATTGAGAATATCATATCACACTACAAGGGCCTTGGTGAGACTACACCTGCAGTGTCAGGTGCAGTTCTGGAATCCTTATCCAAAAAAGGATATAATTGTGGTAGAGAGTGTGCAACAAAGGTTCAATAAACAGATTCCTGAGATGTCAAGACAGTTGAGTGAAGAGAAATTGGGTATATTCTGCCTGTTTTAATGAGAGTTTAGAAAAAAACACAGAAACATACGGAATCCTGGCTTGGGAGGATGTTTCCCCTGATTGGGGCATGTCTAGAATGAGGGCTGAGTCTCAGGATATGGAGTAGGATGTTTAGTAGAGATGAGGAGAAGTTTGTTCACTCAGAGGATGGAGGCCCAGTTGCTGGTAGATTGATCTCGAGACACAAGCCATTGGGGTGTGGGGAGGGAATGTGATACAGAGATGGAGAATCAAATGTGATGGTATTGAATGGTGGAGCAGGCTCAAGGGGCAAATGGCCTCCTCCTGCTCTGAAATTTCTGTGATTGGTTGAATTTCTGGAGTTTCACAAAGCAACACAAATGGTCAATATTGCACTTCACTCTGGGCATGGTTCATTTTCTGATTTAAAAAGTGCTCTGTGATTGGATTTCTAAGCGCTTGCGTTTTGCTGCCTTTGTTCATGGTAAAATAGTCCTAATTAACAGCTTTGGTCAAATAAAATCCATGAGGAGGCTGGACTCATTGTTCTTAACACCTGGCTATTTCTGAACCTGTGCTGGTTCAGCATTTGATGTGTCCCCACTCTTATTTGACCTTGGAAGACCATTCTGGATAATTAATTTCTGAGTCTGACTTGCTTTGAATTCCCCGTTCCCTACTTTTGCACTCGACTGCCTTGATATCTTGCCTTGGAGCAACATCCAATCCCCTCGAAACCTTGAAAAGGAAAATCCTGATGGGGAGTGTTCGGTGAAGGGACGGGACACAGGAGGGATACATTGTGAAAGGGAGGGGCCTTTGACCAAGGTCACAGATGTCGGCATTACCAAGTTGGAGAAAATAGCCCGATTGCTTCCTTTTTATAAGAACTGGCTCTCTTTGGGGAAAGATACTTAACATTACAGCAAGCTACTAGATGGTACTGCCCCACAACAGTAAACATTTATAAAAGTTGACTTCTCAGTTTTAGTTTTAAGATGATCCAGACTGATGAGGAATGGACTTTATTTATACAAGATATTTTGCGTGATCTTCAAACTGCAACCAAGCACTCATCACAGGATGTGAACTTGAACAAGGGGTCAGGTCAGTTATGCAGATCAAGTTGTTCTGGTTTTAATTTCTCCTTTCTATAAGGATTTAAAGCCAATGTCATGGTAATATTGTTCTTTTGGGACTACTGCACTGATTTTGGATAGAGTAATTGTGTGTGATGAGTGATGGAGTGTGATTGGGAAGGGTAGAGGGAGAATGGACTGAGAGAGGAACTCCATGGATAAATAAAATAGTGCCAGATGCTGTAATGTCAATGCAATGTTCCAAACAGTTTCACCAGCCAATCTGCCTGGTGACGCTTCTTGGGACTCATCAAGTATTTAACTGCACTAAATAAGCAATGCTAAAAATAGAATTGTGAGAGGATATGAACTTGTGTGATCTCGGACACAATGCCCAGCATTCCATCACTATTTTCCAGGTTTCCAGCAGTCGTTCCAAATTCATAAGTAATTCCAGATAATTTTTCTGCCCTTTCACCTTTCCTGGAGTTTCTTTATCTTGTGTCCTTCAGCCCCTCGGTCCCGCAGACCGTCCCTTCCCTCCATCCCTCCTTCTCTCTGTTATAACTTGTTTATCTCCGACTGTTCCTTGTTCTGACGGAAGGTCATCGACCTGAAGCAATAACTCGGTTTCTCTCTTCTACTGAGCATTTCCAGCATTCTCGGTTTTAACTTTAATGTTCTTAATAACATTGTTTTCTGAATTATCGATTGCCTCTTGTTTGAATGAGAGAGGAAGGGGTAGAGTTCAACATGGGGTTGGGAATCTTTGGGGTGATGGTATTGGTTTGGAGATGCTCTGTCTCTCTGGCTGTTTGGATGCTGAAGGAAGTGCCTTGGCTGCAGAGCAATGAACCAGCAGTTGTGAGAACGTTGAGAGCATGCTGGATAGAACGTTGACATGAATGCGGGGAACCTGTACACACCGGTGCATTGTACTCTGCCCATCCAAGGTGGATGTGGGGTGTGTCTCTTGGCTCCATGAGTTGGGGTGGGGAGAAACTAACCATTAGAATTTAACAACTTATGCCTAAAATCTATGTTTCAATGTCAGAGCTTCAGTGTAATGGTTAGAATTTCATGGAACAATAATTGTATAAGTTGGAATTTCTAACATTTGTGCACAGATCTATCTGACAGCCCAACTCTTTGTCCAGTTCCTTCCTCTTCAGAGAGTGGATTTACTCAATGACACTGACCAAACACAGGATTAAACGAACAAACCTTCAGGAGAGGCTTTTAACCATTAAAAAAACAATCTGGTCTTTTTATGCAATGACTAATACTTTGCCTCCTCAAAACAAAAGTCACTAATAAGCCTCAAACTGAACCTCCACACGTAGCCAGAGCCATGGGGTCAGCACTGGGCTGTGGCCACAACCAGTGGCTGATTTCACCTTGTTATAAAATGCAGTATAAAACTGGAATTTTCACAAATAATCCTGTCGGGTGAAACTGCTCAGGCAGTGCTCTCACTGAAGGAGGATTAAGGATATTACCAAGGAACAATATTTGCCCTTCAAAATATTAAAGCACATCTTTTGAAAATCTTCCTTGACACTCTGTCAGCTCACGTGGAAAGAAAAATCAATCATCAGACCTAATGAGCTGTGGCTTTCTGATGAGCATACTGCTGTGGGAAGAGAGCTGCAGTGTTTTCCACAACAGCCCGAATCCCATGGATGATATCTGCAAACCCAGGGCTGAAATAGATCACTGATATCAGTTGCATGCATGCCACCAAGTATCAGGCAGCTGCCAGATTTGGGGCAGGCCTTGGAGTGTGGGCCAGTCACAAGCAACGTGCTCCAACACTGGGGGTTTGGCAGACATATCCAGTGTGGTGGGTACCAGGCACCAGGGGATGCCGTTCCCCAGAGGAATTGGAGAACAGGCTCTTCAGCCTGATGGAAGGTCAGTGGCAGCAGCAGGGCAAACAGGTATTAGGACATAGAGTTGGGGTGAGGGGAAAGAGATTTGGAGGGGACCTTTTTCAGCCAGAGAGTGGTGAGTAACCTGGACCACGCTGCCTGAGAGAGTGGGGGAAGCAGCGTCACTGACAGCATCTAAGAAGGGTCAAGATGAGCACTGGAATCGACCAGACATAGAAGGGGAAGATAGGCTAGTGTAGATGGTGCCCACTGCTAGTGGGCCGAATGGCCTGTTTCCATGCTGTGTGACTGATGATGTCTCTGACTGCTGTGAATTACAGGTGGGCACAGGCATCAGTTCATGATGGTGAAAGCCATCTTTACAGTTGATATCAAGTCTTGATAAAAACTATAAGAGAGCTCGACTCAGTAACAATAATCATTAAAACTACTGGATTAAAAAAAATCATCTGGCTCTATTTTCCTTGGAGAGGAAACTGCTGTCTCTGCCTAGTCTGGCCTCAGAGTGACTCCAGACACACACACAACACAGAAATGGCCCAACGAGCACTCAGATCAGGGAAAACAGGGATGCTCCATGAGTGAGATTTGTTTATGAATTTGTTAGGACACAGACAAGGCCAGCATTTACTGCACACCCTTAATTCCCCATGGGAAAATGATGCTTAGCCACGGCAATGTGGAAGGAGCTCCCACAGCTCTGTATGGGGGGGGAAGGGGGGTGGTTCCAGGGTTTGGACCCAGTGATTGAGAAGGACCGGCGATGTACTTCCACGTCAGGACGCTGCCTGACTGGGTGGGGAACCTGCAGGTGGTGGTGTTTCCCACGCACAAGCTGCCCTTTTCTTTCTTGGCAGTAGAGATGGCAGGTTTCAGAGAAACTGTGACGGGCAATAACTACAGAACACTGAATGGTACACATAGGAGCCGTTGTGTGTCAGTGGTGCAGGAAATGAATGCTTAGGATGGTTAATGAGAAATCAGTCAAATGGGTGCTTTGTCCCAGATGGCGGTGAGCTTCTTGAGAGTTGGAGCTGCATTCATCCAACTTGTGTCCTGTAGGTGCAGGAAGGGCTGAAGGGCCTCATGGGGTGAGTCACTTGTCGCTGGATGCCTGTCCTCTGACCACATTATTCATGTGGCTGATGTAATTGAGTTTCTGGTTGGTGATGGTAACACCAGTAAATGTCAAGGTAGGTGGTCAGACGAGAGAGTGGGGTGGGCATTTGCTGGCACTTCTGTGGCCCAACCATGGCTGATGTTGTCTGGGCCTTACCACGTATAGCCACAGGCTACTTCATTTGCTGAAGAGCTGCGAATGGAATTAAACATTGTGCAATCATCAGGGAACCAGCTCACCTCTAACCTTCTGATGGAAGGAAGGTCATTGATGAAGCAGCTGGAGATGGTTGGGCCCAGGACACGGCCCTGGGGAACTCCTGCAGTGATGTCCTGGGGCTGGGATGACTGACCTCCAACACCCACAGAATCATAGATTCATACTTGTACAGCACAGAAACAGGCCCTTCAGCCCAACTCATCCAATGCCAACCAAGATACCTACCTAAGCTTGGACCATTTGCCCATATCCCTCTGAACATTTCCTATCCACGCACTTGACCAAATGTTTTTTCAATGTTGTAATTGTCCCCACCTCTACCACTTCCTGTGGCAGCTCGTTCCACACACCCACCACCCTCTGCGGGGAAAAACCTGCTGTTGGGTTCCCTTTAAATCTTTCGCCTCTCACCTTAAGCCTATGCCCTCTAGTTTTAGACTCCCCTACCCTGGGAAAATCAACGGTGATTATCTACCTGAACTACACCCCTTATGATTTTATAAACCTCTATAAGGTCACCCCTCAGCCTCCTTCACTTCAGGGAAAACAGCCCCAGCCCATCCAGTCTCTCCTTATAACTCAAGCCCTCCAGTCCCGGCAACATCCTTGTGAATCTTTTTTGCTCCAGATTCCAGCATCTGCAGTCTCTTGTGTCTCCATGTTGTGAATCCTCTCTCGCTTAATCACATACTTCACGGTGACCACAACTGCACACAGCACTCCGTGTGGTCTAACCGACGGCCTGTACAACTGTAACATGACGTCCCAACTCGTGACCTCACTGTCATTGCTGATGACGGCAAGGATGCCAAACACCTTCTCCACCACCCTGCCAACCTGTGTTGCCACCTTCAGGGAACTGTGTTCAGCAATGCTCCCCAGGGCCCTACCATTCACTGTGTATGTCCTGCCCTGGTTTAACTTATCAAACTGCATCACTCTGCACCTGTTCGAGCTACATTCCATCCGCCATCCCCTTGCCCACTTCCCCAGTTGACCTACATCCTGGTTAACCTACGACAACCTTCACTGCCCACTGCATCACCAATTTTAGTGTCAGCCACAAACTTACTAACCATGTCACCTACGTTCTCATCCAAATCATCAATGTAGATGACAAACGAGTGGACCCAGCACCGATCCCTGCGGTGCACCGCTGGTCACAGACTTCCAATCTGTAAAACAACCCTCCGCTATCACCCTCTGCCTCCTACCACTAAGCCAGTTTTGTGTCCCTTTTTCTTGCTCACCCTGGATCCCATATGTTCTAACCCTCCAGACCAGCCTACCATGTGGGACCTTATCAAAGGCCTTGCTGAAGTCCGTGTAGACAATGTCCACCACACTGCCCTCGTCAGTTCTCTTGGTCACCTCTTCAAAAGAAAACTTAAATGAAATGTGTGAGATACAATTTCCCACACACAAAGCCATGCTGATTGTCCCTAATCAGTCCTTGTCTTCCCAAATGCAAATCCATCCTGTCTCTCAGAATCCTCTCCAGCTTCTTTTTTGTGAGGTAAGGCTGCAGCCGCTGGAGTGTTGAAGTGTTTACCTTTGATGCTATTCACCTCCGGTTGACCAGGGCTCCTTGATGCTGCACTTGGCCAAAGGCTCTCTTGATTTCAGGGCAATCACTCTCACCTCACCTCTGTAATTCAGCTCTTTTGGTCCATGATTGGACAAAGACAGTGATGAGGTCTGACACTGGGTGATTGTGGTGAACCTGTGATCAGCTCATCGGTGAATGGGTGCCACTTTATTGCGCTCAGTACAGCTTCCACACTTTGCTGATGATTGATAGTAGACTGGGGGGTAATTGACTGGCTTGGAGTTGTCCTGTCTGGAGTAGGACATACCTAGGCAACTTTCCACGTGATTGGGTAGATGCCAGTGTTGTAACTGCACTGAAGCAGCTTGGCTGGAAGGACAACTAGATCTGGAGTACAGATCTTCATCTGGGACATTTTCTGGTCCCGTAGCCTTTGCTGCATCCAGTGCTCTCAGCCGTATCTTGGTATTACATGGAGTGAATCTCACTCAGGTAGTGCTTCAAGCCCCTCTTGGTGATGGACATTGATGTCCCCACCTGGAGGACGTTCTGTGTCCTTGCTTCTCCCAGTGGTTCTTCCAAACGTTGACCACATAAAGGAGCACCAATTCATCAGCTAAGGGAGGATGGTGGATGGTAATCAGGAAGAGTTTTCCTTACCCACATTTGACCAAGTAATATGAAATTTCATGGAATCAATGTTGAGGACTCCAAGGGGTCTACTCCCTTCTGCCTGAATACCAATGCGCAACCTCCTCTGTGTGGTCTCCTGCCGTACCTTCGGTGGCAGACTTTGGCTGTTGCTTGACTAGTCTGTGGGACAGATCTCCCAATTTAGACACCAGTCACCAGATTTTCTGAGGAGGATTTTGCAAAATCGGCTGGGTCGGGTTCAGGTTTGCCATGTCGAGTTTGATGTGTAAGTTGATGTCGAGTAATCCATCTGGTTTTATTCCTTCCCTGTTTTAATATAGCAGTTATGGAACTGCTGAGTGGTTCACTGGACTGTTTCAGAGAGCACATAAGTGTCAACCACATTGGTGGTCTGGAGTCACATATGGGTGAGACTGATAAGGGTGATAGATTTCCTCTCTGGGTCTACTCTAGTTTGTCATCTACTTCCTCGAGAATGACGATCTCGTAGTTTTACAGTCACTGTTACTGATGACTGGAGACTACTGATGAGTTTGTTTTTCTCTCAGCAGCTGAGAGGCTGCTTCCTCGGCACAGCCCCAGGGTGAGGGGTCAGCCATTTGGTTCAGAGATGAAGAAAAAATACCACTTTGGATTGGGAATCTTTGCAGTTGTCTCCAGGAGGGCTGTAGATGGATGTACAGTCATTGAGGATCTTCAAGGATGAGAGCAACAGATTTTTGGAATTGACGAAAGAGTGGGTGATTGGAATTGGATTTTAGGATGATTCATGGTCAGGGCCAAGGGGTTGGATGGCCTCTTCTTGTGTTCTCATGAAGAATTGTACTCTCAAAAATTGTAGAAGATCACAATGGGAGAGAGGGACAGGTCGTGGGAGGGGGGAAGCTGTAACCATTCATGGATGGTTCACTGAGAGAAAGATTTGGGCAACCGGTTGAAGATGTGAAGAGAATGCTCAGAATGTAGGATCCACCACCTGTAGAGGTGGCAGAGAAAACCCATTTGGGGCCTTGGGAAGGGATCCAGAGAGGCACAAGCAAGGGTAAAGCAGGACTGGGGGGGGAACATCAGAACATAAAACAGGAGCAGGAGGAGACCATCTGGCCTGTTGAGCCTGCTCCACCATTCAATGAGATCACGGTTAATCTGGCTGTGGACTCAGATCCACCTACCTGCCTTTGCCCCATAACCCTTAATTCCCCTACTATGCAAAAATCTATCTAACTGTGTCTTACATATATTCAAAGAGGTAGCCTCTACTGCTTCCCTGGGCAGGGAATTCCACAGATTCACTACTCTCTGGGAAAAGCAGTTTCTCCTCATCTCCGTCCTAAATCTACTCCCCCGAATCTTGAGGCCATGTCCCCTCGTTCTAGTCTCACCTACCAGTGGAAACAACCTTCCTGCCTCTATCTTATCTCCCTTTCATAATCTTATATGTTTCTATAAGATCCCCTCTCATTCTTCTGAATTCCAGCAAGTATAGTCCCAGGTCACTCAATCTCTCCTCATAGGCTAACACCCTCATCTCCGGAATCAACCTGGTGAACGTTCTCTGCACCGCCTCCAAAGCCAGTACGTCTTTCCTCAAGTAAGGAGACCAGAACTGCACGCAGTACTCCAGGTGCGGCCTCACCAGTACCCTGTACAGTTGCAGCATAACCTCCCTGCTCTTAAATCCAATCCCTCCGGCATTGAAGGCCAACATTCCATTTGCCTTCTTGATAACCTGTTGCACTTGCAAAGCAGCCTTTTGCGATTCATGCACAAGCACTCCCAAGTCCCTCTGCACAACAGCATGCTGCAACCTTTCACCATTTAAATAATAATCTGATCTGCTATTTTTTCTTCCAAAGTGGATGACTTTGCATTTACCAACATTGTACTCCATCTGCCTTGCCCACTCACTTAACATATCTCTATCTCTCTGCACACTCTCCGCATCCTCTGCACAATTTGCTTTTCCACTCAGTTTAGTGTCATCAGCAAACTTAGATACGCTACACTCAGCCCCCTCTTCCAAATCATTAATGTATATCGTGAACAGTTGCAGGCCTAGTACTGACCCCTGCGGCACCCCACTCACCACTGATTGATAACCAGAGAAATGCCCATTTATCCCAGCTCAGTCTTCTATTGGTTAACCAATCATCTATCCATGCTAACACATTACCCCCAACTCCATACATCCTTATCTTGTGGATAAATCTTTTATGTGGCACCTTATCGAACGCCTTCTGGAAATCCAAGTGTACAACATCCACCTGTTCCCCTCTATCCACTGCGTTCATTATATCCTCAAAGAACTCCATTAAGTTTGTCAAACAGGACCTGCCCTTCCTGAACCCATGTTGTGTCTGCCTGATGGAACCACTTCTATCCAGATGTCTCACTATTTCTTCCTTAATGATAGCTTCAAGCATTTTCCCGACTACAGACGTTAAGGCCTGTAGTTACCTGCCTTTTGCCTACATCCTTTTTTAAACAGTGGTGTGACACTCTGTCTTCCAATCCGCCGGGACCTGCCCAGAATCCAGAGAATTTTGGTAGATTATCACAAACGCCTCTACTATAACTTCCGCCATTTCTTTCAGTACCCTGGGATGCATCCCATCAGGATCAGGGGACTTTTCTACCTTTAGGCCCACTAGTTTGCTCATCACTTCCTCTTTAGTGACAGTGATTGTATCGAGATGCTCACTTCCCATCGCATCCATAACATCTCTCTCTGGCACATTAGACATATCCTCCACCGTGAAGACCGACACGAAATAGTCGTTCAAGGCCTCAGCCATTTCCACATTATCCAATATTAATTCCTCCTTCTCATCTTCCAAGGGACCTACGTTCACTTTAGCCACCCTTTTCCACTTTATAGAATTATTAAAAACTTGTACTATCTGTTTTTATATTTTGTGCTAGTTTACTTCCATAATCTATCTTCCCTTTCCTTATTGCTTGCTTATTGGTTCTTTACTGCTGCTTAAAGTTTTCTCAATCTTCCAGTTTCCCACTATTGGCAACTTTGTATGGATAGCAGAGCAGAGAAATGGGACTGCAGGAAGCTGGTGCACACTCAGTAGGCCAGATGGCCTCCTATCGTAGAATTTTCATGCATTTATGAAACATATTTCCTAGTTTATGTGGCAAAAATTCATTCCAGAGCACCGATTATGGTATTGGATCAAAAGCAGACTGCCAATGAAACCTTGTGGTGTGATTTGGTTCCTAGTTTATGATAATTGAGATCCTGGGGCATTTCTCACCCCCTGCTACTTTCAGGAAAGCCTTGTTGTTTATGAATCACCACAATCTAAAGCACGAACATTCTGCATATTTATTTACAATGCAGATTTCTGGAGAAAGATGCCCAGGAGTCCTGCAGGAGCCTTGCAAAAATAACCACTGAGTTGTAAACTCAGTCCAATTGCTGATGTTAACACCTGTAGAAACAAATTATGGACACAAACTACCTTACCCTATAATGTATCAACAAGGGCATGTGGATCAGTGCAGTTAAACTTCTGTCATATCACTACGTGGATTTGTAGTGGTTACAAGATGATAGGAACAGGAGGAGGGCATTCATTCCCCCAAGCCTGTTCTGTCTGTTATTTGAATAATGGCTGTGTATATCACTGCTGCTCTACACACTGAGCTCTGTAACCTGTAATCTCCAGCCTAATAAAAGTCCATTGGTCTCAGTTTGACATTTCCAGTTGAATCTCAGCATCCTAGTGTTTCTGGGGAGAATTCAAAACTGCCCCCTTCTTCTGAAACCTTCAGAAGAGGAAATAAGTTCACTCCATGTGTCCAGTCAATTACTTTAATCATCCTAATTACCTCAGTCAGACCCCCCTTTAAGTTTCTTAAGTGCTGAATGCCACAGGCTCTAAACCTTAACCCTTTCAGCCCCAGTATTGTGTACTTTCCTGCCAAGGGTGTCCTGCTGCAGTCTCTCCTTCCCGAGCCTGGTCCCAGGACTGAGCGTACGTCTCCAGCTGGGCTCTGACCACAGCTCAGTACAGCAGTACCACGTCTTTCTAGCAAAGCCGTGCTCCACTTTCTCTTCCTGCTTTCTTGCCCTTGTGATTTTTGCACCAGGACACCAAAATCTCTCGGCATCTCCAGAGGGCCTAAACTTTCATGGAGCTCCCTCCTTGTTGCCCCCCCCCTCGCTGTGCGGAGCTCCCTCCTCGTTGCCCCCCCCCCCCTCGCTGTGCGGAGCTCCCTCCTCGTTGCCCCCCCCCCTCGCTGTGCGGAGCTCCCTCAGTGCTGCACTGAAGGGTCAGCCTACACTCCTGTGAGACTGCTGCTGTGAGCTCAGGTTTTGTGTGCCTTGTTTCAGTTAGGTACTTTGCACTCGACAGGATCCACTCCACTCGAGCTTTACTGGTCTGGAGATTTTGGAACTGGGGGGGTATTTCAGTTCAAAGGAGGGCCAAGAGGGGGAGGGAGGATTGTCGGCTGGGGACGTGCTGCTGACTCTGGACAGGCACTCTACTGTCAAGGGTGCCTTCAGTTACGTCTCTCTCCAAGCTGCAGAGGTTGAATTGTCCAATATTTATATTTAAAGCTAACAAGTTCTGAAGATTCCTGCACGGCTACAGTATGTAGCTTTGTCACTGAATTCTATAACGAGGCACCCACGCAGGCTGGCTGTGGAGAGTTTGTGGATTGATGTTTCCCTGGAGACGGACTAACATATACACAGCTCCTTCCATTGTTGCAATGGATAGCCAGCCAAGAGATAACTTGCACTGGGACAAACCATGTTACTTTGGCTTTATGTTCATTAAATATTGATTTATTCTCTTTCCATTCAGTTTCAATTCTCATCACAAAGCTGGCCCTTGAATGCTGAAAATCAGATATTGGTTGTGAAAACCGCTAGCAATCTGAAAGTGACAGATTTCCCCACATGAATATTCATCAACCAAGGATCAGTCCAGGGCATCTTCGAGCTTGTTATATTTTATATTCAGATCAACCTGCTCTTTGAGAGCAGATAAAACTTCCTGTCTAATCATTGGCTGTTCCTGTGCCTCAGGTATTCACTGCCAATCTGCCATTTACTCTCACTGAGTGCGTTCACTTTGTTTTGCAGAGCTGAGTATGTGGGTGCTCACTTTCTGTGTCTGGCACTTCAGTTTTACATGTGCTTGCACATTCCTCGAGGATTTATATATTTATACGCATGTTGTCATACATATACGTTTAGTCCTGATGAAGTACATCAGTCGCTGCTTATCCATTTCTTGGTATTATAAGAGGAAGGCTTGTAATGGATATCACTTCTCGGGGAGATTGTAGTGTACTTTACAACAGTTAGTTTTCTGCAGTACAATTACTGCTGCTACAGGGCTGTGTGTAATGTCCCCTCCATGCACAGAAGCATAAAAACATAAGGAATGGGAACAGGAGAAGGCCATTCAGCCCCTCATAGCTTTTCTACCTGGTCTCCATAATCCTCAACTGCCAGTGCCAGCAGTCTGTGGATCTTGGGAATGATTACACTCAATCCACATCCCTGTGGGGGAGAGACCCAAAGGTTCATGGCCCCCAGCTGAAAGTCTCCTCATCTCAGTCCAGAATGGCCAACCTCCTATCCTGCAGCTGTGTCCCCTGCTTCTGGGCTTTCTGGCTTGGGTGGGCAAACTGCCCCGTTCCATCACCCTGTCAAATCCCCTTCATTATTTCATGTTGCAAAAGGATCCCCTCTCCTCATTCTGTGATCCAGATCGAGAAAGGCTCACTTAGTCCTCGTACACCAAATCCTACCTCTCAGAAATCAGGCGTGGTTGCACACCTGGTAGCAAGAGAATGTCCTTCCTTTGGGGAGAAGATCAAAGCTGGAGCTACATCCAGATGTCCATTCAGTGACTGGGCTGCACTGAGTTCCCAATGCCAGGTGAAACAGTGGTGACTCCTCACACCGGCCGATGCAACTGTGCCATTTGGCTGTTTCCTGTGCAGATAATTATTTTGGTGGCTGGAAGTCAAATACTTCAGTTGTGTGGTCTGCTTGCTGTGGTAGTGTTGTGGTTGTTACTTGCTTCATCTCTGCTCTCTAACAAGAACAAACGATATTCATTCAAAAACCTTGTGTCAGTAGCAACAGTCATACACTCCTTAAAGCTGTAGCTCAGTTCTAAACAACTGCACAGCCATCATCTCAATCTTTATTAGTTTTAGAGTTTGAGGATCTGAACTCTAACCTCTGCACTCTCACTGAACAGAACCACGTGCTCTTCCATTTTGAGATGTTCTTGTTACTACCTGTGTGCAGCCTCATTTACTTGAAAGCCACAAAAATGAGCAAGTTGAGTTATTTCACAACCGTTACAACAATATGCCTGACTTTAACATTTAAAATCAAGCAGTGATACCATATGAGAAACAGGAAATATGGTTATTTCACATAAGGCTTTTGCATAATGCTGAACTATTAACCTAAGCAAACTAAATATAACTAATCCTGATACTCCATGAGTCACTTATGGTTGAGGCACTACTCCTTATTATTCAGTGATGATGCATGAAATCTAGAAACATCTGTGCAGTCCAGCTGTGGAAATAAACCCAGTTGCATTTTGCTTTGTAATCTTTGTTTAATTTGTGAGTTGCTGTATGAGAGTGGAGAGCTCCACAAGATGCGAGTGACTCGGGTAAGATGGGGTAAGTTAGCAGTCCTGTAATTTGGGTTTGTAGACCCTGCTTAAAGATTTAAGTCTCCAATCAAGTTAATGAACATCACTGGATTAGCAGTCGGAACTGTTGTTTCACTGAGACAACTTTTCTCACAGAGGTTGTGAGTCTTTGGAACTCTCAAAGAGCAGTGGAAACAGTCTGAATATTTTTAAGACAGAGACAGAGATTCTTGATAAGGGAGGGGGTGAAAGATTATTGGGGTTGATGAGAATGCAGAGTTGAGGTTACAATCAGATCAGCTGTGATCTCATTAAGTAGTGGGGCAGGATCCAGGGGCAACTTGCTGCTGTTCCTAATGCATACTAACATGAGCAACGTGCAAAAGATATTGAAACAGAGACGTGACTGGGCAGGGAATGGAGGGACAGACCAGGTGCAGGCAGATGGGATCAGTCGGATCAGCATCATAGCACAGATATGGTGGGCTGAAGGGCCTGTTCCTGTGCTCGACTGTTCCCTGTTCCATAAGAAGTTATGACCTTTACTGAGACACTTTTTTCATTTTTTTTAAACACTATATCATTTAAAGGCCATAAAGTTCATAATCTTGTCTTTTTACCCGTAGGTTATACAATCTGTTCAATAGGGCGTTGGAGATCTTTTAGTTATGACAGATATTTAAGATATTAACCCTTTTGCAACCATCTTGTAACATTCCCTGTTACTACTGCACAGAAGCAAAGAATTCACGATGACCCTTTACTAAACACAGGTTTGACCGTTCCTGGAGTATTTGCCCAGTTGGGCTGTGAATCTTTGGAACTCTCTTCCTCAGAGGGCAGTAAAAGCAGAATCCTTGAATGTTTTTAAGGCAGATTATTGATGAACAATTGTGTGACAGGTTACTGTGGGTGGCCAGGAGGTTACAGAACCATGAGCAGGCTCGAGGGGCCGAGTGGCCTTCACCTTGCTGCCCAGACCAGGCGCTGTGGTGGGGTTGGGGGGGGGGGGGGAGTTATCCAGCCGGGTGGAGGGTGGAGGGTGGTGGGACTGCCCAGCCAGGTGGTGTTGGGGAGGGCAGGGGGATGCTGTCCCCAGCCAGTGCCACATCCTCTCCAAGCTACACATCACCGTGACTCAGGAACGCTGTCCTAGTCAGCTTCTCCCTTCTGCATCATAAGCAATTTGCAATGGAGAATGAGCCATTCGGCCTATCTTGTCTGTGCGTGCTGAGAGCTCCTTGGCCTTTGGGCTGCCATGTTCCATGCCCTTTGACCCCTGGACTGGGTGCCAACTGCCTGACGGGATTTGCTGTTTTCCCATTGGCTGATCCTGAGTGTCCAACCATCAGGTGACGTCCCGATGGGGGAAGTAAACATGCGATCTGCCGGCGAGGTTTGGCAGTTGTAGAGTCAGAGTCGTACTACACAGAAACAGGCCCTTCGGCCCAACTCATCCCTGCCGACCAAGTTGCCTACCTGAGCTAATGGCATTTGCTGGCGTTTGGCCCATATCCCTCTGAACCTTTCCTATCCACATATCTGTGCAAGTGTCTTCCAAATATTGTTCATGTACCTGCCTTGACCACTTCCTCTGGCAGCTCATTCCACACACCCACCACCCTCTGTGTGGAAAAAGTGGTTCCTCAGGTCCCTTTTAAATCTTTCCCCTTTCACCTTAAACCTATGCCCTCTAGTTTTGGACTTTCCTGCCTTGGGGAAAAAGACTGCCCATTCACCTTATCTACGCACCTCGTGATTTTATAAACCTCTAAGGTCACCCCTCGGCCTCCTTCGCTCCAGGGAAAACAGTCCCAGCCTGTCCAGCCTCTCCTTATAACTCAAGCCCTCCAGTCCCGGTAACATCCTTGTGAATCATTTCTGCACCCAGTTCCAGTGTCCCTGACAGCTCTGCATTGCATAGGCCCTGACAGTGATAGAGTCCCATCTGGGCTGAGGTTGCTGGCTGCTTCTAGCTCCCTCTTCCATGCTGAGTGCCAGGTGTGGCTGTGGGAATGATTCTGTGCTGAGGTTGGAGCTGGGTGATTCTCGCTTTCGACAGTAATCCTGCCAACTCTAGGTCTGCCTTTGCTCTGCATTTTCAGGTGTAATAGCCTGGTCGCACCAAACTAGTCAAGGAGGATGCTTTTGGCTTTTCCCTCCCCATGCTGGGGAGTAGATATAGAGGAGATGTCAGGGGCAAGTGTTTTACTCAGAGAGTGGTGAGTGTGTGGAATGGGCTGCCGGAAACGGTGGTGCAGGCGGATATTATAGGGTCTTTTAAGAGACTGTTAGATCGGTATATGGAGCTGAGTAAAATAGAGGGCTATGGGTAAGCCTAGTAATTTCTAGGGTAGGGACATGTTTGGCACAGCTTTGTGGGCTGAAGGGCCTGAATTGTGCTGTAATTGTTCTATGTTCTATGTCTGATCTGAACACAGGAAATGGCACTGGAAAGGAAAATGCTCATTCATGAGTAAAGTGGGGGACTTATTATTTCAAAGTTCTGCTCCTGACTCTCCCAATCTCTGAACAAATGCTGCCAAGATAAATAAATAAAGCAATCCTGAGACCTAATAAATTTTCTAAAAGCGGTCAGTGCATAATTGGATTGGATTTTAAACTGAAATTTACATCTTAAAAGGAGCACAGCATTGCAACTGTGTGGGAAATATTACAGGTATCATTTTAAAATGTGTATTTCTTCAGCTGCATTGGCAGAATTGAGGGAGATTGTATCTGTAAATGATGGCTTCTTCTAACTTGAGGAATTCACAAACATCTGCTGATCTGCATGCTGCCTTGATTTAAGGGTTTTTGCCTCGAGGGGACTGGACAACTTAAAGGAGTTGACCTGGAAACAGAATAACGTGTGGCGTGTTCTGCAATATCACCATCACCATCCTGCATTCACCAGGTCACCATGAGCCACACACACAGATTTCATGCAATGGAATCACAGTAAATAATAGTCACACGGTTCACAGTGGAGCCTTTTGTTTTTGAGTAGAAGGAATGGTCTGCTAAGTTGCTTCCTGCCGGAACCGAATCAGTGGAAGTGTATCACTGATGCTGCGGGAGGTGATCCCTCCGCCAGTGTTAGTGGGCTCGCTGCACCAGCCTTTGCACCAGTCGTGGCAAATCGCCCATTGACCGACTAGTCCAAACCCACAAAAGTTGCAGCTAACGTCAGCTGGGGAGCTGGGCAGGGCCTTCAGCAGAGCTGTCTGAACAAAACAGAATGCAAAACTAGAGTAACTGTCAAAGGAAAAAGTCAAAATACAAGACCTGATGCAGTAAAGATTTTTGTTTTCTTTCTGTAAATCAGCTGGTGAGATCCGCAGGCAAGGCCCATGTGGCCGGCTAACCATAGACGTAGACTCGGAGAAATACAGCACGGATACAGGCCCTTCGGCCCAACCAGTCCACGCCGACCATGGTGCTCACCCAGCTGGTCCCAATTTCCTGCGTTCAGCCCATATCCTTCCAACCCCGCCCCTCCATGTACCTGTCCAAGTGCTTCTTAAATGATCCTGTTGTACCAGCCTCACCCACTTCCTCTGGCAGCTCGTTCCACACACTCACCACCCTCTGCGTAGAAGAAGTTGCCCCTCAGGGCCCTTTTAAATCTTTCCCCTCTCACCCTAAGTAAAACCGAGGAGTGAAACTTCCCAGCTAATGCTCACGGAGCACTTGGACTGATAGGCGTCAGCCCAGTGCCACAGTGAAGGCATTCACACACTGAGGACCACCGAACCCCCTGCAAGCATTGACTACACTGGCAATAAAATTCATCACCATGGCACGCGGAGCCCCACACTACCCACTGCAATTTTACAGCCTTTCCAAACATCAGGTCCCCAGGTATAAAAGGAACCCAAGTGGATTTCACCAGCTGCCTTGGTCCAGACCCTTCACTTGGCCACTCCTGGACATGTTGGAAGGGCAGAGGTCAAGGTGTGTTTCAGAATTGCTGTCATCAGGAAGAGATTAACCAAACTTTGTTGTCTCTATGCTTTCCATGAACTGTAGGCAGACGTGTGTTATTACCTGCTGTTGCATAAATGCCGTTCTTAACTCTTTCAACCAGTGGATTCAGACGCAGACGCAGCACTTTAACTACCCAGGAGATGTAGGAGGGTTGACGGGAGGGTGGTCCTTTGTTGTGAGAGATTCAGGTGAGGCGGGCAGTCGGCAGCTCCAAGACTGCAACCACTGTGATCGGTCACAATATGTCACTGTTGTTTTCACTGCCTGTTTGTCACTCGGTGTGGTGAGCACAAGTAGCGGAATAAGAAGGTCTGAATTGTAGCTTAAGTAACAACTGCAGTATTTCCTCCTTCTGCTGAGCCCCTCCCCCTCCCCCTCCCCCTCCCCCTCGTGTCTACACTGGAGTCTGCACAGATACTTCGCCTCAGAAAGCCTGCAATTCCTTTTTGGCCTTGTGGTCAAATTAAAGTCTAAACTCCAATCACCGGACACCCCAGGTGTGAGCGAATGACACCGGACACCCCAGGTGTGAGTGATCGACCCCAGGTGTGAGTGAACATCACCATGCAAGAACTTTTACTGAAACTTTCCCGCAGAGTTCCGTGATCTTTCCCTAACTGATTCCATAAAGGTACGGGTCTTGGGAATACCTGGTCCGGATATCTCCTGGGAAGGGGCAGTCTGATGTTCTCCAAGTGTTGGACAAGAGCATTATAATCATATGAGGGAGGTGAAGGATGGAGGTGTTGGATTAACAGCATCACCCTCACCACTCAACATGCATCACTTGCCTCACCCTCCTCACCACTCTCCACCTGTTCCATGAAGTCAATCAGCTCAGCCTCGATCTGCCACACACCTGTTTAAACCTGAAGCCTGAGTGTTATCCACAGCCAGCACACTCCGGGCACTGTTTCCTGGCTCCGTGGGTCCTCTGCAGAGGAGGGGCGGAATGAGCTGTGGACCTGGTTTGCTGCGGAGGTGACAGGCAGGGCGAAAGAGCTCTACCATCCCTGCTCCAGTGTAGGAGTCCCACCCCAAGGCGACACCGATGGTTACTGCAGCCTCCCGCGAGTTATTCAAAGAGTTCCGTTTATACAGCTGCTGGACGAGGACATTTGAGGTCATTAAATATTTGTTGACTGGAATCATTTGGAAAAGATTTTCTGTGGCAAGTGCTGCTGGACACACTGGCCTCTGGTGGAGACAGGTGGGGTAGGGCCAGGATTGGTGCCTTGGGCAGGGTGGAGGAGGGGGGAGGGAGAGGGGTGTGGAGGGAGCTGATGGAGGGGAAAATGGGGATGAGGAGGGCAGTGGGATGGAAGTGGGGGAGCGGTTGGGTTGCAACATTTAGTGAAGAAAACCATGTTCTTGGATCATTTCATAAATCTGATTAGTTGAAGCACTGGAAGTTTATTCCATTTATGTCATTTCTCTGATTATTTCAGGCCTTTAATTAATTACTTTTATCTGATGAACAAGTAATTTTATCAGGAACCTGAAAATGTTGTTTAAAATAGTTACCATACATGATTTAGCTCTGAATGCTGACAAGGTGGTAGGTGCATTTCTTGGCTCAAGTCGACTGTGTATGTACCGTGATTACACAGTCTCTGCTGTGTTTCTGTGTGCCATGCCCTGCCTGAGAGGTGAATGGGCTTTGGATGTGTATCTTCCAATGGAGCCAGGTCTGAGCAGGGCTCTGGTGAAGAACTCAGTCAGTGGAGTTCATTACGACAAACCAAAGACTGGTTATGCCTGTTACTGGTAAAGTCTCCACTTTGGCGAAGAGGAAGCAGTTTTCCAGCACAGGTGTGGTCACCACCAGGAATTCTGGAGTTTGTTGTCTCTCCCTGATTATCCTGGTACCAAGGAGGTGGTTAAGATTCAGCCTGGATAGTCTGGAGTCACATATGAGCCAAACTAAGTAAGGACAGCAGATTCCCTTCCTTGAAGGACGTTAGTGAACCAGATTGGCTTTTTCATCAGCCTTGTAGTTTCCTGGTCACTGGAACTGGCTTTAAAAAGAATCCAGCTCTGTGATGACTAATTACTTGACTTTAAATTCCCCAGCTTCTAGTTCCCTGCTGATCTGTGCCTTGGAGATGACGGAAAGATTTTGAGTAGATGAGAGTCGCATCATGGGTTACCCAACCTTTGACCTGCTCCTTTAGAACCAGTGTTCTATGGCCCGTGCAGATGAGCTTCTGGTCAATGTGACGCCTTAGGAGGAGGGTGCTGTTGAATGACAAGGGTAGAAGGCAGGGAGATGGCCATGGCTTGGCACTTTTGGAGCTAATATTACTGGTAAGCCCACATCTGAGTGTCGTCTGGGTCTTGCTTCACGCAGACGAGAGCTGTTTCAGTTGCTGAGGAGATGTGAAAAAGAATTGAACATTGTGCAATAATCAATGAAAGTCCCCACTCTGACCTTGATGCAGGGAAGGTCATTAATGAAAGTGGCTGGGCTGAGGAGACTGCCCTGAGGAAGTCCCCAGTGATCTCCTGCAATAAGATGGTTGATCAACCACAGTCATCATCCATTGTGTGAGGAAGGACTCCTACCACTCCAGTGTTTGCCCCTTCAGGCCTGTTGACTTCAGTTTAACCAGGTGCCCTGCTGCCCCTCTCAGTCAAATGCTGCTTTGACATCAAGGACAGTTACCCTCACCCCACTCCACCTCACCGTACCTCGAGAATTCATCTCTCTGAATAGCGAGGATTCTGATTACAGCAGCACACTAGGCTGGTTAAGAGTGTGAACCACCCTGGGTGGTTGTATAATGTGACTGCTCATAGAACACAGAACAGTACAGCACAGGACAGGCCTTTCGGCCCACCATGTTGTGCCAAACTAATTAAACCAATGACTCCTAATGAATCTAATCCCTCTTCCCTGCACATTGACCATAGCCCGCCCTTCTCTGCATATTCATTTGCCTAAGAGTCTCTTAAATGCTCCATGTTACTTGCCTCTGCCTGGCAGTGCATTCCAGGCGCCCACCACTCTCTGTGCCCCACACATCTCCTTTGTACTTGCCCCCTCTCACCTTAAATGCATGCCCGTTGTACTAGACATTTCAATCCTGGGAAAAAGATACCAACTATCTACTCTATCTCCCACATCTGGGACTCTCAGGACTTGACAGGGATTTACTGGCGTCCACAGACAGGATTAGGTTGTAAGAAGACTTGGAACTGCTCCCCAGTCACATTGCACCTGCTGCTTGTGCAGAACATCACCTGGATACGGGGTGTCGGAGTGAGCCACTTACACACCTCCACCCCTCCACCCACAGTGATGGCCAGAACCTGCAGATCAGAACAGCCACCGTCCCAACCCCAAACCCACCAGCTGAGTTAAATACAAACAAAATGTCCCCTTTTGAGCAAAGTTAGCAAATTATTCATACAGAGACAGAGAGATATTGACTGTGAAATGCAAAGCTTCCATGTCTGAATACTTGGCAGGGAATTCGGACTGGGTAAATGATTCCAAGTCTCAGCCGAGTTTTGAGTGGATGTTTATTGAGTATTTTCAGGAATATTGTGTGCTCCTTGCTTGGAGCTTGTAAAATGATGGGACAGTGTGAAATGCTTCCTTATTGTGCATTCTATTTATAAGTGGTGGATTGTGCTAGGAATGAATACATTCCTTCTTTGCTGGAGGGTGCATCTCCACGTATCAAGTCCCATTCAGCAATGTGCTTACTCTCTCGGGATAAGCCTGCAAATGAGCCCAGTGCATCGACAGCAATCGCCAGGCACACATCATGTCCAGCTGGGAGTAACTGAAAGGAGAGGAAGGTTTGAGCGACTCCACCAAATAGTGTGCATTTTCCCCAAATTTACAAGTGACTATTTTTAAATGCCTCCCATTTCTCCCAAGTTTCTCTGGAGCTTTGGCCCAGCTAGTCTGTATCACTTGATCACGCCCTCTGAGGTTTCTTGTAATGCTAATCATTCAGGAGTGTGTTCACTCATGTGTGGGTTTGCCTGTGCTCTGTGCCAACTGATTGTGGAGTGGTGATACTCAAACAGCCATCATAATTCATCCTTCTGAATAACTCCACCCTCCCACAGGAGTTGGAACTGATCGTTTCTTCAGGAACTCTTTCCCAGAGCTCTCTGTACAGGTATCCAAGTGCTGGAAGTGATTACTGCATGAAGATGCTTCTGGCATCAATCCTAAAGTTGGCACCTACTCATTTGGTCTACATTTCTGTGTTGTACTACCGCAGTTTTGTTTTCCACAGTATTCTTCCCTGTGATAATCCCTACACACCAATGCCTTGTGGAGGGAATCTGGCCAATGAGAAAAGTATACAAGTCTCCAGTTTCATCATTTCTCAGGCGATTTAGCCTCCTGATGGTTGGTTGCGATGTTTTAGGAAATGGAAGCTGTGTTTGGTGCAGTTTCATGAAGAGTTTGATTGAAGGGACCATGCCCATTATAGTTCCCATCCTTTTCTGCTCGATCTGGAAATTGAGAGAAAGTAGTTGTATCTTGTATCTTGCAGGAAGTTGAGACCGGTGTGAGCAGGGTCCACAGGTACACTGGTCCGTGTGGTCAGAGCAGGACATTCTGGTTTGAACCCTGTCGCTGCTGGTGATCAGTTGTTGTGTTTTCCTAATGCCAGTAGTATTTTCTCTTATTTGTTCTATCTCACTTTTTCTCTCTCTCTCTCTCTCTCGCACTCTCTCTCCCGTGCTCTCTCGCACTCTCTCTCTCTCGCTCGCTCTCTCTTTTCCCCGTCATGCTGAAAGGGAGGAAAGCCAAGAGGAAGAAGGTGGCCCCGGCCCCTTCTGATGTCAAGAAGCATGAGGTGTAAAAGGTCATGAACCTTCTGTTTGAGAAGAGACCTGAGAACTTTGGGATCAGTCAGGATATTCAGCCCAAGAGGGACCTGGCCAGGTTTGTGAAACAGTTCTAGGCCAGCAGGCTGTCCTGTATGGGTGCCTGAAGGTGTCTCCTGCGGTCAGTTGGTTCACCTCAGCCTCGGACAGGCAGACTGCACCAAGGTGGCATAGGTACAGGCCTGAGGCTAAACAGAAGAAGCAGAACATAGAACACAGAACAGTACAGGCCCTTCGGCCCACAATGTTGTGCCGACCTATATAACCATCCCCATTCAATCTGTCCCCCTCTCTACTTCACCTCCGATAACCCTCTATTTTTCTTTCTTCCATGTGCCTATCTAATAGTCTCTTAAATGACCCTATTGTATTGGCTGCTGCTACCACCACCCCCGGCAGTGCGTTCCAGGCACCCACCATTCTCTGTGTAAAAACGAAAACCACCCATGTCTGACATCTCCCCTGAACTTTCCTCCATGCACCTTAAATGGGTGACCTCCATTATTGGCCATTAGCACCCTGGGGAAAAGATGCTGACTGTCCACTCTGTCTATGTCTCTCATAATCTTATACACCTCTATCAAGTCTCGTCTCATCCTGTGTCTCTCCAAGGAGAAAAGCCCTAACTTGCTCAGCTTCTCCTCATAAGACATGCTCTCCAATTCAGGCAGCATTCTTGTAAATCTCCTCTGTACCCTCTCCAAAGCTTCCACATCCTTCCTATAATGTGGCGACCAGAACTGAACACAATACTCCAGATATGGTCTAACCAGCACCTTATAGAGCTGCAACATTACCTCTCTGCTCTTGAACTCATCATCCCCACAGTATTAATCAACAAGCTTCAAAACTTGGGCCTCTGTACCTCCCTCTGCAACTGGATCCTCGACTTCCTTATCAGGAGACCACAGTCAGTGTGGATCGGTAGTAACATCTCCTCGCTGACAATCAACACAGGCACACCTCAAGAATGTGTGCTTAGCCCACTGCTCTATTCTCTCTACACTCATGACTGTGTAGCTAGGCACAGCCCAAATGGCATCTATAAATTCGCCGATGACACCACTGTTGTTGGCAGAATCTCAGATGGCGATGAGGCGGCGTACAGGAACGAGATAGATCAGCTGGTTGATGTCACGAGAACACACACCAGTCCTCATTGAGGGGTCAGTGGTGGAAAGGATGAGCAGCTTTAAGTTCCTGGGCATCAACATCTCAGAGGATTTATCCTGGGCCCAACATATTATTGCAATCACAAAGAAGGCACGCCAGTGGCTTTACTTTGTTGGGAGTTTGAGGAGATTTGGTCTGTCACCAAAGACTCTTGCAAATTTCTACAACTGTACGGTGGAGAGCATTCTGACTGGTTGCATCACTGCCTGGTGTGCAGGATCGAAAGAGGCTGCAGAGGGTTGTAGACTCAGCCAGCTCCATCACAGGCACAACCATCCCCACCATCGAGGATATCGTCAAGAGGTGGTGCCTCAGGAAGGCGGCATCCATCATTAAGGACCCTCACCATCCGGGACATGCCCTCTTTTTGTTAGGAAGAGATACAGGAGCCTGAAGATCCACATTCAGCGTTTCAGGAACAGCTTCCTCCCACCATCCGATTTCTGAACAGTCCATGAACCTATGAACACTACCTCGTTACTCCTTTGTTTTTGCACCATTTATTTATTTAGTAATTTATAGTAATTTTATGTCTCTGCACTGTACTGCTGCCATAAAACAGAAGTCAGTGATAATAAACCTGATTCTACTTCTGATTCAGAGGTTGCTGGGCAGGGCTGAGCAGAAGGCACTGGAAGCCTGATGCTCCCACAGAGAGTCCTGCTGTTCTCTGATCAGCTGTGAATACTGTCACCACGTGGGTGGAGAATATGGAAGCTCGTGCTGAGATTGCACACAATGTTGCCTGCACCCTGCCATAAGATTGTTCCTGAATGCACTGTCACAGGCAAAGCCAGACTTGTCCTGCACACAGTAAGTCAACCCCAAGGACAAGGGTGGAAGCTCGAGTGAGATCTGTTGGCATGGGGTGGTGGGATCCCTGGGCCTAAACCTGTGGCTCATCTTACAAAGCTGGAGAAGCCCAAAGCCAAGGAATTGGCACCAAACTTGGCTAAATCATGTCAACTCTGCCCATTGTACACAAATAAAGCCAATCGTATTGTTAAAAAATGGAGGGATGGCTGTCCAATTCATGTCACACACAGATCAGTGACGGAAAGGTCCTGAAGTGATAAAGACTTTCCACTACATCAGCCAACCAGGAACCAGGACAGTCGATGTCCATTATCCTCTCAGGAAAGCACAGCATGAATTAACCGTCCATTATAACTGCAGGCAAATTCTGTGCAGGCCAGTCACGGTGGGGCATAAGACCATCCCGACCAGATTTGGGCCATTGTTTCGCAGTGCAACAGTTGCATTAATCACCGGAGCCTGGAAACTTACTGAATGTCCTGCTGACCCTCTCACCAACACTCACTGCTGCCATGTTAACCACCAACACTCTGTGTCAGTGTATAGATGACTGTAAGTCAGAATGTGACAGCTACAGAGAAGGTCTTCAGCTCAGTAGGTTTGGGTCTGGCAAACTTTCCCTATGAATCTACCTTCTTGCCCATTCACATTGCAATTCCATTGAGGTTGCAACTCACTTTCCAGTTGGCCAGCGGTGTTGGATGCAGAGAACACTCTGACTATCGGCTGCAGTGTTGATCTGGGAATACTGAAACATGCCCCTTGTAGATGATAACAACGTGAGGATGCAGAGGTTCTATGTGGCGTGGTTTGCTGCTCCTCCGTGCGTGACCTCAGTGCACTGGTGACTGATAGTGAACCTGAAGCATCATTTTCAGCTCCAACATCACATGAAATCTTTGCAGCTTTTTCTTTTGTGCCCTTACTGAGGGAGGGGAATTGTTGCCAAATATTGGTGATTTTTCTAAACATTGAATGGAGCCCATGAAAGCAGGGAGGTGGGAGAGGTTTGTGGAACCCTCACAAAATGGAACTTGTTTATTGACATTGCAGAAAGGAGAAGCTTGATTAAATATATTTCAATCAAGGTTGTATGCTGATCATTGTAGTCTTCCTTGAGTGCCTTCTGATTTTTGTGATCCTTTGTTAAACTGAGGTCCTGGGAGCCTCTACTGTCCATGGTGAAGATTCTGAGGACTCAGTACGATGTCTCCTGCCCCGATCAGCATTTGGTTCTCAGTCAACATTATCAAAAGCAAATGGTCTTGTCACAATCACTTTGTTGTTGGGATGTTGCTGTGTTGAGATCGGCCTCTGTGTTTCCTACATTGTTACAGTGACTATTCCTCACCTGTTGCTATTGGCCGTAGTTGCTTTGAGAGGTCCTGAAAGGGAGAGGGAAGGAGCTACATAAATGTAAGTCTTGAGGACTGTAAGGATGATGTTGGGTCAGGAACTCGGGGTGCAGGGTATTTATTGGCCACAGCATAGTGTGGGTTCACCATCCCATGATCAGGCACCATCTTACCACAGCTTTTCATGTTTGAGGCTTTGGAGGGTGAGGACGGGGCTAGTAAATGTTTAGTTTGAGACGGTTTATAAAACTTTGTGTTCTGTAAGCTCTCTATGGTTTAAGAATATGCAGCCACATGCTGTGGCACTCAGACTGCTTACAGACTGGAACTGTGGCGATAAAAAAATGTTTTATCCCTTCAAACCACATCAATAGTGCGGTACGTAATCTGGGGAGATTGTGCTATTCATGGTTTCATTGTGAAATTGTAAACACTTCCTGCACAATGTTATGGATTTTTCCCGCAATAGAAACATTTAAACAGAAGCAGGTTGCCCTGTTCTGTTGGAAGCTGCAGTGTCAGGTTTACTTCCACTAATCAATTGAGGGTGGGGCTGAGAATTTATTTTTCTACTGAAGTAGGGCAGAAGGGTACAATGTGGGGATACTCGTGGGGCCAATTAGTTTGGGCCGAGCTGCTAAATTTAAGCACAATTTGTGTGTAAGAGCAGAGGCTTTGCAGACTGCCTGCTCAGGATGAGGATAAAACCAATTTCCTCTTCTGGGCCGGGATTTCCCTTTTGAATGTTTGCAGGATTGAAGCATTGGGATTTGGAAAGGTGAGGAAGTGCCAGGATTGTTCTGGGTACAGCGCTGTGCTGTCAGAGTCAGGTAGGCCAAACAGTGCAAAGAGGTGGGGAAAGGGCTTCAGATGGCAGCTTAAAGTGATATTTCGGCAAGTTTGAGTAATTGTTAAATGCAGGACCAGGCAGTGAGAGTGTGCACCCAGTGTTGGCACCATTCCCCTCACTGGTAGACAGTGCAGGATCAGACAGTGAGAGTGTGTACCCAGTGTTGGCATCGTTCACAGGTAGACAGCGTAAGACCAGGCAATGGGACTGTGTACCCAGTGTTGGCACCGTTCCCCTCACTAATTTTTGATAAAAATTGTTCCCCCATGGTGTACAAGATGATAAGAGGCATAGATCAAGTGGGCAGTCAGAGACTTTTTCCCAGGGCGACAATGGCTAACTCGAGGGGACATAATTTTAAGGTGATTGGAGGAAGGTATAAAGGGGGATGTCAGAGGTAAGTTTTTTTGCACAGAGTATGGTGGGTGCATGGAACGCACTGCTGGCAGAGGTTGTGGGGGCAGATACATTAGGGACATTTAAGAGATTCTTAGATAGGCACATGAATGATAGAGGAATGGGGGGCTATGTGAGAGGGAAGGGTTAGATAATCTTAGAGCAGGATAAAATGTCGGCACAACATTGTGGGCCAAAGGGCCTGTACTGTGCTGTAATGTTCTATGTTCAAAAGAACAGACAAATGCTCAGGGAAGCTCATAGCCACAGACCCACTGAGGTGGCCCCAGCAATTCGGAAAGAGGAAGGAGCAAGAGTCTGGGCTGGGGGTGAGGGGAAGGGAGGCTGCTATTGGACAAAGGGTGAGCTCAAACCATGAATCAGACATTTCAAACCACACAGCACAGTTTCCATTTGTCTCACTACCATCCTCGTATCACAGGAGCCAGTGTGCCAAAGGAGTGTTTAATTACCAAATCCAATAATGAGCTTTCCGTTCTTGTTTGAGACTTACTAATTTTAAGCTAATGTTCTGTAGTTTGTAATTATAACTCGATTACTTTAAATAACTGTCTTCCTTCAATTCATTTGATATGCAACAGTTCATGGTCTCCTGACCTTAGGTCCAGAATGTGGTATTTTTACAGGAGAGAAGGCTGCACTCCATCCCACTGTTAGTTGCTAATGGAACATGATCCCTTACTCTTTCCCCAGTACCCTGCCAGTGATCCTGTCTCTCTGTCCAGTTCCCAGTCAGAAGCTCGGGGTGACTCTGTTTCCACTGGTTCTCCAGGCAGTGGGACCAGGTCAGAACCGCCCTCAGAGTGAACAAAGGTTTTACCTCCCCCTCTGCTTTTATCTGTTGTTCAGAATTTTAAATCTGTTCCTGCTCCTTGATGCAATTGCGAATGGGAAGACCTTCCCCTGCATACCCTGCATAAACCAGCCGTGATCTCTACACATCTCGGGCTTCTGTACCTCCTGCCTAGTGGTAGCTGTGAGAAGATGGTGTGGCCTGGATGGTGGGGATCTCTGATGGTGGATGCTGCCTTCCTGAGGCAGCGCTTCCTGTAGATACTTCCGTCCCTGCTCTTCTACCGTGCTTCTATTTATGATCCCATGTGCGTCAGTGACTGCAACACGTCCCCAGCTCCCTGTGTTCCAGCTACCCTGTCTGGACAGCACAGAGGCACGGCTGGTAGAGCCGCTACCTCTCAGCTCCAGCGACTGGTTCAATCCTGACCTCAGTGTTGTCTAATGGAGTTTGCACCTTCTCCCTGTCACTACGTGGGTTTCCTTCAGGTGCTCCAGTTTTCTCCCACATCCGAAAGAGGCAAAGGTTAATTGGCAACTGTAATTTTCTTCTTGTGCGCAGAGGAGGGGTTGATAGATGTGTGGGGAGAATAAAATGCGATTGGTGTAAATGGGTCGACGCACTGAATGAGACAGAAAGCTGTGACTCCATGACTGGACTTGCCCTTTGCAATGAAAACGTTGAGACACTGAGTGGCCTCAACACACAACAGAAACTTGCTCTGACCTTTCCACGGGAGTCTTGGAACAGTCAGGATGCAGCAATGATCCAAACCGTTCCACTCCACACCGAGCAGTGCTATCTCCTGGCTGGCACTCTGCCTGTGTTCCTCTTGAGACACCTTCCCTGAGGTGGATCAGCTGCTCGTGGTGTGGAGATTATCCAAGTGGAGAAACAAATGTTGTGAACTCTGGAAATCCCCAACAGGTCAGTGAGCAGCTGTGGTGACAAACACAGTCAACGTTTCAGGTCAGTGATGCTAACTGATAGACTAGCCAAACTCACGGCAAAGCAGGAACAAGTGCAAGTCATCGCTGGAGTGAGGTACCACTCTCTGGCAATCTGTGCAGTTGGCCAAACTCAGATCAACCCCTTTCTCCACAAATGATCAGATTGACAATAATTCTCAATGATTATTTATTGTATTGTATCGATAACAGACAATTATCAATTACTTCATCTCTCCTCCCTTACAGAATATAAATGTAACTGCAGTATTGTTGGAAGCACCAATGAAACGATATGCAATGTGTCGTCGGGGCAGTGTGACTGTCTCCCTGGGTACATTGGTCTACAGTGCAGTGACTGTGCAGAAAGGTTTTACCACAACAATGGACAGTGTACTGCATGTGAATGCGATGACACAGGAGCAGCGAGCTCCCAATGTGACAGGTAAGCAGTTTATATTCTGTTCATTGAAATGGTGCAAAGGATGGGAGCTGCAGTACTTGACTAACAGCAATGAGTTCTTGGAGGAGGCATTAATTAGTTAGATAACAACAATGGAAAATGAAAATGGCATAGTTGTAAGTAGTTCCTTCCAAACCATGGCCTTCAGCCGAGTTGATGGTCTTTCAGCAGCATTGATGTCAGTCTTGATATATGTCCCTGGAAAAAGCCCATAGATCAGAGTCCTCTGTTACACAGCTGCTCAGGATGACAAGGCTTGATGATAGAACATAGAACAATTACAGCACAATTCAGGACCTTCGGCCCACAAAGCTGTGCCGAACATGTCCCTACCTTAGAAATTACTAGGCTTACCCATAGCCCTCTATTTCACTCAGCTCCATGTACCTATTTAACAGTCTCTTGAAAGACCCTATCATATCCGCCTCCACCACCATTTCCGGCAGCCCATTCCACACACTCACCACTCTCTGAGTAAAAAACTTACTCCTGACATCTCCTCTATACCTACTCCCCAGCACCTTAGACCTATGTCCTCTTGTGGCCACCAATTCAGCCCTGGGGAAAAGCCTCTGACTATCTACCCGATCAATACCTCTCATCATCTTATACACCTCTATCAGGTCCCCCCTCATCCTCCGTCTCTCCAAGGAGAAAAGGTCGCGTTCCCTCAACCTGCTTTCATAAGGCATGCTCCGCATTCCAGGCAGCATCCTTGTAAATCTGCTCTGCACCCTCTCCCATTTCCCCAAACATTGGGAACAATTTTTTACTCTGGTTTCTGATGGGATTGGAAAGGCCTTTGGTCGCCACCTTTACCTTTCCCAAACAGAGGATGTCATTTGAGATTTCCTTTAGAACTGTTTCTCTCACTCCTGCCTTCACCATGGAACTAATATCCCCACCCGAACAGGAGTGTTCAGGACTGCCCAGCGTACTCCAAATGTAGCCTGACCACTTCCTGGGGCAAATCCAACCATCACTTCCATGCTTCTAAACCCAATGCTCAGATGTATGAATCTTCTCAAAATGGAAACGGATTGTGCTGCCGGCACAGCTTTTTGTTATAGTTTGTGCAAATGTACCTCTCTCCAAAACAATGCATGTTATCAACCCTGGAACTCCTTTTATGTCCATGCTGGTCAGACGTTGACATTTCGGATGTGGAATCAGCTGAATTTGCAGCAAGGAGGAGTCACCTTGCCCGTGCTGGTTGAGAAAGGTTCACGCAGCCTAGTCCTAATTCCAGCATGGATTCCATGTCCCTGCACCTCGCAGCTCGTCAAACACAGATGCAGGAACTGTTCAGCTGTGGTCGGGCTTTCTGCCTTCACTGTTTTAGGCAAGAAGCCCCACCAGCCTCTGGGAGAAAATGGTTTCCCCACCTTGGAGGCCAAGTCACTAGGTGTACCTAAGGCAGAGATCGACAGGTTCTTGACTGGTAAGGGGGAGAAAGTGGGAGAATGGGCTTGGGAAAAAAAAACAGCAACGATTGAATGGTAGAGCAGACTTGATGGGCCGAATGGCCTAATTCCGCTCCTATACCTTGTGGTCTATGGTCTTATCTCCGCACCTGCCCCCCAATCCTTGTATGAATTACTTTAAATCTCTGGCCCTCTGCTAAGGGGAATAGGTCTCTATCTGGGCTCCTCATAATTTTAGAGCCATAGGGAGGTACAGCACAGAAGGAGGCCCTTCACCCATCGCGTCCTTGCTGACCTTTCTGCCCAGACACCACCTCCTCAGCCTCCTCTGTTCCAAAAAGGAACCCAGCCCATCCAAGCTTTCCTCCTAGCCACAAGTTTCCAGTCGCAGTAGGATTCTTGCAACCCTTTACCACACACTCTCCAGATGTTTAGTGTAATGTGGTGACCAGAACTGTACCCAGTCTTCAGGCTGTGTGCCAGACAGCTCTGCATAACGTCCCTACTCTCACAGTCCTGTCTGACTGTTTAACCCCCTTCTGACGGTGGCTGCAGTCCTTCAGGATATATGGGTGTACACTCCAAGGACCCTTTATTCCATCACCACTCGATCTCTCACCATTTACTGTACGCTCCCTTGTACTCTGGCACCTCCCAGCGTTCCTTGTTCCCAGAACAGATGGATGTTGTTGCGTTGAATGGTACCTGTCCCTGTTAGCAACCTGCGTTGGAGCAGCCCAGCTTCCAAACCCTTTATTTGGAATGAGTGAACTTTAATAACTGCTTGTCCTTTCCCCTAAATCGTTTAAATAAAAATGAAGCAAGGGCCAATGCAGCAACATCTTGCATTTTCACGGTGCCTTTAACGTTTAGACATTCCATGCTGCAACCCAACTACTTCGAAAGATCCACGTGTCTCTCCACCGGTTTTTATGTCCTTTCCGTGTCTTTGTCCAGATGGCCACTTTCACCTTCAACAGCAGGCGCCCAGATTCTCACAGACAGCTTCTGAAATAGCTCCTTATCTCCTGTTTTTGGAGGTCCGCCCCCCAGCCGCCACATGTCCTTCATCGCTCACACCCTGGGCCGTCCTGCAGACACACTCTGTTAAATCAGGGGAGCACTGCCTGTCCTCAAATGGCGCTGACCACTCCTGATCAGTGCACACCTCCTCAAACGCCTGAAGGTGTCACTCCCTGACATGAGCCCTCAGCCACATCTCCATGTCCCACTGCTCCATGGGACAGTGAGCTGTTTGCTGTTCTTTGTGCAGCTTGTTCAACTGCAGGCTACTTACAGGGAGGATGGTTCTTGCTGGTTACTGTGTGGAGAGTTTCCAGACCGGTCTTTGGTGTTCACTCTGCATCATATAACAGAGACTCATTTCATTGCTTGCTTTGCCTGGCAAGGTGATCTTATAAACAAATTGCACTTTTTCATCCATTTGTTAAGTGAGTTACCAAGAGAAATAGGAGTAACCTATTTGGACCCTTGTAGACCCTTCATCTGGACTAGATGAAGGGTCTCGACCCGAAACGTCGACTGTTCATTTCCCTCCACAGATGCTGCCTGACCCACTGAGTTCCTCCAGCAGTTTGTTTTTAGCTCCAGATTCCAGCATCTGCGGTCTCTTGTGTCTCCAAAAATAAATATGGTTGTGTTCATACTTTAAATTGTTGTTGAGAGTATATCGAGAATATATTCCAGTTAAGGGCAATTAGATGGTAAAAAGGTAGTTGCTGTTCCATTTGGCATGTTGTTCTGAATTTTGAGATTGGATTCTTATTTTGTGAAATGCTCTGATGTAAACTCAATGAATCACTGGCAAATTAAAGGTCATAAAAATCAATATAGTAATTTCCTCGCTACATCCTGACACAGTAATGAGATGTAGCTCACATTAAATGTGTCAACATCACATGAAGAAAATCTCGTCACAGCACGATGGTGGATGGTTGGATGTGGGGCAGGCAACCTCCTGCATCTCAAAACTACCGTGGTTTTATTTATAAATGTAGATGATAAGAGGAGGATCTAGCTGCAAATGAAGGTAACTACAGTTCTGAATCTTTTTAACCCATTCAGCTGTTATGCTGTAAAAATACCCTCCCCTGTCCTCCTGCTTTCAGATTTATTTTATACAAATTATTGAGCTCCTTATTTAAGAAATGGGAAATCCCTTCCTCTGTAAAAACAATGGGGAATTTTTTTTCTAGCATTTCTCTCTGCATCATGACCCTCCCCAACCTCATCACCACATCTGTGCTTTTGCTGTCATTCTCTGCAGCACATCTGGCATGTGGTGACAGCTGGCAGCTTAAATTAAATAAAAATGGTGAATGCTGGAGATACTAAGCAGGTCAGGCAGCTCCCGTGGAGAGAGAAGCAGAGTTAGTGTTTCAGATGGACGACTTCTCACCACAATTGGACAGCTGACCGTTCCCAGTGTGCCTGGGCAATGGATTGTGTGGCAGAGTGGTTTTGTCTAGGCTGTACAGTACAATTTCAACAAAGAGATGGCTTCTGAACAGGAATGGTGGACCACCTCCAGGAACTCTGGGTTTTCTCTCAGACAGCTCCACATACCCAAGGCACTGATGACCAAAGGGCTGAGAGCAGGGTCCCTGGTGTCTACCTCTTGCCTGCACACTTGCCTCTGTGTTTTTTGGTCAATACGGTGTGGCCCATGGCTGGCATGAGCCCCTTGTGCAGGACAGTGTCTTGTAACACCTGGGATGCCCTGCCCATTGTGACTGAGTCTGGTACAGAGCACCCAGGCCAGCCACATACTCTGAGCTAAATACTTTCTTGTTGCAGCAACTTTCCCTCAGGACCCCAACAGTCCACAGCAGCAGGTCGTGACATCCATCTCCCCTCTGCGATCCATCTTTCCATTTTCCAGGCACATGGCCCAACCACTTTGGGTCTCCCCTCCACTCCCTTCCCTCCCCAGGACTTGTCCTAGATCCATCACTGACCTGCAGTGGTGGAGTGTGTGATGGGGATACCTTGGAATTCACACAGTGCACACTGTTCTGGAGCACTCCGTCCCTTCTACCTTCCACACTGCTGCATTTTGCAATGGGAGCCCAGACAACATGTTGGCTGGCATCAAATGAATGCATCCAGTCCAGGTGGTGAGCAGATTCTCAGCATGTATCTTCATTGCAGTAAGGAAGAACGAGTGGGGAAGATATTGTTGTACCAGTATTTGTGGGATGTAAATATTACAGGAGGAGCAAAGTTACCCATTGCAAACCCTCTCTGGTAGGTCACTATTTGAAAAACTGACAATGTCACTTTAAGTATATTTCTTAAGAACTGTAGCCAGATGCTTGACTGGTTTTGAATTCTAACTTGCTAATCCCTAGCTTATTTTCTCTGATTCATAAATCTTTGCTGGCATTGTGCACGAATATTGAAATATATCCTGAAATTCTCCCTGAAGTTTCCTGTTAAGGATTTGCTTACAAGGGTTCTGAAGCTAATTCAGCTTTTGATTTAGCCACAGCAGCTCGGTTAGGATCAACAACCTTTACTGATTCATCTTTTTGGGATGTGAGTGTCACTGGCAAGACCACCATTTATTGCCCATCCCTAGTTGCCCTTGGGAGGTGGTGGTTACGTGACCTCTGGAGCCTTTGCAGGTTGTTAATGGTCACCATAATTTCCCTTTACAGATAAATACAATTTTCTAGTGTAATTCTCTTTGAGTAAATAATGTAAGGGAAATTGACAAGTTTTCTGCAAAAGGACAGGTTCTCTCGCCGGTTTGGAGTGGCACCTTGCGTGCTGCAGTGAGCTGGTCCATCCCACCACTCTGCTGATGCTGTGGTGGAGCCCTCGGTGCTGTCAGCCTGATCCCCAGGGAACTTCTCCTAAGTTCAGCACCTGCAGAACCCCGTGGTGTTGAAAACGGTGAATGATGTGAATTTCATTCCTTGTAATGTGTCGTATTTTCTGAACACTGTCGGTCTTTGATGGCCGTACAGGATCCATAATATGGAGAACTGAGCTGTGATCCAGAGACATAACCTTCAAATCCCCTGGCAGCTGTGGAATTTAAATCCATTTCATAAAATGTAGGATTAAAAGAGTTGTACTATTGACAGCGACCGTGATGTTGTCAGATGGTTGTAAGCGACCCTGGTTCAAGCCCGCCTGGTTTACGTGTGACTCCAGACCTACCAGTGTGGTTGATGATTAACTGCCCCCTTACTTGCCCCACTGAGACCCTCAGCTATAAGGCCGTGGAGCATGGATAGTTGTGCTAACCCTGTCGTTAACCCACGTCCCGGGAATGCACTGCAGAAGTGCTTCGGGAACGTGGTTTCGAGAGAGTCTGGTAGGAGGACAAAGACCGAGCTGCCATCTTGCTATATGTCCTTGTTGGTACCTACCTTCAATTGGAGCAGTTAAAACCCTCCTCTGTTCTTCCTGTGATTTGCCCTGCCCTTACCCAAGTCCTGCAGGATAAAACAGCGAGGAGCAAGAAAGAACACGATCTAAGTGTATAGAGTTCCAACTTCATTGATTCATTGAACAGTCCAGCACAGGAGAAGGCCATTTGGCCCATCAAACTTGTCCTAGTCCTATGAAAGAGCAACCAGTCAGTCACACTCAGCTCTCTGCAAATCTTGGTCCATTTTACCTGCTTCAGTTCTTACCCAGTTCCCTTTTGAAGGCTTCTGCTGAATCCACTCTTTGTCAGGCAGCATGTCCCAGACCACAACACCTGGTGGTGTGAAGACATCTCCACTCATCTCTCCAGGTCTTCCACTGATCCCCTTCACTCTGTGTCCTCTGGTGCTGAAGTAGTTTCTCCCTGTTCACTGTCGAATGACTTTGAAGTCCTCTGTTCAATCTGCTCTGAGCTCCCTCTCTTGCAGAGGAAATGAGTCTGACTGAAGACCTTCGCCTTGAGTCAGTCCCAGGAGCTCCCTTCCACACCCTGTCCAAAACTGAACATCTGCCCTAAAGCCTCCTGGCTGGTGTGCATTGTGTTAGTAGGGTTGGGAGATGTTACTGTGTCTTCAGACGTCACAGCCGAGAAACCTTGTTCTTGAGAGAGACGCTGAAAGAAGCGAGGAAGCTTCAAACAGCCGCAGTTACATCCAGGGTAAATTCTGTGCCTGGATCCAAGTCCCTGGTGACCAGCCATTCACTGTGTTGTCACCAACTACTCACTGCATAAACTGGATGGTGCATCCTTGCTTGGGGTCAGGGGTCTGATTACAGTCTACCTGTGAGGAGAACCATGCAAAGACTTTGCCGGCTTGTTGTGTTTGGCAGCAGAAGCCGCCCCTCGTTCAGTTCTCCCCTGTGGAAAGCCAACAACAAGTCTTTGACAAACATCCAGACCGTGAGGCTGAGGCCAGGCAGCTGGGAGTCTGACCAGAACACAATCAGGTCTGTAACGGCCCAGTATCAGATTTCACTTCCACTGAAATATTGTACAAGATGTGAGAGGCTTTCCCCTGCAGCTGCAAAAAAGCCTTAAGGCTTTGGAATCTGTGGACTGCATGCTCTCAAACACTGGAATTACCCTGCTTCATATTTCTAATGAGACCACTGAGTGAGAATATAAAACCATCCAGTCAGTTGATGCATCCGTTTGTCCTGCAGAGGGGCATGTTGAGATACAAGGACACACCATATTCCTGTTGTGTGGTCCCAACTTTCTCCATTCCTTCCCTCGCCTCTCGTTGCTGCTTGTAAACTGATGTAGGAGCCTAGAGCTTTGCCGTGTCCTGAGGGGTGTAACTAGGGGGTCAGCTGCATCGGAAAGTTTGGGAGGAGCAGTTCCCATCATTCAGTGACACAGGCTTATCTCCCACAAAATACCACTGTGGACCACTAGCTTCTCCTCTTGGCATTTTACACAATCAAGTCACCAGCTATGTTAGATTTCGACTTTAACGACAAACAAGGGAATTGGGACACTGGAGAGACGGCAGATGCTAGAAACCTGGAGCAACACACAAAGTGCAGGAGGAACTCAGCGGGTCAGGCAGCATCTATGGAGGGAAATGGACAGTCAACATTTGGGGTTGAAGACCCTTCATCAGGACTGGAAAGGAGGAGGGAGATAGCCGGTATAAAAGCCACCAATCACCTCCCAGCTTCTTACATCATTCCCACTCTCCCCTCCCCCACCTGCCCATCATGTCCCTTTCACCTGGATCCATCACCTGTCAGCTCTTGCTCCACCCCCTCCCCCCACCTTTTTATACTGACTATCTCCCCTCTTCCTTTGTGTGTTGGGACATAAAACCATAAGGTGTTTAGATGACTATTTGAATGATAAAATAGGATGTTTTTGTGTATTTTCCTGCGGCAAACACCCACTTTGGGGGTCAGTGCCAGATGTGCATGACCCTCCCAACAGCAGTCACAGGCTGCTACCCGTGCTGGTGTTTCACTGGAGCCTCGGGAGATGTTTGATCATCTCTGCAGTTTACTGGCCCTTTTAATTAACTCTGGGCTTGGGGGGTACAGCAGGGAGAGAGGTGGCTTCAACTAATGATGTTGGGGCAGGGGCAGCATTCTTGGCCTGATCTCCACGTCACATGTAACGAGTGTGAGGGAGAACTTGCTGAGAGAGAGCTGAGAAACAGCTAACTCCAAGGTCAATGTTGAAGGGATGTCACTCATTGACCTCAAAAAAAAACAAAGCCAGCCCAGAAAGTGTTGGTGGCTCTGTGCTGTGGATTTCCCAGGCCTTGGCTAAAGGGCCTGTTCTTGTGCTGCAGGACCTCTGTGTCTCCATCCTGTCATTTTACTGACTCATTCTGTTCTTTAAAAGCTGTGTCATGTACCTTGCCTGACTTTCCCCAACTGTCATCACTGCAGAAACCAGAAAACCTCCCCATGCTACTTTCGGTGTGTAAGTCGTGCTCTCACCCCCAATATCTGCACTCACACAGTAACCATGACAACCTGAACCTGCCTGGTTCACTCGGGCCTAAGTGTGACTCCACACCCACAATAACACAATTGACGTTTAATTGCCCAGCAAAGCACCTAGTTCGGGGGCAGTTAGGAATGGGCAATAAATGTGAGCCTGACAAGTGACACCCACACCCTGGTCAGGAATAAATGAAAAGAACTGTGGATTTCTGTCTTTAACAGCGGATACCAGGTGCTGGCTTTTGGTTTCAGAGTAATGGCAGTGACGTTGTTGGTTTTACAGGTAGAAATTCTGGGCTGTCGTTGCCTTTGTGTCTTTCTCCAAGAGAGGCACTTGAGATGACAGCTGTTGGAAGTTTAATCATCTCATGAACCCCTCCCTTCAGGTTCATCGAGGAAGCAGAGTTTGATGTTGATGTTTTCTGTAGCTTTGGGGGCTCCCAGGGGCTGGGACGGAGGGGGTGTATTTTCACACCTTCCCCCCCCTCCCTCACTGGAACTCCTGCTAAACACGAGCAGAAGCAATGCTCGCGCCTTCCCAGGGCTTCACACGAAAAGCAGTGAATGACATATGGCAACAAAGACTAGGTCGAGTAACCAAAGGTGTGGTCAAAGGGCTGGATTCTGGGGGGGGTTTAGGGAGGGAGCTCTGGAGGGTGGGGCTTTGGCAGCTGTAAGCAGGAAGGTCAGTGGGATGGGCGGTGAGGGCAGTGGGGCCCCAGATCTCCCACTGATTATTAAATGTGAGGATGTGTGTGTTTGTGTATATCTAATGCCCCCTCCAAAAGATGTCTAAATTCCTGTGTTCTTCCCTGTATGGAGCAGGAAAATTCAGTGACGCACACTGCTCCCTAACAGCACTCGAGATCTCTGAGGGTGATGGGGATGCAGGGGGTGAGCAGTAGGGAGAGATTGGGTCATGTCGGATGTTGGGAGTCAGTTCATGGTGGGTGTAGGGGTTAACATAGGGAGGGGTTGGGTCATGGAGGATGCAAAGGGTTAATGATAGCGAGGAGTTGAGTCGTGAAGGGCTTGGCTCCAATTGTGATGCTCGTAGTGAATTAAAATCATCTTGTCACTGATATTTCCCTCGGTTTTAAACTGTACGTTACCTGCCCTTAAACTCTGATTTGCCAATACTTTGAGATAACGATTTCAATGCGGCACTCAAGCACAACTTAAAGGAATTGTGTCTGCCTAACGTGTTAAAGACTTTTTGCAAACGAGATATATTCCTTTTAAATGTCAGGTTTTCTGTAACACTTTCCTATTAACACTTTGTTGATAACACTGGGGTTTCTATGGAACAGTACATCACCCACCCACCATCAATGCTTTGGGAAAGTTAGTTGAATGTTCTAAATATGGCAACACTGGCATCGACAATATGCATTTATGTAGCACCTTTAACACAGTGAATTGTCCAACATCTGGCATAGATTTCCCACCCAGAATACTTGGCACATTAACAACATCATTTGGATTGTGCAAAGTCTGGAGTAATTTGAAAATACTTGTTGAATTTCTGCAATGCCTGAGTAATCACGTGTAAAGACAGACTGGTTCCTTACCTGCACTTTGAAGAGTAATTTAACCTTGGCTTTATTTACTGTTTACTGACCTGCAGTTAAACTTCTGTGTTAGAAGTGCAGCACCTCATTTTCTGAGTGGAATAATGCAGTTTGTGTCAAAGCTGGGAAGTGTGGAACAGTTTGCCTCAGTGGGGCTGTCGGATTAATAAATAGATTACGTGAGCAGACCAAGTGCAGAAATTCTTGCTTTTAGGATATGGTGGCAAAGTGAGGAGCACATTTTAATCAGTAAAACCATTGATCAAACTGCAGTTAAACTGGGTGAATTTAGTTCAAGATCTTTGCAGAAATGTGACTTCACAAGACCTTTCAGTTTGAACACAGCTCCACTTCAGTCCAGGTGAAGGGTCTCAATGTCCACTTCCCTCCACCGATGCCGCCTGACCCGCTGAGTTCCTCCAGTATCTCCAGTACTCCAGCATCTGCCATCTCGTATGACTCCGTTTTAGTCTCCCACTCGTACGTTGCCCTCCCATGGAAAGATGGTTCTGCTTTTTTGAACAAAAGAATACAAGAGATAGGAGCAGTTCAGCCCCTCATGGTTGCTCCACCATTCAGTAATTCTGCCGTTTAAAAAGAAGACAACACATCAAGTGGCAGGACATTTCCAATCACTGCTTTCCCAGTAGATGAGGCTTCCTGTGACAGGAGGTCCAACGAAAGGAAGAAACTGAGTCTAAGCTGATTTGGGGACCTGTGAGTGGTGTGAAACTGACACCAGCCTCGGAGGACACGTGGATGACAGCTCACAATAACCAGTGGTGTCTGTGCGTGACTACACAGACCATGTGTGCAGGAGAGCAGGTACCTCCAGGTCAGACCACGTGGGGCTAGCTGTTCCCCATCCTCCGATAGTCAGCTCTCATTAATTGAAAACGTGGACCTCTACCTGATGACCTGAGCAGCAGGTACGTGGACCTCAGCAAAGAATTCTGGTTTCACACCATCTTACACACCTCCAGAACATGACCCCTGCATGCGCTTCGAAATTAAAAATCCATTGGTGAGGTTCGCAGGCTCGAGTAACTAAAAACTGATCGGGAGCTTCCTGACCTGACAGAGCCAGATAAACGTGGGTGGAATCTGGAAGGATTCCTGTTCTGTTACCTGTCAGTTGGCTGCACAGCACGGAATGTGTTCTGATAAAAAGTAAACACTGAAATCAGCTGTGTCATGGCTGTGCAGGGCAGTCCCACTCAGAACGATCAGTGCTGTAAGGAGAAAGCCTTGCAAGCTCTGCTGTGATCAGATGAGACCATGAATAAGAAAGGAAGCCCAGCAAATCAAGGTCAGATATCGAACTCTCGGCTGTTCCCAATGTAACTCCTCCCCGGGTGACTGAAGCTGCAAGGTGCATTGTACTAAATGTTGGATCTTGTGTTTTTATCATTTCACCATGTTGGGAAAACACACTTATTTAAAAGTCTTCAACTTTATTGTGTGACATTAAATATTTCTTTAAACTTAATAAAGAGCAAAGTTTAAACCCTAAAAACCATAATTAAAATGGGTGGGTTTGAGGAATCCTGTGTAGCCCGAAACACATTTACCCACCAGTCCTGAGTGCAGTGTTGGGCTCAGTGGGCAGGGAGAAGATGTCCTGTCCTTGTTTGGAATGAATGGTCAGTTATATTTGATGCAGGTGTCACTGTACTTCTCTGCCCACCTTCTAACCAAGCTCGTCACCCTCATTCAACGTGAAGATGTTCAGCTCTCTAGTGCAATGTTTACAGGTTGACAGGTGAGGAATCAGCCTCTTCAATGTTCCTACTGAGAGGAGCGTATCTTCCAATCAGGTCTGGAATTTGAACTGTGACACAGTTATTTGACCTCGGTTTAAGGATTGTAATTTGAACGTACATGCACTTTCACTTACTGGATGCACAAACTAATGCCAACAGTTAGAAATCTTCAATGGATTCTTTTCCACACTGGTTACAGAGAAGCAAAAACAAGTTCTATTTCTGTGCAAGCCATCATGTGAGAGATCCAGTGCCAGCGATGTACATCCACACAGACATCAGCTTGAACAGGAGTCCACAGATGGTATGTTGAGAGTTGAAACTGATGGTGGTTCAACCAGCACGGCAATAGGTAACTGCTTGCTCTCCTGTCAGTCTGGGATCGACCTGGTTCCACCTCAAGGAATCCCAGCGATCCACAACATCAGAACAATTGGAAGGGGGTTTAAAACTGCTTTAATTGAAAATCAATGGGACAACTGTGCTATTTATGGTGTGCATCAAAAGAATGTCACAGTACTACAGGGCAGACAGAAGGGATGAGTTCCAACTGTTACAGAGATACTGATGGAATTTGTTCCAGAACTTGCTACTTGCTGAGGAGCTGTCGTTTCAGGAATAGTCTCTGAAACACTTATTAGTCCCATGGGGCGTGTCCAGAATTTCCTCGGAGGGGGTTTGCTGTCTGTATGGGCTGCCTGCTTACCCCCTGAACCCACTCGACCAGGGGCCAACCAAAGTTTCTGCCGGGGAGCTGGTTCCACCGTGAGCAGCAACTTGCCAAGTCAGCAGAGCCTTGTAGATGTCAACCTGACAGCCGGTGAATCCTCGAGTCTGCTCCAGCTCTTGATGCTGCCAAATAACCTACACAAAACTCTCAAACTTTTAAGAACCATTAGATATTAAATGTTATTAAAAATGTCATGCTCTGCCCATTCCTGTCTCTCAATCATCGCAGAATTTCAGGTACTTTGTCATTGGCAGACCTGCCTTCAGCTGCCGGGGTCCGGACCTCCCTGAACCTCGGCACCTTCCACAGCGAGTTATGGTCACCTGCACTGTATCGCCCAACATTGCTTGGCCTCAGGTTTCAGCTGGATGACACTCAAACAAAGCACCTTGGGGCACTTCACAAAAAAGGCCAGGCGCTGCCTTAGCTCACATTGCTTTTACATTTGCATAGTGCCTGCCACATTCTTGAGATTTCCTTGAGCTACTGAGCTGTTCTTTTGGAGTGAGTTCATCCCTTCAGAGGAACGTAGCCATCACTTTGGGCAAAGTCGTGGTGTGATGATGATTGTGTGTCAGCCAGTTCACCCTCCCGGCTCTGTAAACAGTAACGTCTCTACAGATAGCCAGAGTTCCAGTTTCAGTGGTGGCATATCAACCCTTCACTGAAGCCTTAGTCCACATTATAGAGTTATACAGCACGGAAATGGGCCCTTCAGCTCAACTCGTCCAGCAGAATCAGGTTTATTATCACTGACGTGTGACGTGAAATCTGTTGTTTTGCGGCAGCAGGACGTAAAATCTATAAATTACAAAAATAAATAAAAAGTGCAAAAAAAAAAGGAATAACGAGGTGATGTTCCTGGGTTCATGGACCGTTCGGAAACCTGATGGCGGAGGGGAAGAAGCTGTTCCTGAATCGTTGAATCGTTGAGTGTGGGTCTTCAGGCTCCTGTACCTCCTCCCCGATGGTAGTCACGAGAAGAGGGCATGTCCCGGGTGGTGAGGGTCCTTAATGCTGACCAAGGTGCCTACCTTAGCTAGTCCCTCTACCTGAGTTTGGTCCATATTCCTCTCAAACTTTCCAATCCATTGTGTCCAGGTTAGACCATCAACTATCACAGCGAACAGTACAGCACAGGAACAGGCCCTTCAGCCCACCAGGTCAGTGCTGACTATGATGCCAATCTAACTAATCCCCTCTGCCTGCATGTGATCTACATCCCTCCACTCCCTGCCTGTTCAAGTGTCTGTCCAAGTGCCCCTTAAACATTGCTATTTGTATCTGCCTCCACCACCTCCCCCAGCAGCCCGTTCCAGGCACCCACCACTCTCTGTTTAAAAAAAACTTGCCCCGCATATCTCCTTTAAATTTTCCCACTCTCATGTTAAACCTCTGCCCTCTAGTATTTGACATTTCCACCCTGGGAAAAAAAATCCCTGACCATCCACCCTATCTGTGCCTCTCATAATTTTATAAACTTCTATCAGGTCTCCCCTCAGCCGCTGGCACTCCAGAGAAAACAACCCAAGTTTGTTCAGCCTCTCACAGCTAATGCTCTCCATCCAGGCAGCATCCTGATGAACCTCTTCTGCACCTTCTCCAAAGCCTCCACATCCTTCCTGTAGTGTGGTGACCAGAACTGCACACAACACTCCAAATGTGGCATGACCAAAGTTTTATACAGGTGCAACGTGACTTCCCGACTTTTACACTCAGCACCCTGACTGATGAAGGCAGGTATACCGCACACTTTCCTCACCACCCAATCCACATGTGGCCACTTTCAGGGAGCTCTGGACCTACACCCTGAGATCCCTCTGTACACCAGTGCTCCTCATGGTCCTGCCATTTTACTGTACACTTTCCTCTTCTTATATTTGACCTCCCAAAGTGCAACACCTCACACTTAGAACATCAAACAGTACAGCACAGAACAGGCCCTTCGGCCCATAATGCTGTGCCGACATAGCTAATCCCTCCTACCTACAGAATGCCCACATCCCTCCATCTTCCTCTCATTCATGTGCCCATCCAAGTCTCTCTTAAAAGCCCCCAATGAATTTGCCTCCACCACCCTATCAGGCAATGCATTCCAGGCATCCACTGCTCTCTGAGTAAAAAACGTACCCCTGACGTCTGTTCTGATCCTACCCTCTCTCACCTTAAATGCATGCCCTTGTCCGGATTAAACTCCATCTGCCATTTCTCTGCCTAAATCTCCAAGTGATCTCCATCCTGCTGAATCCTTTGACAGACTTGCTCACTATCCATAACTCCACCAATTTTCCTGTCACCTGCAAACTTGTCACCTACACTTTCATCCAAGACAAACAACAGAGGTCCCAGTACAGGTCCCTGTGGAACCCTGGTGGTCTCTGACCTCTGGCGATCCCTTGTTGACCCTTGTTGTTTGTATTTAAAGGTACATGGGTGCAAATTGGAAGGCGCCCAGGAACACTGTGGGATTGGTTTACCTGCCGTGTGTGGTCCTGCTGATTCCAGTTTCCAGCTCACTGTTCCCGTTCAGGACTTGTCACCAGGGCTGTCGGTGGGGTGTGTGGGTGGTCTGCACTTCTGGTGAGAGGGAAGGCATGGAACTGGAGGGTGTTGCAGGAGGCCTTGGTCCAGGAGGTGCTCAGCATCTGGGGCTTGCGAGGAGGGCTGGCATTTATTGTCCATCTCTACGTGGGCAGGATCAGGAACACTGTGGGTCCAGAGTCTCACACAGGCCAGACTGGGTCAGAACGTCAGACTTCCTCCCTGGATTCCGTCAGTGAACCAGATGTGTTTGTAGCTTCATGAGCACCAGTACTGAGACCAGCTCCGTTTTACAAACACCACATTCACTTAACTAATGTTAAGTTCCCCAGCTGCTGTGTGGATTTCAGACTGATGTTGACCAGATCAACAGCACAGCCAGTAATTAACCAGTGCACCAGTCTCCCCTTGTAGGGGCCAGGGTTACTCCAGAGGTAACAGAGGCTGTGGACCACCTCAGTGGTGACTAATCCCTGAAGCGTGTTGGGTTTCAGGGTGGGTTGGGCGATTGGCCTCCACCATTTAAGATTGGACACGCAATCACCAGGGCACCTTGTGTCGTCCAGTCAGTCAGACTTGGATAAAACTTACTGCCTCGGTGATTTAGCTGGACCGGTGAGGGATGCGTCCAGCCTGTTGCAGAGAGGGGCACACATCTTGGATTTCTTAGTTTAAAACAAATACCATGAGCTACATTATCTGTCTGGTCTCTGCTGCAGTCCATGTGGTACATGGCCTTTTTCGTTGTTACCCCTTTATGGTCATTTTGAAATAATGAGCAGTTTTCCAGTGGCCACAACACTGAAGTCACATGTAGAAAGAAAGACTTTGTACTTAAACTGCACTCTTCAAATGCCGTGAGCCAGGTGGCCACTGGTCAACAGGCCCCCATGATGTGATAATGACTGAATAATTTGCCTCATTTGGCTGAGCAACAGATAATGACAACGAGTCACTATTCTTCTCTGAAAGGGCTTACCTGGTGAAGGGTACCTGGGCGAGAAGATGGACAGGATATGGCTTGTCTGGCCACTGTGAAACTGAGTGCAGCTGGTCTGGGCATCACTCGGTTGGACCAGGACAGTCTGACCTTTTCCTTTCCATCCTAGCCATATCCACCCTTGACGAGTCTTTCCCTGTCCACTCCATCTTTGTCTCGCTGGATATATTTACAGCAGAGAAAGATCTGGTACTGTAGAAAGGGAGTGGTGCTGAGGGATTAAGGTTGCAAGGGAAAGCGTAGATATAGTGTGCCAAACATTCCTTGTCAGACCCACGTGTTCTGAGAAACAGACCTAGTTCTGGTGGAAATATAACAAAGTCAAAGTCAACGTCGAGTTTATTGTCATATGCACAAGTACGTGTCTGCACAGATGCAATGAAAAGTTTGCTTACAGCAGTATCACAACCAGAGCACTAATGGTGAAACAGTAATGAACAGATTAACAGCAGCCCTCTGAGCATCTGACCAACTAACCAAACACTCAGCTGTCCTGACAGGCATCATGTGACTCATCTATGGAAGAGCCACCTCTGAGCCCATGAAACCAGAGTCATCCTCGATCCCGTGGGACTGCCCGCGAGTTAGCAGACAGATGAGCTGCTGAGTTCAGGACTGAGGAGAAGCAGCATGAATCTGCAGGGCATCTTGCTCAGTCTGCTGTTCCCCTCACCAACACACCACCTCACTCTTCACCACGGCTATTTGAAAGAATTTGTCGTATTTACACATTAATTACTCTCAGTGTAATAATTGTTAATGTAATCCATCTCTCTGGAACAGTTTAAACTGGTTCATCTTCAGACAGCTGGGCAATCAATTTGGAGATTACTAAAAATTTTAGTTGTGTTTTCTCTTTTTTTCTCTCTCTTGATCCAATTACTTTCCTTTATTTTTCTTCTCCCTTATTTGACTCTAATTCCCCTCCTCTGTCATTTTTCTATTTCTTTCTGACTAAATAGTAGAGTAACAATGAGACAAAGGAACATCACACTAAAGTACCGTGGCCTTTAACCTTTAATTTCCTGTAGTAACATAATGTGTACTGTGTATCTGCTTTGGAAAAACGTGGTTGGCATTTTCTTTTATCATCCTAACATGAGGAAGCACTTTGAAAAATAAGGTTAGATAGGAATGGTTATTAATTTACAGTTTCATAGAAGCCATCACCAGATTTGGCAACATGGCACTTCAATAGAGCTTTCCCAGCACAGTCAGGCACTGTATGGCCGTAGAAATAAAGTCTCCGGATTATTACCTGCCCCATACTCCAAGCACCCCACAGTGTTGTGGGCCAAGCAATTAACCCAAGATATCTCTACAGGAATTAAGCACTGGCATCATCAGGTTTTGTCCTACGGAAGGACTGTGGAGTGACGTTTTTGTCCAGAATTGGTCTGAGCCCCAGCTGGGATTGTGTTTCTGATAAGTGATTTTAAACGCATTCGTCAGTCATTCTGTGTATGGTCACGGTCAGTTGGCTTGTGTTGGTCACTGGCTAAGTTGACAGTTAATTTGGTGCAAGTAAGTCTCAGGGTAAAGTCAATGTTGTTCGGAAGTGTGCGGCTTGAAAAATACCTGTTGGTTGTCAGACTCTGAGCTTAAATAAAACAAATGATATTTAAATTAATTTAACAGAATTTCCACTTGAACTTAATGTACGCTTTTGTTTCCACAACTGGTTTCTCGGTGCATCTGGATAATGTTCCAAGATGTCATCACAAGGTCAGCACAGTGTTTCTGAAAGTGCATCATCGGTTTTGGGAGATCGTCAGCTTGCATCTTCATTGGGGTTCAGCAGCCTGGTTCCTTTGTTGGAGGTTTGCTCTTTAACCCTCCGCTACAGGCCTGGTTTCTGCTCTCTAACCCTCCGCTGCATGCCTGGTTTCTGCTCTCTTGCATGCCTGGTTTCTGCTCTCTAACCCTCCGCTGTATGCCTGGTTTCTGCTCTCTAATCCTCTGCTGCATGCCTGGTTTCTGTACTGATATAGTTTGCACATCTCTCGGTGAATGACCCCACAGAAGCAGCAGAGTGGACAGTGGAGGTGGGTTCTGACTGTCAGAGCTCTGTACCTCAGAGTGGCTGGGGTTGGGGAGAGGCTCTTGCTGCTGGAAGGGGTTTTCTTGGAGTGATAACGTGTGGGCTTCTCTCACTGAAGCCGGGAGGGTGCTGGCTGGCAGAGTGACCCAGGGACTGGGGTGGCGGTGGAGAGGGCGGAGGGTACAAAGGTTCTTCGACTTGGCACCAGAGAAGGCTGGAGGAAGAGGGTGTCCCATACCCACAGCGGGCAAGGATTCCTCTTCACACCTGCCCTGCTGCCTCATCCTTGTGTCCTGTGGTGACTGGAGCTGTTTCACCTTGGTCTCCCTCTCCCTTCTGTTGGAGAAACTCTTTGGCTACTCACCCCTCTACCCTGAAGACCCCTGCAAGCTGCAGCAACAAACCGGTCACATTGGAGAAATTCCAGGCCAGTGACTGCAGAAGTGTTGGTGAAGTTTGATGAAGTATCCCTGAAAGTCTCCCACTATGTTTCAATAGTCCTCTTCAACGCTCCAGGGACCAGTGAGGAGTGAAGTACTATCTCCCCTAACCAGCTCTCAAACCCTGCCGTGATTTGTTTGTGCTGGTTATCTGTTCCCTTTTGAGAGAGTACCCAGGCCGTTCTCTCTCTGCAGCCCAGTTACTGAAAGCAAACAGCTAACTTAATCGTCAGGCAGTTCTCCTCAATCCTTTGGATGAATGTTCCCAGCAAAGCCTCAGCACCATTATCACGCCAACACTTCAGGCCAAGCAGGGTGTGTCTGGTGTGTACACAGTACTTGTCCATGTAGGAGGCTTCTCAGTGTGTGTGGTACCGGAGGGAGAGTCCGTGCAATATACAACTAGACCGAGCATGGTAAGTATTGAAAATGTGAAGGTTTCTGACAGAGGTGACGGAATACTGAGGAATTATCCTGAGTCAGTCGCTCGAGGCGGCAGCTCACAGGGAGTAGGCGGGGGGCTGTTGTACGGTGTGTGCAGGAGGGAAGAACAGTGGAGGAGTCTGTTTCACCGGGGTTTGTATTTATTGCATAGGTTCGCTGTAAATATTTCTCAGCCAGATTATTCATCTTCACGTCACCTCTCCTTGCTGTAGGTCCAACATCAGTGTTATCACATTTCATCTGAAGAGTTTCACAACTGAGTTGTAGTTAAAGTTCAGACAGAATTGTTGTTCAGGGTAGGAAGTAATGGCCTCCTTCAGAGTTATTCACTCACTTAAGACACAGAAAGAGGCCATTCAGCCCATCATGTTCCTGCTGGCTTTGAGCAGAGGTGCATTTCACCCTTCCTTTATTTGCCTGCACCCCTGCAAGTAATTCTCCCTCCTGTGCCTGTCAACTCTACTTTGATCCTTTTCCTACCAACCCACACACCAGGGCAATTTACAGTGGCCAGTTAATCACACCTCCAAGGTGTGGGAGGAAACTGGAGCATCCTGGGAAATCCATCCAGCCACGGAGAACGAGCAGAGAACACCCGGGGTCGGCACTGAACCCGTGTCACTGCTGTCACACAGCAGCACTACCCACCGCCGGTCACAGCAAAACTACCCGCCGCTGGTCACACAGCAGCACTACCCGTTGCAGTCACGCTGCAGTCATGCAGCAACACTACCAGGTGGAGCCAGCTGTTGCTTCGAGGGCCAGTGACATGTGGTTTACTCTGAGCATGTGTGCAGACTGAAGTTCTGATGCAGTCCTTGGGAAGTCTAACCGTGTACTTGAGGTAGAGTTCTTCATTAAAGCCTGCCACATTTATACAGCGAGAGAGAGAGAGAGAGAGAGAGCAGGACAGGCAGATCTCTCTGTGTGAGCAGCAGGATTTGCTGTTACTCCCTCCGCTGTGAATTCTACCTCCCAGCAGCTCCAGCGTTTTGTCAATTATAAAATGTAAATTTTTAAGCACTAAGTTCTCTTTTGTATCAAAGCACATTGGGCAGCAAGGGAGAAAACATTTCAATGCATTAACCGCCCTCAGCTGGCAGCCATCTAACAGAGAGCACCTGGAGCACGAGCTGTGCCCTCCTTGTTCAGAAGCAGATTTGCATCCTCAGAACTGCATCACGACACGAGGCTTCACAGAGCAGCTGGCTGCTTCCCTTCCATCTCCTCCTTTTCCAGTAAACATGCGCACATAAAATGAAACACGTTCCCTGTGCCAACTGAGAAAGCTCCTTTGTCTTGTTCCCAGCTGGTGGCATTGCTGTAGAGCAGCGCATAACACTGAACAGGCACCTGATTAAGTGCAATGGAAGGGAAAAGATGTCAAGCTTAAGAAGGTTGGCCTTGGTGCACGGGCATTTGGGACAGAATTCCCTCAGTCAGCAGACAGAGCGAAAAGTGAATCAGAGACCAGTGGGTGAAGGGCAGGTGTTGCCCCACAGTGTTTGCATATTCTGATGTGTATCACACCCAGTTGTTTGTCTACAGTCAGTCACCCGGTTGTTGTGTACTGTCAGTCACAACCAGAAGTTTCAGCACAGAACTGACTGGCGAGACTTCGTGCTCACACATACACACACACACACGCAAACACACACACTCGCGAACACACGTGCACATATGCAACACGTGCACACACAACAAACATGTGCAAACACACACACACTCTCTCACACACACACACACACACAACAACACACACACACACACACACACACACACACAGCTAAAATTTACCGGTGAGATCCATGTTGGTGTCAAATGGACAAATTAAAAGATTATCAGCAAGAAAATTTAAAAGGCCAAAAGTGTGTTGATGCTGATCCCTGGATGTTGTCATTTGGATGGGTTGACACCGGAGAGAATGCCACTAGAACACTGGCACTGTCTGGTGCTTCACTAACACCCCAGTAATCCCAATCAGTGCCGGCCCAGCAAGTTCAATTCTGTTCATGAACTGACTGTCCACAGGTCCACACTGTTGAAACTCTGGATCAATACACCCATGTGTCTGTGAGGCCATGGGTACTGGGAGTTTATCTGTAGGCGCAGAGGTGCGTGCGTGTGTGTGTATTTGAAAATAGTTTGATTTTGTCAGTCAATGTGCAGCCCTGTGTGTGTATGGTGTCACTTCTAGTGCAGCTGTATGTGTGTGAGCAGCTGTATGAGTGTAGCTCCATGTGTGTATTTGTGGAAGTGTAGCTCTGCATGTGGATGTAGTTGGGTTGGATGTGGTTTGTGTGTGTGTGTGTGTGTGTGTGTGTGTGTGTGTGTGTGTGTGTGTGTGTGAGGGTGAGTGTATTCTCCATTTAATCTCAATGAAAGAACGAATGAGTTTTCTGTGCCAATTCCCCCAGGACAGTTGGGCACCATCACAGTAACAGTCAATTGAAGATAGTTTGCCTGTCAGAAATGAAACCTCTTTTGGTTTAGCACCATTAAGGGTGAATGTGTTGGACGAGGGAAAGTGGAAGCTGTCCAAACACAAGAGGAACCAACGAAAACCAAGCCAAAACCAAGCACCAAGCTTTTGGTTTTGATTATGCAGATTGCTGTGTGCATTTCAGCAAGGGACTTGGGGAATGAGTAATGCGTAGGTGAACTTAGATACAGAAGGTTAGTTTACACGGAATTGTTGTTAATTTATGCCTGTTCTCAATGCCAGAATTGGCAGAATTTGTAATTACCAATTTAAGTGTCAAGTAAGATTTTGAATGTAGTAATTTCATCATTTACTCAATCCATAGTAAATATATTTCTGTGTAGTTGTATCGTGAACAGCTTTGTGAAAAGGAGGGCCCATTCTATTTGTGTATTTTTAGATATCCGTTATTTGGGATCTGGGTGTCACTGGCAGGGCCGGCGTTCCTTGCCCTTCCCTAATTGCTCTTGAGAAGCTGGGGCTCAGCCACCTCCTTCAACGGCTGAAGTCCTTCTGGTGTCCTGTAAACCTCCATCTGGATAGAGGGGATGGGGAGGGGAGGGGATGGGATGGGTCGTTTGGGGGGGGGGGGGTGGGGGACGGGTCGTGGAGGGGGGTGGACGGGTCCAGGAGAGGAGGGGATGGGACGGGTCAGGGAGGGGACGGGTGGGGTGCGGGAGGGGACTGGTTGGGGAGGGGACGGGATCGGGAGGGGAGGGGTGGGGTCTGGGAGGGGAGGGTTCAGGGAGGGGACGGGTCCGGGAGGGGACGGGTCCGGGAGGGGAGGGGTGGGGTCGGGGACGGGACGGGTGTGGGAGGAGTTTTCAGAGTAGCCTGGTGGAGTGACTGCAGTGCATTTTGTCGCTAGTGCACACTGCAGCCGTTGTGTGCCGCATTGAACAGGCCGCTTTGTCCTGGATGTTGTTGAGCCTCTTGAGAGTTGTTGAAGCTGCAGTCATCCAGGCAAATAGAAAGTATTCCATCACTCAAAGTCAAAGTCAAGTTTATTGTCACATGCACAGCTCCATGTGTGCACAGGTGCAATGAAAAACTTGCTTGCAGCAGCATCACAGGTACAGAGCATTAGAGACACAACATTCACAAGAAAAAACACAAAATAAATATAAATTGAACACTTCTGACATGGTTGTAGATGGTGGAAGGTTTTGGGATGTCAGCAGGTGAATTACTCACCGCAGGATTCCCAGCCTCTGACCTGATCTTGTAGCTGCCATGTTTATGCGGTGGCTCACGAGCTTCTGGTCAATGATGACCTACTCTGAGAGAGGGGGAGGGATGGAGGGATGGACATTGGCCTTTGTTGCAAGGAGATTGGAGTTTAGAAATAGAGTACTGTTGTAGTTGTAGAGAGTGTTGGGAGACCACACCCGGAGTGCTGTGGAAAGTTTTGGTGCTGTTGTTTGAGATGGGATATCCTGCCGTTGGAGGCAGTGCAGAAGGGAGGCACCAGGCTAATTCCTGGGACTGCACAGTTGCCCTGTCATGAACAGCCATAAACGTTAGGCCTGCATTCTCTGCAGTTTAGAAGAATGAAAGGTGATTTTATTGAAACGTTTAGGGGGCATGACAAGGGGGATGATGAAATGTTTCCATGAGTGGAAAGGTCTCCGATGAAGGGACGTAGTTACAACTGTTGGAGTATTTTCCCCGGGATACTGGCATCACAGAGCTGGCTTTGGATGAAGGTCCAGTGATAAAGCTAAGTGGTCCTGGCGGAACCCCAGCTGGACTTCAGTGAACAGACTATGATTGAGTAAGTTCGACTTAATAGAACTCTTGATGACAATTCCTCACTTTGCTGATCATTGTGAACAGTTTTTTTAATTTTATTTTTGTTGCAGGTTGTCACTTTTTAAAAAGTGGGGAACTTGTATTTCTATCTTGTCCATCACCATCTCAAAGTCTTCTGAAGTACTTTTGAACTATGATCACTATCGTGATGCAGTTAACCAATTTGTGTAGAGCAAGATCCCACAAACAGGAAGGTGCTGATGAGTAAAAGGGTGAATATTGTCTAGGACACTGGTGGTAACTCATCAGCTCCCCTTCCAAATGGTACTGTGCGTTTCCTATCCATTTGAGTTGTGCTCAGCTCTGGAGTGGCCGATGGACCCATTGCCTCTACTCTGGGAGATGATGGAGCTGCCCACTCAGCCTCCATAGATATTTTGGAAGGTTTCTGCATCCTCCATTAACCATGTGCGGCTTAGCTAGCTTTATTCTACGTCAGTGATCCCTGGTTTCCTAACAGCCCAGGTGTCCTCACCTAGTAAGCACAGGTTTGCTCTTATCCAGCCATGGCTTTTATTGCCGGAACGAGTGAAATGGGGACTCAGTTAAAACCCCCCAATACTGGTGGACATCAGCTTGAAGTGCTGGTCTGTGGGAGGGTTTCTGCTCAACATTTACCCAGCACCACCTTCATCCAGCTCTGTGCTCTTTGTAGTGACAACTGTGCAGATACGTTTGGTGATTTCACATTTAAAACACCCGTTTGCAGATTGTAATATCCTTTAAATTCAACATAGTTCCCCTTGATATTCTGAAAAAGCGTTTGGACCAAGCCATGGAGAGGTGTGGGGAAGGGTGCTCAGAGGCAGGTTTCAGTGACTGATGGGGGAGGAAGCAGGGAGAGATGGAGACGGTTAAAGCAGACACTTTGTCAGAAGCAAAGGTCATGGTACCGTTGGCAGAAAAATCTTTGCCACTACTTCAAGAAATTATTGCAGGGACCATTATTCCTGATGGTTAGCAGTGCCATCTGTACAGTTGTCTATTGTCCTGAAAAGTTACTAGAAAAGCAATAACTGAAAGGTCCTGTTGGCAGATTCAGCAGTAGTTCCCTGTTACTTGGCAGAAAACTACCTACAACGTTTTAAAGCATGCTGGAAGCGGAGAGTGCTTTAAGCTGTCTCTGAGATCTTGTGTGGAATGGGTTGTCCTGTCAGCAGTTTTACTTTCCCCGTAGGGCACTGGATTTTTTCTTCCTGAAAGTGATTGGAACCTGGTGAAAGACACTGGCAGCTTATTGCCAGTCCTTTGTGTTGAAGCTTTATAATGCTGACATATTTCATGAAGGAGCTGCTGATGGATCAGTGGTGACCAAATCCAGGGCCAACACATACGGCAGCATCAGGCTGGATCAGGGTTATTGGTCTTGTGTACACAATGCCTTCAGTAGCTCATTTCCCTACTATCCCTGATGAGTTTGCCTCAGTTCTTGGCCGTAGGTGGGGTGGGTCTTGGGGCATCGGGTTGCACATGGCATCGACACTGCTGAAGACCAACCACACGTCATGGTTGTCAGTGAGCTGCTGGGCCTTCTGCACAGTTCCCTGGAGCTTTTCTATTGGACCTTGGCCTTTAGGTGTGGAGAAGAGTCCTCTACCCATGAGGACTGGTGGAACTTCCAGTTCAGAACAACTTGGTTAGTTAGCTCCTGGTCATTCTCATCAAACCAGTACTGATTCTTTCTGTTAGAGAAACTAAGAGTCTCTTCCCAGGTGTAATTATGGGGGACCTCAGGGAAGCCCATTTGCTGGGAGCACTCTGTGGCCCATGTAGACAGGGAGTTGACAGGTTGTCTGTGAGGTGCGATCTGAGCAGAGCTGCCTTGGAGTCCAGGAGAGCTTGGAATTTGATCTTCTTGCAGCCACACCTCTGTTGTTGCTCTTGTTTTGGGATCAGGCTGATAGAGGTAACAGAGTGAATTAGATGTTGATCGGTTTAGCTGTTACCACTGCCTGTCACGGCACAGCTTCATACGATCATACACTCCAATTCATGCTGCTGCTTGGACTGGGAGTGTTTCCGTGAAATCTTGCAGTGGTCCCTCAGACAAATCAGGTTGTTGGTTATGTTAAGGCATTGCTCAAAATGTCTGTCAGGTGAAGGACTCTGCTGGAATTGGCCTACTCTTTCTCCTCAAATGTTGTTGCCCACGGGGATGAGTTTGTCTCCCTCTGGGGTATGAACCAGGAGGTTGTCACAAATGTGTTTTGAGACCTTGTTGAAAAATAAATTATTGTTTGATATTATTCATTGTCCTTTATTTCTGTTACATCATCATTTTGAGTTAGATACTGTCAGGACTGTTGAAGGGTCTGTGTAAACTTCACAACAGGACTGTTTCTCTCTCAGGTAGTGTCTGACCTGCTGAGTATTTCCAGCATTTTCTGTTTTTGCTTCAGTTTGGAACAGTGCCTTAATGGTTCTTGAACAGAATTCACATCCTCCCTGTTACCGTGTGCCTGCAGTGCTGAGGGAACGAAGATCATTCCATGGCACCGAGACAAAGTGCATTCTAAGTACAATGCCTGGCATAGATTTGACAGCAACACTTGAATTTTGTTACTAATCTCATCATTTCTTTGGAGTTGTTTGTCACTCAGATAGAGGTCTTAAGAGCACTTTTTCTAAATGCTTCCCACAGAGACTAGCTATTAAATGCACAGTTGCACCATGGTTTAAATTATGTCAGATTGTTGAGTGTACAGCAGTCTCTCCAAAACCTTCTAATACGCAGATGCGTCACATCCTGAACATTAAACAGTATCTGTATCTGAAATCTCAGGATGAAATTACGTAATTTTGAGAGGGGATTTGTTTTTGTATTTCTCATAATTGGGATTTAACCTTCAAATAAGCCCTGCAAATGGAACACTTGTTCTAATTGCAGCATGGATCTTTACATCAAAGCACCTTGGACCCCTTTCTCCAGTGGTGATTAAGACCTATTTGATATTTAAGGATTACAAATCAGATGGTAAAATTATACTGTGTACACGATCGGTGCTGGAAACTTGTGGGAGAAACGATATGGGGCCTAGGAATACAGATCACAAGTGACCTTCAGAGTTTCCAAAAAACCGGCATCATTAATACAACTTCAGAGTAAAAATATCACTTGAATTGGAATGGAAAGCTGATAACACTACAGTGTCTCTTGGGGAGCAAGATTTGCATAAGTAAATCTATGGAAGTAAATGAAAGAGAGCGGTAATTTCCACTCGAGTTATTAATGTCGGATCGATATGCCAGCTACCTCTCGGATCACCAGTTGAGCCTGCCTCTGGGCTGGATTACATTTCCACTGCAAGGTTTGAGATCAAAAAATCAAAAGGTTAACTGTTGGGAGTCTGTTGGTGTAGAGCGTGATTTATGCTGCTGCTCTATGGGACAGACCGTGCTTAGTCAAGGCACGCAGAGACAGGGAATTTGAAATAATGCAGCACATGCAGGGTAGCCCGAATGAGCCCAGCGGGTATAATTCAGTATGGAGTCAAAAATAAATTTTAGAACTGATGTGCAGTGAGTGGTGGGCATGCTGGCAGTGTTTACCCACTGCTAACGCCTTTGTACTAATGCTGTTGACTTTCTTGGTTGAAGCTGGATGTCAGCAACATAGACCTGGAACTTACACAGTGCCAGTGACCCGGGTTCAATTCCGGCCGCTGTCTGTAAGGAGTTTGTACGTTCTCCCCATGTCTGCGTGGGTTTCCTCCAGGTGCTCCAGTTTCCTCCCACATTCCAAAGACGTATGGGTTAGGAAGTTGTGGGTATGCTATGTTGGCGCCGGAAGCGTGGCGACACTTGCGGGCTGCCCCCAGAACACTCTACGCAAAAGATTTATTTCACCGTGTGTTTCGATGTACATGTGACTAATAAAGAAATCTTTCTATCTTTGTGTTGGGAAGAATTGTAGCCTCTGTGGGAGCAAGTTTGTTTGTTTCCTGTGTGAGGGTGTGGCTTTCCCACTGGGTGCCTGTAACCAATTTTACCAGGACTCCTTGATGCCCACGTGATGGTGAGGATGGTCACTGTCACCTCACCCCACCCCACCTCAAACCACCTCACTCCACCCCACCCCTCCCCGCCCCTCCCCTCCCCACCCCACCCCACCCCACCTCACCCCACCCCACCCCTCCCCACCTCAGGAACCCATTTCTTTGGCCAGGGCTATGATGAGGTCTGGAGCCAAGTTTTATTTAATGACAACATTAATCACATCCTCTCTCACTTTACTGACTGGATGGTAATTAGCTGGATTGGATTCTTCCTGTGTTTTGTTCACTGGGCAACTTTCGACACTGCCAGTGTTGTGACTGTGCTGGAACACTGGAGCTCTGGCCTTCAGTGCAACAGCTGGGATGTTGTCGGGATCAGTGACTGTTTCCCGATTTGCAATGACTCAGGTGGACTGAACGTTCACAGTGATCACGGGGATGCCCAAAGGAAGCTGAGACGGAGCACCCACTCTGGGATTCTGGTGAAGATGCTTGTAAACCTTCGTCCTTGGCTTTGCCAATCAACCACTATTGAGGTAGGAGATGGTGACGGTGCCTTCTATTCCAATTGGCTGTCTAACTACAACTGGATGTGCAGGACCAGATCAGTTGGTTATGGGATCACCTCTCTCCTAGTGCAGAGTGCTGCTTTAGCACACATCTGGTAGCTATATCACACATCTGGTGGCTTCACCAGGTTGGAATAGCATTTTTAGATTTATCCAGTGCTGCTTTTGGCATAACGTCTGGACTCCTAATGGAACCAGGGTTGCTGAACATTCTGAGGGATGTGGCAGACCGTGAGGTTACAGTTTGTGGTGGTGAATAACAGAGCGCCTCAGCGATCTGTTCTTACTCAGTTCTGTTTTGCAGAGCGGTCATTTCCTAAAGTTAGATACAAGTTTTGCATAGAGCCTCCATCCTCCGAGGTCTACACTCAGTGCATGGGATTCAAATTTTACCGGTCATCAAAAACTGCATTTGTTGCATGAACACACAGATTGAGGGTGGTATTCAAGAATGAGAAGTTGCAAATTTTTTAATACGTACAAACTTTATAAGTGCTAACTACTCTAAGATTTCAGAAACTCTCGCTGCAACTCTACAGGCCTGCCCATCTGCTGCTGGTTGACGAGAGGCTCCCAAAGAGTTTGGGCAAGAAACACTGCCTTTCAGTTCTGCTTTTCATTTTATTTTTAACTCAGCTCTTGAACGTACATTAACCTCAAATGCATTAGCCCAGACTTCCCATCTGTCCAGGTGAAAAGGAAAGAATAATGAGGAAACAAGAGAAGCAGGAACCTGCTACAAGGACACCTCTGTGGTGGGTGTGGTGCCAGGTAGGAGGGCAGTCAGGGGCGGTCTGAGCTCTTGCAGACAATGACGTCACATCTGAGAAAGTTAAGGGGTAAGATATTTGCAGGTATCATGGGGCTTTTTATTGTTCATCCACAGAGTTTGGGTGTTGCTGGCAAGGATGGCATTTACTTCACATCCCTGAATGTCTGGAAGAAGCTACTGGTGACAGTATAACTGCTCTCAGCTCAGTGTTAATCTTCCTGGCTGTCTTCAATCTGCCTCTCTGGGGGGGAGTGAAAGTTAAACCTGCATTTAATCTGGCTTGGTTAATGGGTCCTTCCACACACTGTCTCCCCAACTAATGGGCTGTCACCTGGTGCCTGAATTCCCAGTGGATGCTCAGGGGTCTCTGGCCCATTTGAGTGTGAGCTCTATTTACAACACGCTGCATTTCTGGCCCTGAAAGGGTTGTAAAGGAAAGTGACAGTGTTTCTGTGGTACAGGCATCAACGCGAGACTGCTGGGCAATAGGATAGCTGAACCTGGACTGTGAGAGAGAAGTCTTCCCTATTGTACCTGTCCCAGTGTCCCCATGTTCTTTCAGTCCAGTGAGTAGTTTGGACATTTACTCACCATTATCATAGCAGCCAGTTCATGCATAGCAAGCTCCCACAAACAGCACTGTGGTAACAACTGATAGTTGAGGGCTTTATGTGATGTTGATCAAGAGATCAACATTGGACAGGACAGCCCCAGAACTGCTTCCCGATGCACTTTGCCGGGGATCTTTTCCGTCCATCAGAGAGGACAGTTTAACATCTCCTGCTGAAGACGGCACACGGACAGGGCAGCCTGCTCTCAGTGCAGCGCCACAGCGTCAGCCGAGGCCTTTGTGCTTTGTCCTCCGGTGGCTTTGATTCCTCATCACTCAGCTGCTGAGGCGAGAGGGAGCCCCCGAGCACTTCCACTGTCAGGAAGTTAGGATCACGCTCACTTGAAGGTCAGATCACACCCAACCCAGATGTCGGATTACCTCAACATGTTATGTGTTCCACATCTACTGTTTACTGCTACAAAAGGGGATTCATATGTGCACTGTCAAGTGAGAGGTCTGCCTCCGAATATATCACTGCATCGACGTGCAGGGAAACGGCTTTGCCACAAATAAACACAAAGCCAATGCAAATTGTTCCTGCCGCCTGATAAAATGTTCTTGTCCTGAGGGTGAATGATCCCTGCCAGAGAAGCAGCTATCTGTTTGTATCATGTAATCATGATCGATCCACAGGTCCCATGGATTGTGTGCTGCTGAGAGACATCTGAAGCCAACATTCAGACAATGCTGCCAAAGTAAATGAATCCAGGCTTCTGTTTGTCCTTTTGACTTTCAGTGAGTGCAGCAGGTGACTTGAGCTGTATTTTTCCTTTGTTCTTAACACAAAGAAAGATCCCGTGTGCACTCTCCCATTTCAGATCAACTGACTGAGCTCCTTAGAAGCTGTTCAGCACAGTTAATGCTTCAGGTCGATGACCTTTCATCAGAGACAGTCTAAGCTGCTATTTCCAATGTTTGCTGTTTGTATTTCAGGTTTCCAGCCCTGTTTTATTTTTGTTCAGGTTAGTGGAGAGTGTCCTCGTCGGTGGGTGGGGTTTACTGCAGAGAAATGTGCGTCTTCCTTCTGGAAATGTGTGCACCGAAGTAAAGTTTCAGAAGTTGATCCCTGGTCAGTTACCACGAAATGAACCTCTGCTCCCCTCCTGTTGTCCCCTGCCTCTGACCTTCATTCCACTGACTTCACTCACCGATCCCTTCCATCTAGAGACAATGCCCAGAAGTTACCCCGTGCAGGGCACTAACCAGGTCAGTATGTTTATTGAGTGACAGGATATCAGTGTCACTGACAAGGTCGGCATTTATTACCTATCCTTGAAAATCAATAACACTGCAGATGCTGGAAATCTAACATAAAAATGGAAAGTGCTGTAAAAACTCATCATGTCAGGCAGCCTCAGATCCAGTTAACGTTTCAGGAAAAGGTATTGGTGTTGGTTTATCATTGTCACTTGTATCGAGGTACAGTGAAAAACTTGTCTTATATAAAAAAAACAATAATAGTACAAAGTGTCACAGCTACAGGGAAGTGCATTGCAGGTAGACAATAAGGTGCAAGGTTATTACGACACTTTGTGACAGAGTAGATCGTGAGGTCAAGAGTCCATCTCAATGTATAAGGGAACCGTTCAATAGTCATATCACCGTGGGATAGAAGCTGTCCTTGAGTCTGGTGGTACGTGCCCTCAGGCTCTTGTATCTTCTACCTGATGGGAGAGGGGAGAAGAGAGAATGACCTGGGTGGGTGGGGTCTTTGATTATGCCGGCTGCTTCACCGAGCCAGCTGGAAGAATCAACATCAGGAGTTGAGAACGAGAAATGAGTTGGTGTAGATAGCAGCGAAAGTGGGGAAGGGCGATGGGTGGAACAAGGGGAATTTTTCCGATAGTGTGAAGCTGTAGGAATCAGGTTAACCTACTAAGACTGTGTAATTTGTCACCCTGTGTCTCAGGCATGCTCCATTGGGATTGGTTTATTATTGTCACTTGTACCGAGGTGCAGTGAAAAACTTGTCTTGCATACCGATCGTACGGATCAATTCATTACACAGTGCATTGAGGTAGTACAGGGTAAAAACAGTAACAGAATACAGAGTAAAGTGTCACAGCTACAGGAAAGTGCAGTGCAGGTAGACAATAAGGTGCAAGGTCAAACAAGGTAGATTGTGAGGTCAAGAGTAGGCCAGACTGCGTACAGAAAGGAAAAGAAAGGATGGCAGGCAAAAATAGTTCTTCTATAGACAGGAAGGAAGAGCATGTTATCTCTCTTTATGTTTCTATGTATTACGTGTATCATCCCCAGCATGATGTTGAACTTGATCATTGTTATCAGGGCTCTGCTCATGGGGCCCTGAACTCCACAGACAACAGTGAAGGAATGCTCACAGCAAAGCTCTTCACAGCACCAGGAGAGTTTGAGGGAAAATCTGAGAAAGGCTTTTAAAATTGTGAAAGGATTTATATTCGATCTGCCATCGCCCACACACTCCTCCCACTGCCACCCCGCCACTGTCCCCATCTGCCCTCCCCACCTCCCTTATTTGGTTCCAGGCTCCACCTTCCTCTCCTATCAGATCCCACCATCTGCAGCCCTCTGTCACCTCCACCCATCACCTCCCAGCCCCTGTCGCTATCTCCACCCTCCCCTCTTCCATCTACCCATTACCCCTCACCTGGATCCACCTATCACCTGCCAGCTCTTGCTCACCCTTTCCCTCACCTCTAATCTGGCTATCTCCCCTCTATCTTTCAGTCCAGATAAAGGGTCTCGACCCAAAACGATGACTGTCCATTTCCCTCCACAGATGCTGCCTGACCTGCAGAGTTCCTCCAGCAGTTTGTATTTTGCTTGTGAAAGAATTTATATATTAGCGGAGCAGAAACCAGACCTTGCTAATGGGTTAGAATGCTGCACTCTTCACTTACACCGTGCCTGACTCTATCTCTGATATCCTAAAGTGGATAGAGCAAGAAGGAGCATGTCAGGAGAATTTATCATTGCACAGAGGTCTCTTTAGGATGTCAGGTGCTTTTGAAGTGACTGTTGAGGTGGAGACCAGCACTATGTGAAGAGGGGTTGGGGTAGAACAGGTTGCTTCATTCACGGAACCTGCTCCTTTGTTGGACTTTGCTGTACGTTCTGTGACCATTGCAGTGAGAAGGCAATTCTGTACATTTTCAATCTTCTATTTTTATATTCTGTTATAATTAGGGATGTTCTGAAGGTTCAGTTGAGGGCTCATGTCTTTCCTTGCCAATTGAAGATACTGCCAAGTGGGTAGACACACCCACTGATACTCACAATTGGTGAGCTGGCCTTGGTGGAAAATACATGAAAACATAGAAGTGCCAGAAAATTCTGCGCGATTTTGTTTTAGTGCTGTGGTCTGACTTTGACACATTAGGAACAATGTCACATCTCTTCCACTGGCAATACCACCAGACTCCACTGGCACAGGCTGAAAACCTTTGCAGCAAGCTGGCATTGTGTGCTGGAGACTACTGTCAATTGTATGTTGTAGCTGGGTCTTTGAAAGGATTATCTTTGTGATCTTGAATGAACTGCATGTCACATTCTTTAGAGCAATGGAACCAGTGAACAGTAAGCTGTTTGTAATGTCCACAGGATGTGTCCTGGACTGCAGTCGCATTAAAACAGTGACATAGAACACTCTGTAGTAGGGGCCAAAAGCAGTTCACATCCAGCACACAACTTAAGGACAGCTTGCTTTGAAAACTTCTTTCTCTCGCCTGTGGTTGCTATTCAGGAAAATCTGAGTTAGTGAATATTGTTGGCTGTGTGACATTTGGAGAGATTCAAGTCATTTAATGCAGGGAGTATTTATGCCTTTCACAGTGCCCACTGCGCAATGTATCAGGGGCCTTCTGTACAGGAAGCATTGGTCAGTGATGTGAGGCAGCTGCATCGACTGTAGTGTCAGTGTTCCAAAACACCCCATTATCTGCTGGCTTCCATTTAATGAAAGCAACTGCAGCCATTTTAAACCACCTAGCTCAGGGGATTGCGAGCAGTCAGAGGATTTGTTCAGCTTTATTTTTGTTCTAATTGTGTTCTTTCCTTTAAAATTGTGTGTAATTTATGTTTGAATGCTGCTTATCTGATGCTCTGTGCCTGTGATGCTGCTGCAGGTAAGTTTTTCGCTACACCTGTGCACACATGGACTTGTGCATCTGACAATAAACTTGACTTGCAGAAAAGAATGTCATACATTTCTATCGTGTCTTTTACAACCTTGAAGGTTTTACATCCAATCAAATCCTTTAGAACTGCAGCCACAATGGTAACATAGGAGACACAGCCATCAATTTATGCACAGCAAGCTCCCACAAGCAGCAACGATCAATGACCGGATCTGCACTATGAGACAGGAACTACTTGCCTATCTACTTTTCAGACAGTGCCATGGGATCATACTATGTACCCAGGAGGGTCTCTGGCAAACAATGCACCCAAAAGGTGCACAGAGAAATTGCTGGCAATGGAATCGGTTCTTTGATTTCCTCTCTACTGGTACTTTTGCATTGGCTGTTATTTTTCGAGAGAGACAACTGCATCATCTGTGCAACTTTTGAAAACCCATTCACCGAGCCTTTGGGATCAGTGCCATCCACCAGTTTGTAGTAAATGTTTCGAAGTTAAAAAGGGAACAAAATCCATCAGATTGTCCATATTTAATTACAGTACCTTAGAAAGAGCCGTGTCTGGATCGGGAACACATCTGCTACCTCTGTGGATGCTGCATGACCTGCTAAGTTGCTGCTCTCATTTTCCGTCTCTTTCCAGTTAATTGATTACAACACGGTCATGCGATTGGGTGTAGAATTCACGAAACCACAGCAACAGTTTCAGGTAAAAGGGGAGAGGTTTCAGTGTACAGAGTCTTCATTCAGATCAGGCAGGAGTTCCTTGTGCTATGTCTGTTATTTTGCAGATTGGAAGTATTTTATGTATTGTCCCAGACTGTACAGGAAATAGTGGTTTCGATTTCTGTCACTGTGTGAGACCATCGTAACTGTTGCATCAAAGCCGTGAAGGTGTACTCAGCCGAATGGTTGAAGTTTGATGCAGGATGTCCCTGGGTTTTGTGGATTGACCCAAATGTACAGACTTGCAGGTAAGATAGACACAAAATACGACGTTGCCCTATGACATAAAGAGGGCTCTTTCAAGAAGGGCAGGTCAAGGACCTTCAACCCTCTGAGGTAATTGAGTGGTGGGAAGGAATTGACTGACAGGAACTGAAAGACGTCGGCAGCTGCTGTCCTATGACCCGTGGTGGAATAGTCCTGTGTCCTCAGTGACAAGGTTGTCTGGGGACTGTGCCAGACACTTCCAGAGTTCCTGGTTCGGGCTGCAGCAGGGAGCAGAGCTATCGGGCCATAATTGGTCACTTTGTCCAGGGAGAAGATGGAGGGACGGAGCAAAGCACCGGAGTAATGTTGAACCCCACCTGTGCTGTACTCATGACCCAGCCTTCACTGCCAAACCTGCCCCCAAGGGGCCAGCACCGTGACCCAGGTTCGATCCCAACCTCCGGCGTGGTCTGTGTGGAGTTTGCACATTCTCCCTGTGACCACATGGGTTTCCCCCAGGTGCTCTGGTTTCATCCCACATCCCAAAGACGTGGGGGCCGGAGGGGTAATTGGCTGCTGTAAGTTGCCCCAGTATGTCGGTGAGGGGTAGAACCTGGGGGCAGTTGATGGGAGTGTAGGGAGAATGAAAACCCTGGGCTTAAGTGTGAATGTGTGCCGGAGGACAGGTGTGGTGAATGGGTGGGGGAGGGCAGGTGCGGCGAATGGGTGGGGGAGGGCAGGTGTGGCGAATGGGTGGGTGCGGCGAATGGGTGGGGGCGGGCAGGTGCGGCAAATGGGTGGGGGAGGGCAGGTGCGGCGAATGGGTGGGCGTGGTGAATGTGTGCCGGAGGACAGGTGTGGTGAATGGGTGGGGGTGGACAGGTGCGGCGAATGGGTGGGGGAGGGCAGGTGCGGTGAATGGGTGGGGGCGGCGAATGGGTGGGGGCGGGCAGGTGCGGCGAATGGGTGGGGGCGGCGAATGGGTGGGGGCGGGCAGGTGCGGTGAATGGGTGCCAGAGGGCAGGTGCGGTGAATGGTTGAGGTAGGGCAGGTGTGGACTCAGTGGACCGAGGGCCTGTTTCCATGTATGAAACGCAGGAATGAACTCTGTCAGCTCTCAGAGGGGCTGTCTGGAGCCACGGCCTCCAAATCACCAGCACCTTGCTCTTCCCATGGAGCCAGGCCTTCCACGGCACAGGAGGAAGCAAGCCCAGTATCAGAGAGTCACACAGAACGGAAACAGCCCCTTTGGCCCACAGAGTCCGTGCCAACCGCCAGTCCTACACAGTCCCATTTTATTCTCCCCACAGTCCCATCAGCACCAGGGGCAATTTACAGCGGCCAATTAACCTACCAGCCCGCATGTCTTTGGGATGTGGGAGGAAACAGCAGTGTCCTGGTCACAGGGGAACGTGCAGACTCCACAGGGACAGCACCTGAGGTCAGGATCAGCAGATGGCAGGTTTAGGCTTATCCTGCTTCAGGTCCACATTGCACGACTTCCTCAGTCTGTCTGTCATTGGGATCTTCCTCTGTACTCCCCATGTTCAGTGAACTACCAGCCACTTGCCTTTGGGATTATGAGAGAGCTGCAAAGTTCCCAGTGTCTGGGTGGGATTCCCGCTCGTCACTCTCCGACTGCTTGTACTAGGCCAGGTCATCTGACATCCATCTCTGCTGAGAGAGAGTCAACTTAGGTGAAAGGAAGTTGGTTTAAAGAATGAAGTTGCATCAACTAACCCTGAGATGGGATTTCATTCACACAAGTCGAGCTCAGTTGGGGCAGTAGTGAGATTGGGTTCCTGTTCTCCAAACCATCGATGAGGAATTGTTGGTTTTTAAGCTTGGAGCACTCGCACCTTCTCTGTCACTGAACTGCTCCCTCCAGTAGATTGTCCACCCTGCTGTGTTCCAGCAGCTCCAACCGACCGTGTTCCTCCCTCTCCATCATGGCAATCATCCTATCGTTGAGGCTTCTGTGGATCGCACAGTCATGGGCCTCACATCCTTTTATCCCTTTTGTTGAAGTAATTATGTCCTCAAATCGCCTGGAGTATGGGTGAGCAAGGTTTGTGAATAGGCTGAAGTTCAGAAGCTGACAGAACACAGACCAGTACAGCACAGGGACAGGCCCTTCGGCCCACCATGTCTGCGCTGACCATGATGCACGTGGTCCGTGTCCCTCCACTCCCTGCACACTCAGGTGCCTGACTAACAGCCTGTAACACACCACTACTCCTGCCTCACCACCACCTCTGGCGGCCTGTTGCAGGCAGCCACCTCTGTCTGTGTGAACCACTTGCCCAAGCTGATGAACAATGTTCCGCCACAGCAACAATTAAAATATAATATTGAAATAAAAATCTGAAGAAAAAGTGGTGATTGAAAGCAATGCGGGCCTCGTTAGCGGCCATGGCGATGCCCCAAGGCTGGGCTGGTGGTGGTGACCAGTACATCCAGCACTGCCTCTCCTCACACAGGAAGGACCACCTTCCACACTTGGTCTGGCTGTGCAGTCTTACCAGTCAGGACCAGGGGAGGCCATCCAGCTCCCCCAGTCGTCGCCTCTCCCTCTGAGCCGTGTGCCCCCTCCCCTTCTTCCCTTGGTATCAACTTCCTTAAATGGAAGTTGGGTCTTCACTCCACCCCTCCTGGCTCAGGACAGCACAGGGAAGGCCTGGACCTTTGGGGTCCCTCTGTTCTCACTGCCCTTCAGATGCTTGGCTCCAGTGTTGGAGGGTCGAGCTGCTAATGGGACCACTCGTTCCCTTGAGGTCAGAAGAGGTTGTTTTGGGCAAGGTCTTCAGTTCTGAACTCGCCCTCACCCCACTGGGGGGGTTAGAACCTCTCCCACCTCCCCTGCTGGTGATGCAGAGTTGGCTCTGCCTTTTACTGACACCGGTTCGTTTAAAGGGTGGATGAAGGTTGCTGTGACCGTGCTTCCTTCACAGAACCCTCCACACACCGCACAGCTGAGATCTATTCACACTGCAGATCTCTCCTGATACTCAACAGCTGGAGTGAGCAAATGCTTGCCCAGGTAACAAACCCTAACACTCCAGGAGGCACCTGTATCTCTGCACAGCACTTCAGGTGCTGCCTCCAGTAGCTGAGCGTCTGTGCAAAGCATTGATCTCCCTCACTCGGTGTCCAGCATTCGGGATTCAGAACTGTGGCCCTCCATCTACAGTGCCCATCCCCAGGCAAAAGGAACCTGCTGAGTTTGCTGCTGCCCAGAGATCCACTCACAGATTCAAGCACTTTGCACAATAATTGTAGCAACTAAAAATAGATTAAAATGCAGACAAAGACTTTGATCAGGGGTGTGAACCGGGAGTGCCTGCCGCAGCGAGCTGGCCGGGGGAACCCTACCTTGCTTTGCCTTGCTCCCCACACAATGTTCAGTGTGAGAGCTGCACTGACTACCGTGTGCAGACTGTTCAGAGGCTCTGGTGAATGTCGTCACAGAGCCCTCCACACGCAGCACTACCAGGATCCCTGTTGGTAGCAGGTTCACCCTGTCTCTAGGGAAATGGTTGAAAACTACAAATCAAAAAGTGGCAGATACTGGAAATCTGGAATAAAATGAGAAAGTGCTGGAAACGTCGTGAAAACAACATGGAAGGAGACATGGTCATCGTTTCAGGTAAAAGACCCTTGCTGGTTCTGACTGATTCCCCCTCCACAGATGCTGTTTCACCTGCTGCGGTTTCCAGCATTTTCTGTTTGTGACTGAGGTCTGCAGTAACAGAGGTTCACTATGGACGGGAATATCAGTGCTGTGTACAGAGGGCTCTGGAAGGTTCTTCAGCCACAACTGTCCACCAGCAGCCTCTGTCCATTCTGCACATTAAGCCAGCCTTCACACCTCCATCCCTGCAGGGAGCAGTGTGGCAGCTTCCCTGCCTGCAGTGTGGAAGCTGCAGTGATTATTCCTGAGCAGTGCTGGTGGTTAAAGGTTGGTGGGTGGGGGGTGAGGTTTGGGATACTGACAGTGTGTTCTCCCGGTCAGGGGTTTCTGGTCTCGATGTTGGATGTACCCTGCTGCAGTCTGACCCCGCTTGGGACAGGACATGAACTCTGCTGGAGGACCAGTGTTCAGTGGTACGGCTGCTAGAGATGCTGCCTCACAGCTCCAGTGACCCAGGTTTGCTCCTGACCCCTGGTGCTGTCTGTGTGGAGTTTGCACATTCTTCCTGTGACCGTGTGGGTTTCGCCCAGGGGCTCTTGCTTCCTGCTTCCTCCCACATCCCAAAGACGTGCGGGTTGGTGGGCTTATTGCCCCGAGTGTGAGGGTGAGGGGTAGAGTTTGGGGGGAGTGGATGGGGATGGGGGGGAGGTAGTGAGGCAATAATATGGGATCAGTGTAACTGTGTACTGGATGGTCACCGTGGGCTTAGTGTGCGGAAGGGCCTGATCTGGCTGCAACAGCTTGTGCTGTCGAGCCGTGAGGCAGTGATTCCTCACTGTTGTTGAAGCCCAGAGACAGGCTGATGACAGCTGCTGTTGATACAGGAGCCGTAATTCAGGGTAAGCGGCATTTATCTGATTTATTGGCACACCAGACATTATGACCTGGAGAAATGTGGCTCCTTCTAATCCCCTTAATGGGACAGAAGTTGTGGCAGGGGCTCTGTGTTTGGGATGAGATATCACATGACAAAGACCCTCCTCCACCTCTCCACACAGCTTACCCAGGACCCAGTGAGGAGCTCTGTGGACAGGGAGCAGCTTGGCCACTGCCAACATCACAAACATACAGACTGACCAACGTCAAGATGCACTTCAAGCCATTTGCAAGCTGCTCGCAGTACCTGCACCTCTTCAGAGTCAATAATGGACTGAGAGAGGGTTCTTGTGGGCAAAAGACCTTTGTGGGGAAGGGAGAGCTGTTTATGCTGCAGCAGAGTCTGAGGAAGTGGTTGTTGGACTCTGGTCACTTGTTGATCGAAGTCAAGGTCGAGTTTATTGTCATCTGCACAAGTCCATGTGTGCACAGGTGCAGTGAAAAACTTACCTGCAGCAGCATCACAGGCACAGAGCATCAGATACGCAGCATTCACAAGAAAAACAAATTATACAAGAAAGAAGACAATTAGAACAACAACAAAACAAAGCCCACTGTAATGCAAAGTGGTCCCAGTGTTGCTGTACTGAGGCAGTGATCAGGGTTGTGCCGGTTGGTTCAAGAACCGAATGGTTGAAGGGAAGTCGCTGTTCCTGAACCTGGGACTTCAGGCTTCTGTACCTCCTACACGATGGGAGCTGTGATGTAATGGCCTGTGCAGGGTCACAGCCCACAACACCATCGCCAGCGCCCCAGCTGACCCTTCCGTCCACCTGTGATATCGGCTTCCTGGCGAGGTTCCAGTGCCGCTGTGTTCTGGGCTTCAGGGTGAAAGTTATTGGTGAAATGTGTAAACAGGGACCATCTCATCACCTGTCATCCCTCCCCCACCCAACCTCCAACCCCTCACCCCTGCCCCCAGCCCCTAACCCTCCACCCCTGCCCCCAGCCCCTACCCCTCCACCCCTGACCCCAGCCCCTACCCCTCACCCCTGACCCCAGCCCCTACCCCTCCACCCTTCACCCCTACCCACTCACGCTCCCCACCCATCCACCACCCCGTGCCCCTCCACCCCTGACCCCAGCCCCTACCCCTCACCCCTGACCCCAGCCCCTACCCCTCCACCCCTCACCCCTACCCACTCACGCTCCCCACCCATCCACCACCCCGTGCCCCTCCACCCCTCACCCCTGACCCCCTCAGCCTCTACCCACTCCCCCTCCCCATCCCTCCACCCCTCACCCCTCTGCCTGCTCAGTCCTGACCTAGACATGGAACCGTGGCTCAGTGCCAGCCCCACGGCTTCTCCCACCAGCCAGCTGTGACTGTCAGAGTGAGATTGGGGCAGTTTCCCCCGGGCTCGGGTTCATGATTTCACCTTACGTGCCGTGTCTGCGGCTCCTGAAGGCTTTTCCCAGGCTGGACCCTCTAATCCCAGATCCCGAGGGAGGGGCTGCCACTGGCTCCTGGTTCTGTTGCCACGGGGAAAAGTGGAGTGGTGGGCAACATCCTTTAGTAACCAGTCACATTGCACAGAAGCTGTGACCCAACACTTGGCCCTCAGCAAGGTAACCCACCCACAAATCCTGCTCATGCTTCTGAACATCCATCACTCAAATCTCCTGGAAGTAATTTGACGTCTTTCTCCACCTATTAGTTTAATTAGTTTACAAAATGTTAATTGATCATCGCTGCAGTAATTAGGTTGCTCCAGCATTGGGGGAGTGATATACTGTAGGCAGGACTGGACCCAGAGGAGAGGCACGAAACATTAGACAGTTGCCTCATTGGCTGAAGTGCGCTAACTAGGTTATTTAATTTGAGGAACCATCAGCAGCTGTATGCACCTCTGTGGAACTTTGCTAATTATGCATTAGCAGAGCAGCCATAGAGAGACAAGCAGTGTAAACACAGGATAATTCTGCAAGGTTTCTTGCCTCATCCACACTTTGTGTGTTGGGACACAGTCTGCTTCTCATGTTTCATTCATTTCACTGTTCAGCTGACCTGTAGTCAAACTCACTGCTCGGTTAAGCTGCTTCCTGCTGCCGATCTTTCCCAATTGGCTGGTTGTCCCTGGAGCACTTTGGATAAATCAGCATGCCGGAATTTATTCACATCAAGAAAGGAAAGTCTCAAATCCCCAAAACTCAGCAAAGCAAGGACTAATTCAAAATGTATGAGACCAGGCTACTGCACTGTCTGTGGACACAGGCCACGTGTCTCCCTTGACATGCAGATTCCCATATGTTTGGGGATTTATGTAAAAGCACTTACAGGAAACAAGATTAAAATCCATTATTTCTGGAAAGACTTTTCCCTGCCTGCCAGGAGTTTAAAAACATTGATGTTACTGGAACAAGAACAAAATACTGCAGTTTGTAGCAGTAACCTCCCACAGTGGAGAAGGGGTGAGAAGGGAGATATAGCCAGGACAGGATGAGCATCACCAGCAGGGCAGAGTGCACTGGGCTGTCTGCATGAGGGCTCCGCGTTCTCAGCTCCATTACCTGTGCCATGAGGTAAGAACAAAGGTAAACAGACCATTCAATATAAAATGGGAAATATTATCCTTCCTTGCCCTTGGTGGGGCTGTGTCTTGCAGACATTCCAAGAGATGTTGGTCCCAGAATAAAGCTTGGGTAGAGTGGCCATGATTTGATTGCTAACGCAAGTGCCTTCCATTGCAGGGCAGGTTAACAGAACATGGCCTTCAAGATAGAGGTATGACTGAAGTCCAGACCACATGAAGGCGTAACGTTGACCTTCATACACAGGTGTGTCAGTGGAGAAGTGGGCAAGCAAGACCTGGTGAACACCAGGAGCTGTGTGGGATCTTAGAAGGCAGAGAGCATTGTCAGAACATGGGGTGTTGCCCCAGGGTTGGTGAGGGCAGGTTTGCATCAGGCATTCAGTAGGGAGGGATCAGGGGCTGATATCAGGAGCTGGGTCAGTAAGCAAAAACCATTGTCTCCCAGAACGTGCCTTGATCGGATAGGGAATCTCGAAGATCTTTCCAAAGTTGTCCGATGAAGTTTTTCTCTTCCCTTTGACTCCTTTGCAGATTGTGTGGTGCTTTGCACTTCCCTGCGGGTGAAGGGGAGGCTGGAACATGGGTGGGTGGGTGAGGATGGACAGAGGATGGACCATGCCAACAGTCCATGAACCCACACATTGATGTTGGTAGCATTGGGCACAGTACAACATGGGGTAAAGTTGGGTGAAGATGGACAGGGACTCAGAATATTCCCACCTCCCTGTCTTGTCTAGACAGCACGGGTGAGGGGGAGTTACAGCAGAACACTCTCAGACAGAAGCAAGGATGCTGCTTTTCCTTGCAGTGTCAGCTTTTCTATGCAGATTCCAATGTTGCAATCTACTGGCCCGAAGCTTTGCTCAGTGTAAGAGAAGCTGAGATCTTTCTGGTGCTCCGTGGAAAATAGCCTTCCTGTAAGTGTATCCTTACCCTCACATCTGGAGCTCTGTGCTCCAGATGTGATCATGCTGTCAGCACCATGGATAACAAACCAAACACCTACCAGACATTAAGCTGGTTCTGCTTAGGGTAGTTAGACATTGTTAGCCTCTGTTTACCACTGAGCTGGGTTCTAGCCAATTCTAAAGGTGACTTTTTTCAACACTTTGTCAACTCCAGAACAAGCAGGTGGAAATCTGGGAAAGTTTGTCTGCACAATGTTACAGAATATGCAACAGGTTATACTGTTCAGTTAGAAAACAAAAAAGGTCAAAACACAAGGAAGACAAGATCAAGAGGATTGATTGGGAGCATTAATTTTTAATAGTTTAAAGTCACATTTTATGGTTTGTTCCAGTGGATATCAGATTAGCTTTCTCTCCTCATGTTTATTTCAAGGTCAGAGTGAGGAAGCTTTGACAGAGACAGCTAATTCACTGAGTTGCTATCTGTCCACTGTGGAGAACACTTTCTCGTCAAAGTCTGCATATTGTTCATAATTAATGAGAAAATATGAAATCCTTCATAATTGCTCACTGATAAAAATTGCAGATTGTATCAGAGGATTATTGTTTGGTTCAATATTCACTATACTCTGGAAATACCAAAATAATTGCAGACACACGACGGTCAGAATTCCAGCCTCATGATGTTCACTCTCTCTGAGAAAAGTTCATGTAAGGAGGAGAAATGTGTCACAAGCATTCTCAGGTCATTTCAGGTCGTGGATGAAAAGTACTGAAAGTGTAAATCCTCAAGGGCTCAAAATTATTTAATTGAAGTTGCGTTTAAAAATATTCCATGCATGCACAACACACAGCTGGGCTCGTCAGATAAAGTGTATATACCTGGAAACAGCAGGTGGATGCGTAGATAACCACACAATCCCTGCTGTTTTCTCACCGGCTGCAGGAGAACAGCAGCAACAGAACTAGAGCGGTAACCCAGCCGTAATCACATGGCTGAACTCCACTGTTATTTAAACCCAACTGAAGTTAAATGCTTTTCAGTCAACACTTTAGATAATGTTAATCTAAAACTGTAATTCGCTTTTAAATGTGGAGAATTGGTCCAGGCTTGTCTGTGTTGCGAGCATTCTCTGTCACAGCAGACTACCTGTGAAATTCCAGCAAGGTTATGCCAGATGCCTTAATCTGCATAATTCGCATTAGCCCCACTCAGATTTATGGGTTGTTAATCAAAGATCAAAGCCCCCAGCCGGGGATGACTGGGTAATATCACACCGGTGCCATGGTGGAGAAAGCTGCGTGGAAGGGTGAACAGAACATGTGTTACACATTCTGCTTCCCGACAAAGTCAAGTGAAAACAGATTGTACCCAGTAGCGATTCTCAGTCACCCTCACATATAAGAAATATTTATCGTCTTTTTCATACAACAAACTACACTTACTACAGAACAGAATGGAAGCTTCCCGTCCGAGATTGATCCTTATGTAGCTGCTGGTTTTGCAGTAAATGGCAGTACTAAAGTAAACACGTTTATTGCCTATTCCTGGGAGAGAAGTTCAACCTTGGTGGGTGGTGCTGAGTGTGGGAGTAGCTGCCCGCTGGGATTCACCTCCACATGAGGTAGCAGGGGAACCGATGGTGCAGAAAGTGCCTAACGAACAGGAACCCGACACTCCCTCCCATTTTACCTCTGCAGTTGTGACCACTGAAACTGACATTGAATTTGGGAATGGTATTTCCCACCATATCCTAATGCAGATAGTCACAGATAACTTGCGAAGAGATGTTGTACTGAGGTGAGAGTGTCTGTAGAAAGCAGGTTAAAACGTAATTGTCACCCTACCAAAGCCCAGTCACAGAGTCCTTCAGTGGAAACCAAAAGCCAAGAGCGTTCCAGTGTGCAGGGATGTATCCAAAGTTGACGGCACTGACGGCGTTACAGTCACGGTAGTGTGCTTGTGTCAGCTCTGAAAATCATACTGTTGACTTTTAACAGAATAAATTTTGTTAGTCGAGGACAATGTAAGATGTCACCAAATATCTCACACAGGGGACTGACTGCAGGTGAATTTCCAGGCAGTACATTCTAGGTAAACTCCTGAAATTGGTCGCTTCTAACTTCATTCGTGGTTGGTTTATGATTTGACTGATTAACCTATGATATGTACCCTTAGAGGAACATACAAGACTAACAAACATTCAGTTCATAGAAGCATTCATCTTTTTAATCAGTGATTTTGTTACGTCATTCGAATTGAATGTTAAAAGTTTTCATCCTGCGGAGCGATCTAGAGGTTCCCCTGAAAGTTGCACATCAGCCTGACCTAGAAATATATCACTAGTCATTCAGTGTCGCTGGCTCTGAATCCTGGACCTCTCCCCAACACCATCATTGGAACATCTTCAGCACATTGACTACAGCATTTCAAGAAGGCAGCTCACCCCCACTGTTTGAAGGGAAGTTAGGGCAATAAATGCTGGCCATGCCAGCTACACCCAGATCCCCTGCTTTGATGAACAACGCAGACCTGGTCCAGACTAACACAGAGCCTGATGTCTACATTCAGTGCAGACAGACGGGCAATTGGCTGTGAATCTTTCGAGCTTTATGCTGCTTCTCACGAATCCATCCTGTGAAGTCGGTTCACAAGGAAGTGAGATGAAAATAACTATTTATCTTCTGGAAATGCAAATAGAATCTTCAAAGGGTAAAGTTCTGACCAATGAGCAGGTCGCGGTAGAATGGCAGTCCTTGCAATGAAAGGGCAGGGTCTGAATGTGGCACTGTAACCCCAGAGTCTTCTGTGGCAGTACCTGACCATGGGAATCTTCTGTTTAAGCAATAACCACTAGTACGTATCTCAGGGAGCCTGTTGGCATGGAAACAAATGTGCACGTATTTCCAAGATTATACATAAAGCACTTTTATTAAAGGAACACCTTCAATGCTGGGTTTGATTTTCTTTGTGTTTTGCAGCCAGAGTTCACATCACCTGCTGTTTGCTGCTGCACGTTGCCCTCTGCAGAATTTTAGATATAAAATTCGTTTGGCTGCTGGTGCTAAGCAGCCACTATAGTAACGGCCACAGGTTCACACCCTTCCCAATGGGGCTGGATAACGGGAGAGGATATACAGCTGGCCTGGGTAATGGTACTGACAACCAAAGACCCATCTGCACCCCACAGGCACTGGCCTAGCCCCAGGGAAAGTGCGTTATCTCCTTCAGCAGCTGCTGTCTGATTCAAGAGAGGAAACCAGGAGCCCACGGCTTCTGTCCACTCCTGATAAGCACAGCAAGGGGGAACCAGCCAAAGTCCCTCTGAGTTCTCACTGGCACCCAAGTTTACACCCGCTTGGTTTACCGGCAATGCTGAGGTGTTAGAGCCCTAGTCACAGACTGCCACCAGTGATGTGGGGCCCACATGCACACAATACCCATGTGGCATGTGCTGGCCACGTGCTGAGCATTTGTTGGCTGGGTACAGGTCACGTGTTGAGCACTTGCCCAGAATGTGCTGAGCTCCTGCTGCTTGTAGGTTGGAGGAACTGACCACGTGCTATGTGTGCTAAACATGTGCAGTGTGTGTTGGGCATGTGCAAAGTCCGGGTGTGAACAGTGATGGAGGGTGAGAAGCAGCCCTCCTTTTGATGCCGTTTGAGCAGATCTCATACACTGGAAGGGAGGGAAACAAGGCTCAGACTTACCCAGCCATTTCCATTGAAGTCCAGTAGGTTGTTTGCCACTGATCGGCTCCAGCCCCCTCCCTCTCAACCAGTCCTCAGACCACACCCCCCAGTCATTTCCCCAAAAAACCATTCCGCCCAATCTGACCCTCCCGTCACACACACTGACCGTGCTGTGCAGTGGCAGGACGTTGCTGCCTTAACCTTCTGTTCCACCACTCTTGTTGCTTGTCATACACAGCAGGATGTTGCTGCTGGGTGGGAACTCAGCATGGATCTGCTTTAGCACCCTGTCGGGTATGGTGAACCGCCAGACCTTGTGTCTTCAGCCCGGACAGGTAGGGACTGAGAGCCATGTGGCAGGAACACGAGGTTGTTCAGCAAATGGAAAGAGTAAACACAGAATATTCTGAAGAGATAATCTTGTCCTTATATCTACTCCTCTTGTGTTGGTCTGTCTCACTGGGGAACACATTGCTGCCAAGCAAAACAAATGCTCAATTTGCCGTGAATGGAGGAAAATAAACATCCAGAATCCTTTCTCTAAAACACAACAAGCCATCCTGGAAACGTTCTGACCATGTTCACATTGATTGGTAAAGTCACCCAAGCAGGGCAAACCCCTTGTGGACTCGTATGAAAGAATACATGCAAACTGACAGTGTGGCATTGGACTCAATAGCCATGTTTTATTTTCGTACCAAGGTTTAATTTGTCCATCTTTGCAGAGAAGTCCTGCATGTCCTGGTGGGGAGAAGCCCCACAACAGAAGGGGCTGGGTACACAGTGTGAGGAGGCAGCAGCACATGAGAAGACATCAATAATTTTCAGAATGGGCACCTTAGCAGTAACTGAATTTCCTCAGGGATCGAGGTATTTTAGGAAGCCCCACATTCCCTCGAGTAGGTGAAGAATCTGCAATGGAATACGGTAATATAGCGGTTAGCGTAACACTATTACAGCACCAACGACCTGGGTTCAATTCCGGCCGCTGTCTGTAAGGAGTTTGTACGTTCTCCCCGCGTCTGCGTGGGTTTCCTCCGGGTGCTTCGGTTTCCTCCCACATTCCAAAGACGTATGGGTTAGGAAGTTGTGGGCATGCTATGTTGGCGCCGGAAGCACGGCGACACTTGTGGGCTGCACCCAAAACACTCTACGCAAAAGATGCATTTCACTGTGTGTTTCAATGTACATGTGACTAATAAATAAATATCTTATAAATATCTGATCTATGAGGAAGGAGAGAACAGAGGGACAAGCTGATAAAGTGCAAACATGCAGAACAGATTTTACTTCGGCAGTGTGGTTAAATGACCCGACCAGTGATCCAGGGAGCTGAGATCATGCCCCACCATGGCCTCTGTGCCATTTAAATTCAGCTAATAATTTGACCAAAACCCCAGTCATGAGTAATGATAACCACAAAGTTACTGATGTTATAAAAACCTATCTGGGCCACTCCTTCGGGCTGTCCTACCCACTTTGGGCTATATATAATTCCAATGTGGTTGATTCTTAAGTGCCTTCGGATATAGCTGAATATGACCCTTGATTCAAAGCATGGGAAGTAAATGCTGGCCTTGCCAGTGAAGCCAGATCCTGAAGAATGAATAAATAACCACAAACAGGTGCCGTCCACTCTAACATCTTGACATTGGAGTGTTTAATTAAAAATGGGGCAACAGTGTCACAGAACCCAACTCCCACATCCTTGGTATAAAACTGCAGAGATGTACATTTATTAAAAATGTATCGTGCTTGTATTGCTGGACAGAATAACATGCTGAGAATTCCGTGGATGGGAAATCTATCTGTGCACAGTACATTCACTAGTGCTGTTCTACCCTGGGAAGCAGCGAGACATTCCGGGCTTCTGCCTCTCGCTGTTGTCATAGCAATGTTTGAAATAGGCAGCTAGTGAATAAATTAAACCTTGGCCTTTTATAAAATTAAGAGCGTTTTTATCAGCTGACAGATCATTACCAGACAGTGGACTTCAGTGGAGTGTTCTGAAGGATATGTTCAATGATTAGTAACAGGACAAAGATTCAATATTGGTCTTTAAGAAAACAGCTTCAGCTTTAGCTCTCTGCATACACAAGCCCCTACAGAACTCAGGCAGTGGAACAAGACTGATGGTGTGAAAGTGACCTTGACTTCATGCTTCAGTTTGAGATTGCACCTCACTTCCCCCCTTTCAGGAGAATCTTTTCCTTGATTTAAATCACAGAACCATCTCAGCTAAAGCTGTCTGTGATCTACTGAGACTTTAGCAGGATGTAACATAGGAGTTAGAGCTGCAAAAAAAAACTTGCCTTTCCTGGCTGCAATTTTTAACCTTGTGTAGTTGAATATGAACATGAATTTCTGTATCTGTGTGAAATGGTAAGAGAGGTGACTAATTTGGAGACACAAGAGACAGCAGGCATTGGAATCCAGAGCAACAAACAAACCACTGGAGGAACTCAGCGGGTCGAGCAGCATCTGTGGAGACAGAGGAGTGGTCCATGTTTCGGGTTGAGACCCTGCATCTCGACCCAAAACGTTGACCATCCCCTTGCCTCCACAGCTAGATAATTTGTTTACAGTGTCTTGTATAAGGCTTTGGTAAAGCTTGGTGTTCAAATTTGTACCCAAGCTTTCTCTTGAACTGTGCTTGATGAGACTGGATTAAATGTTAGGCTTCTTCGGATCCAAGGAAACCAATAACCACATAAAACAACAAGGTGCTTTATGCGTCAAACTTCCTGTCAATGTTCTCAGGACATTGATTTAGCTGGGTTTGTACAAACTTGGCCCAATGTCTACTTTGGTACGGGGAAGAGATATGAAACACAACTCCATCATTATTACCATGGACATCCAAGCCCTCTTCACCTCATTCCACACCAGGAAGGCCTTCAGGGTCCTTCGCTCCTCCTGTGGACAGAAGCCCAACCAGTCCCCCTCCATCACCAGCCTCATTTGCCTGGCTGAACTTGTCCTCATGTTGAACACCTTCTCCATCAACTCTATTCACCTTTTCCAAGTCAGTGGTGTAGCTGTGGGAACTTGCAGGGGTCTAAACTCTTTTTTACAAATTTAAACTGTAAAAACTACTTTCACCACTGGTGGTCTTGTGATCATTAGACTGTAGTCAGTACCCATCTAATTCAGGGGAGGAAGTCCGCCATCCTTCCCCGGTCAGGTCTAGTCTGGCCTGTCCATGGCCACCTCGCCGGCAATTCCCACATCCCCTGAACGTGTTGGCCCCGAGAATAGTGAACTGACAGGGATCTGTCCACCTTGCTGTTCAATGCATTCAGAATATGATGTTTCTTGACCAGTTACACTGTTGTCCTGAATAATTGTGGCAGGGTTTGATAATTTAAGTAACTGCAGACAAGTTTGAAGGAAAAATGAATAAGATGGGAATGTGAAGTGAAAAGGTCATTGGACAATTCAGCTGCAGTCAGAAAAACAGCAAAACTACAGATGCTGGAAATGCTCAGCAGTCGGGCAGCAGCTGTGGAGAGAGAAATGAGAGTTAATGTTTTCATTACCTGCTATGAAGTCAAAGCAGGAGTAGGCCATTCAGCCCCTCGAGGACGCTATGCCATTTGTTAAGCTCACGGTTTATCTTTTATCTTGGTTCCGTTTTCCTGCACCAATCCTACTCCTGCTGATTCCCTTAATGACTCAACACTTCTTGATCACTGCCTTGAGTATACTAAGTGACTGAGCCCCTTGGGAAGTGAATTCCAAAGAGTCTCCACCCTCTGGGTGAAGAAATTTCTTCTCAGCTCTGTCCTGAATGACCGACCTCTTATTCTGAGACTGTGAGCCCCAGTTCCAGACACCCCAGCCAGGAAAACGTTCACCCTGTGAAGTGCCGTAAGGATGTTGTACACTTCAATGGGATTATCTCTCATTCTTCTAAATTCAAGAGAGTACGGGCTGCTCACACCATAAACCCACCGTCCCAGGAACCAGTCTAACCAACCTTTGCTCCACTCCCTCTGTTACAGATGTGTTATCCTTCCTTACGTAGGGAGTCTGGTCCTGAACACAATATTCCAGATGCAGTTACACACAGGTGGAGCAAAGGTTGGTTAGACTGGTTCCTGGGACAGTGGGTTTATGGTGTGAGCAGCCCGTACTCTCTTGAATTTAGGAGAATGAGAAGTGATCCCATTGTTAACAGGGATTACAACAGGATATACTGCAAATACAGCACAGATACAAACATACAGCCCAGATTTGGTGGGGAGATCACACAGACACCCCATGGACACAGAATGAACACGATACAACACAAATAACACATGACGGGCAGCAGAGTGTTTGACTGGTGATCTGTCCTTGGGATGGGTATCACTGGTGTTTTTGTATGTGCTAACGCCCTGGAGTTGGGTGAACAGGGCACAGTTTCAATGACTGAAGGTAGTCTGATGGTCAGGAATGTCCAGTTGGAAGGGGTTAGAGGGACTGAGAGACCTTGGGGTGAACAGACACATATCTTTGGAGCTGGGGGAGGGGCATTGAAAGGGTTGCTAAGTAAGTATATGGGAACTGAGGCTTTACTAACAACGCGAAAGCAAGAAAGCTCAACTTCATAAACCCTGCTTAAGCCCCAGCTGTGTCCAATTCTGGGCAGCATATCTCAGAAAGATGTGAGGACCTTGGGAAGGTGCAGAGAGGTTTACTTGGACTGACCCAAGGAACATGTAAAGCTGCAGAAGCTGAGCTGTTCTCTCAGATCAAAGAAGATTAACAGGAGATTGAATCAACGTCTTGAGTGAAAGATAACATGGAGGAAACCAGGAAAAGCCGTCTCCTGAGGCAGCAGGGTTGGTGACCAGGGGACATAGAGCAAAGGTGATTGGCAAATGAAGCAGAAACAAAAGGCCTTTTTATGCAACAAGTTACAATCTGGGAAACACTGCCTGAGAGAACAGTGGAAGCAGAACCCACCGCAGGCTCAGGGACCAGAACTTCCATTGGGGTGCAGGGATGGTGAGGGGTTGGTGCAAGTTGGAGACAACCATGTCTGGAAAATCTGGGTGACCTGGGAATGCCGGGTCAAGACAGTCCAAGTTTCCTGCAGTGCCCCAACAGCAGTATCCCCCGCACTCTGACATGGAAGTTGTGTTTCGCTCTGGAAAACAAATGATGTCAGTTGCTTAACAACTTCCAGTCTCAGGTATTTTCTTCCTTTATTCCAAGTTCTGGTTCTAGTTAACAGCCAATACTCCTTGGTTCCAAATAGTCTGTTGTGTGTTAAACGGAGTAGCAAAAGCACCTGAAGCACAAACAGTTTTCAAGCTGGAACTTGTTTCACACAGGAGGCAAGCTCTCTGGGCAAAAGTACTCACTGCAAGGTGAACATGTACTTTAAAAGGCAAAAACAGGAAATCACTTTCAGTGTCAAAAAACAAAGACTGAATTTTGCTCCTAGAGTTTCTGAATTATTCCATAATGCTTAATTCTTACATTTTCTTTAATTCCAAATGTTACTGTGGGCCTGTTTAACACAAAACTTTATGGTTGAGGTAGGAAAAATTAAAATAAGTAGCGGCCTGAAGTAGCCTGACGCAAGACGGGAGTGAACACTTTGATGTGCCTTTATTGGCTTGTTATTTCCAAACTCTCCACACAACAGGGCTTGGCACGAGGTCACAGGATCTGCTTCCATGAGCCCTGTTGGTGGGTCTGTGCAATATTGCATTTGACTCATTGAATTGTTGGCTTCTAAACAGCAGCAGTTGTCAACTGCATCTTGCTGGTGCCCACTGTAATTCTGTGCTCATCACCATAGCTTTGGGTAATCTCACAGCCGCAAAGCTGTTTGAAACAACTTCAAGCTCTGTGTAGGTGGGGGTCGCTGACCTTAAGTTTAGAGTGTATCAGTCCCATGGACCACCTGCATTGCACCAGGTATTTTACTTTGGGTTGCGATGTGGATTTCAGACAGACAAGCTGTTGGTTGAGGTCCACTAGAACCAAGAGGCATTCACAAATTATAAATTTACAAAGTCTGTTGGAACTCCTGGGAGTCCTTGGATTTGTAACATGTAGGCATTTGGTGTCTCGGTGTAAACCACTACTGTGGACGCAGATAGCAAGGCGAGGATATAACCAAAGGATTATTATTCTGATGTAGAACTAATGACACCCTAGAGAGTGGTGCAGTTTCAAACTCAATGCCATTAATTTAGCTCTTAATCCGTGATCTTTCATGATTTTGTGAGTTACTGCCAAAATCAGTTGAACCAAGAAACTAATGTAATCTTGGAAATCACTGTTTACGAGTGGAAAGGACTTTGGAAAAATTCAATGACAAACTTACTTGTGGAGCAGTAAATCAGTTCATAGAGCATTAGTTTCTGCAGCTTGTGAGAGATTTTGTAAAGAGCGGCTCAGAAATTTCCTCATCCATTGTCTCAGCTACACTGAAGTTATCAGACAGTGAAAGACTCACAAACTGCTGTTGGAGCTTTTGATAAGCGTTGTGTGTAGCTCCTGAACACTTTGAACAAGCTTCTCACTCTCTTTACTGATGCAGTAACAACTCAAGAGGTGCAAAGCAAGCAGTTTTCAGCAAACCTTTGGTGAACTAGGAAAACTTGATTTCTCTGTGTTCTGTGAAGCAATAATTGAATACTTACAGGAGCTGAAAGCCGCATAAAGTAATTCCAAAGTCTCATGAACTAACTTCTAAATTCTGATTGTCTGTTATTCATTGATGCTGTAGGTTAGTGTTTGTTGAACTCGTGTCAGCTGCTGATCCTTGGCATTTATGATGGCAGAGCTTGTCTGAGTGTTTGGGGTTGTCTTGGTTCTTGCCCAGGGACAGGGCCAGTTCCTCTCCCATTACAGTTGCTGGATTAACAATCTTGCCATTCCACTGAAAATCTTTGAAGCACCTACAGTTCTTGTTTTGAACACCTGTAAAATGGTGTCACTGGAGTTACCTGAGCATTGTGTCCTCAGTTTTTCTAATCACCTTTAGCGGTTGGTTGTCCCAACGTTCCATAAAACACCATTCATGAAAAGCCAAAGAAAATAAGGAACTACAGGCCAGTTAGCCTGGTGTTAGGAATGTGCTCGAGTCGATCATTTAGGCGCTGGAATAGGACACTTAGAGAGCCACAGTGTGGGACAGTGTGGATTTACAGAAATGAAGTTGTCTTTGAAATCCTAATAGTGTGTTCTGTGAATATAACATGAGGGTTAATACTGGAGAAGCAGTGAAAGGACCATATTTGGAATTTCAATAGCCTTTTGAGAAGGTGCCACATGGGCTTGGAATGTGAAATAAAGGCTCCCATTTCTGAGACTAGAGGAAGCTTGTTACTTTCAGCTTGGCCAACTGAAGTGCCACAGACTGGCATCTAGGGATTGTGGTATGGGGTGGGTTTGTGGTGGGGTGGGCTGGTGGTGGGGTGATTGATTGGACCTATGTCCAATGGTAGTTAGAAGTTCTGAGGACTGGCTGGGTAGGCACTGAGGGGCTGTTTCCTCGGACTGGACTCTCTGGAACCAAGGGTCAGAAAATCAGGTCTGGCTGTTCAGGACCTGAGAAGAGAAGAATTTTCTTCACTCGGAAGCTGTGAATCTTTGGAAGTTCCTGCCTGAGAGGAAGGTGGAGACTCAGTCACTGAGGAGATTCAGGGCTGGTGGTGAGAGATGTTTGGACCTTGAGTGAATCCGAGGATGTGGGAAACGGGCAGAGGACAGGGGATCTCTGACAACCTTGCTGAATGGTGGAGCAAAGCAGAAAATTCTGGAAACAGCGAGCCAGGCAGCATCTGTGAAAGAGAATGTTTCAGGTCAAAAGCCCTTTGTCAGCACTGGGAAAGAGAGAAAACAAGTTAGTGCAAAGCAGCAGGGAGGGAGGGGTGGGTGGACAGGACAGAGGCAATACTTCTGTGGCCAGGGTTAACCCAGGAATAAGCTGCAAACGAGAGCATCTGGTCAATGGGTTAATGGGGCAGTTAGAGAATGGGAACAGGGTCCTTTGTTAGTGAGAGCAGAGACAAGGAAAGGTCAGAATTGTAATTGCCAATGGGGAGAGAAACTGAGCCAATGACACAGACGTATGACCAAGCCACACCTGACACACACACAGAAAGCAAGTTACCTGAAGTTGTAGAATTGGATATCGAGTCCAGAAGACTGCAACGTGCCCAGACAGAAGATGGGGTGGTGTTCCTCAAGCTTGCATTGGGCGTTCTTCAGTGCAGCGGGCCACAGGCAGGTAGAAGTGAGAGGGAGAATTAAAGTGGAACTCAGGGTCAAGCCCACGGACTGAACACAGGTGCTCGGTGAAACGGTCACCCAGTCTGCTGCTCGGAGACAAGCAGTCCTTCCAGTGGAGGCAGTGCCTTCTGCCTTGCTGATGGTGGAGCAAACTCGAGGTGGTGCGGCCTCCTGCTCCAGTCTCTCACTGGGCAGAATATTGACTACAATTTTCATGGTGCAGTGGCTGTGGTGTGTGGATAGCCCGGTGAATGTTCTACCCAGCTGTGGGCTTTCACCGATCCTTTTACAGCAAGCAGCCTCTCACTCCCAAACAAAACATATACAAATCATCTTTCAAAAACCAAATTAATTCCTCCCTTTGAAACAAATCTGAAAAGTAAAAAAATGTTGCAGCAGTATTAATTAATGAATTCAGTTTAATAAATGATTAAAGAACATTTATAATAAATCATTAATGTCAGGTAATAAAAGTAAATGACCAACAGATCTGTGTCACACAGCAGAAGGGAACACAGAATGGGAATGTGCATTTCCATGGTTACGCATCCTGATCGCAACAGAATGAGGTGGAGCTGCTCACTACATTGAGCAGTTTGTAGTTTTAATGCATCCATCTCAGTCTCTGACTGCCTTTAGGTTAAACTATGTGCTGAAAGCTATTTCCATTTTAGAGTGGGATGCACACCAACCACGGCTCTCCTGCAGAATACTGGGAGCATCTTGCGCTGATGCAGGAGAAGGTGTTGCTTTACCACATGGTAAATAAACACACGGCTAGTGAGCTCACAACTCCCAAAGGGGCAGATCCTTGAATTCACTGTAGTCAACACTCACTTTAGTTGCATCTGTAAGTAGATCTCAAATCTGTAATGTTTGGTGTCCCCAGAAGATTAACTGGAGGTGTTTACAACCTCTTTGTGGTTGGGTTCAGGAATATTGTGTAATATTGTGAATACTGGTTGGAGACTCAATGTTGATTCCTGAGTGCTGACAGTGGGTTTATACATTTTCTCCGCCAGTTAAAGTGTATTTTAGACATTACTCCAGTCCACAAAATAAACACAGTTCATAACCAGGATAAGAGGTCAGCACCCAATCTAACCATCAACAATATCTGCTTTTCTTCAGTACTAAATACATTTTTAATGCAATAATAATGAGATTACATTTGCTTCATCTGTTCAGTTTGCTGTATAATTGAAAATGAGGGGAAATGTTGAGCTTTGTTGATTCTGCCTGTTAATGATGAGATATTTACAAACCAGTAACATATTTCCAACATAATTTCAATAAGGGCTTATTCTCAGTTAGTGGCTTCAGTGGAGCATTAGCTGGTCACAGAGCATTGATCGCGATGGCAGTCTAGGACACATCCTCTCTTCTCATTTACACGTTTGCCATTCTATTGAGAAACCAAAATTGACTCTCCATTAACACACTTTTAAATTGAGTTACTCTACAAATTATCTGCCTTAGAACATATTTAAGATGGCAGTTTGTCGAATTTTATAGAGGAGCCTAAAAGGTTGGTAGGAGAAACTGCTCGTAAATCGTTGAATGTCTGGTCAGTCTTTCCCAGTACAATGCTCGGAGCTTCATGTTCAGAGGACAGAGCAGGTGACTGTTTTAAAAGCTTTGTAAGTGTGGTATCCAGGGATTAAAGAACAATTCTTAAATTGTGTACTTGAGTTGATTTCTCAAAATTAGTTCAATGTGTAAGCAAGCAGAGTTCTCAAACCAGGTGTATGGGCACTCAGCAACGGCACAGATAAAATGACAAAGCACCGTGTGTAGCTGGGTAGAATTGGCATTAAAGTCTTTGGAGAAAACCTTGAGTTCTACATACAAGTGTCTTTTTTACACTGAAAGGACTGCCTACTATGAGCTTAAATTTCCGTAAAAATCCACAAATCTATGACTTGTTACTAAGCAATAGATTTAAAATGAGATAAGTGGTTCTGTGTAATCCAGCTGAATTTCCCAGGTCTGACACATTCTCGTCTGCGTTTTTCTACAGCACTGGAAAATGCCGTTGCAAACAGGGCGTGTCGGGTGTGAAGTGCAGCCAGTGCCAGCTGCTGCATTACGAGCTGAGTGAAGCTGGATGTAAACCCTGCCAGTGCAACAACCTCTCACTGGCATGTGACCACAGAACAGGTATGTGTGTGGGATCCTCCACGTGTCACAAGATGCCAAACACCCCAAGTGTCATTGGCAGGACAGGAGGGAGAGGAAGGTAGAGGGTGGTGGGACGGAGAGTCATCACATGGAAACACACTTGGATGAGACATTGAAGAGCTGGGATGTGGGGGCAGGTTAAAGTCCAATTTTGGCTGGTGTGGGCATGATGGGCTGAATGGTCTCCTCGTGCTGTAGAGTCTGTGAGTAGGATTAGTTAATGAGTCGTGAGATTTTGTAAATTCCCAGAGAGATTACATCATCCACATATCCACAGATACATGTTCCGCCAATGGAAGCAGCATTGCTTTAGTTAGCTGCTGTAGCTGGTGTGACATTCCTGGTACAGAGACGTGACACAAACCGGATCTCAAATAAAGGTTGGAAACACTCAGCAGGTCCGGCTCTGGACGGAGGAAGAGTTCACCTTCAGGACTGAGACCCTCGTCAGAACCCGCCAGGGTCTCAGAAGCATTAACTCTGTTCCTCTCCCCACAGACGCTACCTGACCTGCTGAGTCCTTCCAGCATTTGTCATCGTTATTTCAGCTTTCCAGCATCTGCAGGTTTTTTGATTTTCATTTACTGGGCCTGAACTCTGTTGAGTTTAGTGGGATGAGAGGTGATCTTATGGAATTCCAGTACATTCTCACAGGGCTTTACAGGATGGATGCTTCTCCTGGTTGAGTACAAAAGGGAGGGGCACACTCTCCAGGTAAAGAGATGGCCATTCAGGGCAGGGATTTCTTTATCCAGCACAGTGAATTCCAGAGGTTCCGGGAGGACTGTGGAGACTCCAAAGCTGAGTATTTCAAGACAGAGATGTTTGGATGTTAAGGAGATCATGGATGTGGGGATAATGCAGGAAAATGCCGCTGAGTTCAGCAGACCAGGGTGGGGGGTGGGGGGGAGGGGGGAGAGGGGGGTGGGGTTGAATGGCCTACTCCGGGAAGTTGTACAGCTCACAGTCATCCTTCCAGGCACAGCTGCGGCTGCAACGCCCAAAATGTCTTTGCAACTTTTATTGTCAGTTCTTTTCTCAGACAGGTTATAGACCAGAGTATGAGGATATTGACAACAATGCCGCTGTAATTTCTGTAACAGCATTGGTGTGTTGTAAGTCAGAGCTGTGCTTAGCTACCAGGGAGGGGGTGTCAACGAGACAGTGAGAGACCGAGTCTTGGCCAAGTACTTTGTTAAAGAGCAGAGAGAGACCAATTTGAGACTTTTCTTCAACAAGAATCTCTGTTTGTATTTCAGAGGTGGGAAAGGTGAGGCACGGTTTGGTTACAGACATGGGTTTTGACTGGTGTTTTATAGGAAGAATGACAGTTGGGAAGGTTTAAGGTGTGGGTCTCAGACAGAATGCAGAATATAGTGTTACAGCTGCAGAGAAAGTGCAGTGCAGGCAGACAGTAAGGTGCACGGCTATAACGAGGTAGAAGGAGAAATCAAGAGTTCATTGGGCACCTTGGTCGGCAGGGGCGAGTTGGGCTGAAAGGCCTGTTTCCATGCTGTATTACTCTATGACTCAGTGTCTTTAACTCGGAGCCTTCTCCCACCAATGAGGCTATCTCCCTGCCCCACCAATAGCCAGGCCAACTTCCTGAGTGAAAGCTGGTGAGTCTACCTGCCTCAGCCCATTAGGCTTGGAGATTGTGGATTGAGCTGCTGTTGTGGGTTTAACAAAAATTGCTGTGATGAAATGAAGTGGCGCTGTCATTGGGTAACAGAGGCGAACACAGGGCAGAAACTGTCAACGTTTCGGATTCAGAATTAAAAACAGAAACTGCTGGAAACACTCAGCAGGTCAGGCAGCATCTGTGGAAAGAGAAATGGAGTTAAGGGTTCAGGTCGAAGACCTGCTGTGCTGATTCTCCCTCCACAGATGCTGCCAGACCCACTGAGATTTTCTGTTGTTATTTCAGGTTCCCAGCATCAGTTTTCATTTGGATTCAGAATGTTTAGGCAGTGGGTTGGTTTAGACCTTTCATTAATCACGGTAAGGGTAAGTGCAAGGCTGGCCTGTTGTAAAGCGTGCAGCAGGGTTTTGGGAAGAGGCTTTGGCTGAACCATTGACTGGGGAAGAAGTTAATGTGACCGCCTACCTCGTGCAGCAGTGGACTCAAGCCTCGATCAGACATCAGGCATTGCACACAGGGCAAGGTTTACAGCCAAGCCAAAACTGGTGACAAGGCTGTGGGTGATGTTATGAGCAGATTGGGAGTTTCTGCTCACTTTGCAGAGTTACTGGGACTGGATCAAAACCTATTGGTGTTCCACCTTCTACTGCAGTCCCCAGGGTCCTGTCCCAGATAACAAATGTGATCAAGCTGATGCCAAGCGTCTTGTCCGCAGCCTTGGGGTTTGCACGGTTTACGGCATGAATACAGACCAGTGAAGTGTAGAGGGTGAAGGGGCAGGTTTCCAGGCCAGCTCCCGGGACCAGTTCCCCCTCACCCAATCACAAAGCACACCTGGTGCAGTGAAGGTGCACTCCTGTACCTGCAGTCCTGAACGTGGGCAGGAGCCAGTGCCATCCAGGTGTGGGCAGGCTGCCGTGTACAGGCTTCACGGTACATGGTGCACCATATGTGTGGAGGAATGGAGCTTCACTGAGTCACCCACGTCCCTGACCTTCTCTGCCAGGCATCACTGCAGAGGACTTCAGTTACCATGTTACACCACCTGGTGGAATTTGTAAACCATGTCCTTTCATTACCTTTTGTAACTTCCTTCTCCCTGGTGGCTGGGTTGCCATGCAATGATAGATTAGTGGCTAAATATTTGGCACTCATTCCTCTTGGTTCCTGACGTTCTGCACACAGTCATTCTTTAGTTACATCGTCTGGCCCAATAGCAACCTGCCCACACACCCACACAAAGCAAGCCCTGAACAGCACTTCTTCCTCACTTGGTCAGCTGTTGCTGGTCACTCAGCTCCGATAACTCAAACCTTTCAGAATGAGGAGCGTGTGAAGGTATTCCCCCCCAAGGACCAGAGTCAAGAGGAGTGTTGTGGGAGTGAGTGGTGGAGCTGGTACAGAATAGCTGGGCTGAAAGGCCTCCTCCTGTGCGTGGATCCTGAACTATCGGACTAGTGCTCACAGCGAATGTCCAATATCAGGTCCGAGTGCACCACTGGAACAGGCTGAAGTCCTGAGTTCAGAATAACCTACAAAATGGTTACCAAGGACATCGGCTCAGTGATCAGTTTGGAGCATTGTACTTGTGTTGTGTTGTACATCAACACCCAGTCCTGGAATAAGCAGGTCTTGTCTAATTAGCAGTCCAGTTGACATTTTAATCACTCCCGTTCAACACTAGACTTTACCTCCACATTAACCTTACCAGTTCATAAAGTACGCAACTTATGAAAGAGCTGATGAGCTTCCAAGAGTAACTGAAAGTCAAGTGAAGTTCATTGTATTGGCAGTAGTTCTGCTGGAATTTAAAAGAGGAATTCCTCCCAAACGGCTCACTCATTGCAGTTTGAGCTCTGAGTGGAATCGATGCAGAGAACACAACTGGAAGTCATTGTGATGCATACTTCCAGGATGACTTTGGGAATACAGAGTTGCTCGATCAACAGTGCAACCAAGGAGTGGCTGGGATGTGCAGAGGAGGGAAGATGATGGAATTAAAGCCTGAATTTGTGGCCTGTCACTCAGTTTTAAGGGTACCAGATTTAAAAAGAATTGGCTTAGAAATTCAAAACAGCATTAAAAACTTATGAAGGCAGCAGAAACAAAATCACTGCCACTGCCCCATCCCCAGGTTTCCTCTCCGGTTTAGTAACAACTCCACTGAACTTCCTCCTGGAAGTGAAATCTCAGGAGCCTGGAATCAGACAGGTACACTTGGATTCGGAATTACCAGGGACAAATTTTTCCAAGCATGTTGTAATGTGGAGACACGTGTGTCTTTATACTTTCAGCATCCCCGATCACCCCTGTGCCAATCCTTGTATCTCCTTCTCTGCAGGTGGGGTTTCCCCCATCTCATGACCAGGTAGGGAGGCAAAACCATTGCAATAACCTCAGCTTCCGTTGCATCCAGCCATATCCTATGCTGCCACCTTCTGGAATCCAGTATACAGGTCCAAGGAGATGAGGAAGGCATGAGGGAGACTTGCCATCAGCAGCCGAGACACTTGTATTCTGAGCAGGGAGGTTATGGTCCAACTTTCCAAAGCTTTGGTTAGGCCACGGCTGGAGCACTGGGTGTGGTTCTGGTCACCACACTATCGGAAGGAGGTGACTGCACTGGAGAGGGTGCAGAGGAGATTCACCAGGATGTTACCTGGGGTGGAGGGTTTCAGGGATGAAGAGAAACTGGATTGGCTGGGGTTGTTTTCTTTGGAGCAGAGGGAGCTGAGACGGGCTTGATGGAGGGATATAATATTGTGGATTATAGATAACTAGATAGTAGGAAACTTTTTTCCATCTAAAACAAGAGGTTGTAGGTTTAGGATAAGGGGTAAGAGGTTTAGAGGAGATCTGAGGAGGAATTAGTAGAGATGGGTGCTTGATGGCTGGCATAGACATGCTGGGCTGAAGGGCCTGATTTTGTGCTGTATGACTCTACAACTTTATGGGCCTACCTTCTCTGAGTATTCTGTCCTGGCATGCGAGATGATGCAGCTGGCTTGTCGATACTGTCCTGTAACCATACAAAAGTACTTGCTTCAGGTATCTAAGCAGCCAACAGAAGCATTGTGGTGTGGGGAGAGGGGGGGAGTGTGGTGTGGGGAGAGGGGAGTGTGGTGTGGGGAGAGGGGATCTGGTGTGGGGAGAGAAGGGGGAGTCGGGTGTGGGGAGAGGGGGGAGTGTGGTGTGGGGAGAGGGGGGAGTCAGCTGTGGGGAGAGAGGATCAGCCATATACTGAGTGGTGGAGCAGGCCTGAAGGGTAAATGTCCTCTCCGCCTCCTATTTTCTGTGTTAGCCTTTTGGAGGATATTATTGAACCTGCTTCCACCGTCCCTGCAGACACACTCTGCAGATCACACCCACGGGTGGAAAGGACTCTCGTTATCTGCCTCTGGCACGGACTGAAGCTCAGGTACAACACATGCACACGTGATAAGTGAAAGCCTTACCTGTCCTCTGACAATTAAACACAGATCAGTCATTGGATGCGTCACTGATCATTCAGAGTGAAATCTGGACTCCAGAACCCAATTAGCACCTAAAGGTTCCTGTTATGTTTTCACCTCATGCAGCAGCTGATCTGCTCTCTGGTGTTTGCAACGTTGAGAAATATTTCCATTGCTAAATGGGTCTGTCCAAGCCTTCAACCTATCGTATGCTGTTCGGAAAGAGGGATTACAAATTCAGCAGAGACAGAACTACACACTGTCTGCACAATCCTCGCCATCCACTGACAGGGAAAGTGAATCACCACCAGTGTCCTCACCCAAGCCACTGCCCTCGCACTGAGGTTCCAGTCTTCACTGGGCTCCACTGAGAAGCCCACGTTGTTTACATGCCAACACCAGACTCCCAAAACAGACAGTGCTTACCAAGCCCTGCCACAGGAAGAGACAGCCAGGTGGACGGAGGAAATGGTTTAAAGATGTGCTCAAAACCTCCTTCACAAAATGCAGCATCTCCACAGATTCCTGGGAGTCCCCGTCCCACGTCCACTCAAAGCAGAGAAGGAGCATTAGGAGTGGACAGAAGCCCTGCAGTAATGGGAGAAGGCGCACACCACCTCATATACCATCCTGTCCAGCTGCGACAGTGTCTGTGGTTCCCTCATTGATTCATCAGTCACTTAAGAACCCAGAGACCTGGAGTGCAAACCAGTCCCCCTCAATCTGCAGGGACAACCTGAGAGGAAGGTTGTTGTTACTGACCGAACGTGTTGATGCCAGAATTGCCGTGAGCATGTGAGAGAGTGCGGAGATAACATGGAAAATTCCATCTTGGTTCAAAGGAAACTTCAGATCGCATTCAACCAGGACTGTGAATAGTGTGTGTCAAGTGCCTGGTCCCAGTAAGACCTTGTTTCTCTCTCCACAGTGAGGGGAAACTTTGGTTCTGATTATTTTCTATTTACTCAGTGACAAGAAAGACCAGCTTGAGTAGGACAAAAGAGCTGGAGACAGCAGCTAAAATCAGTTTCAAGTGGATATTTTGTGAGCAGGAAAGAGAGATTTATATTCAGATTTAAGCAATGTGGTAAATCTGGAGAATACCAGATTTCCTGCTGGGCTGATGCCTGATCAAAGGGTTCGTGACATCCAAGGAAGGGTGAGTTTGCAAAGATTATACTCTCTGTGAACCTTACCCCTTGTTATATTTTCCTTTATTGCATTAAAGTGAGATTTGTTCTGTTAAATTCCTTTTCGATGCTGCAGAATCAAATTAATTTTAGAAACCATTTCAAAGTCAGTGGTGCTGACAAGTGTGAGGTTGAATGCAGGACATTAGTAATACAGTCATCACCAGGGAGTCAGTATCTCCCAGGACACAAGTGTCACTGAGACCAGCGTAGAAGGGTACGGTCCTGATGTGGGCGTTAGGGTAAGATGATGAAACAGGTCGGCATGGACGTGTTGGGCTGAAGGACCCATTCATGTGCTGTACAACTGACTCTGAATTCCGCTTGGCACTGCTCTGCTCAACTGTCCAACGGATCTACATCATGGTGCAGCCTTAGACAACCTTCCTATCGACAACATCACCAATTTCATGTCATCTGCTTGTTTTACTTATTGATTCTTCTTATGATTAACTTACTTATCTGACCTCCTACATTCAAATCAAAGTCATTACTGTGCCTCACAAGCATCACTGATCCCAGCAGCAACCCCGGCAGCACACCAGGGCCTGAGACTTCCAACCAGAAAAATGACCCTCCGCCTCCTGTTACCAAGCCAGCTTTAGATCCAGTTTGTCAGCCTGCCCTGGGTCCCATGGCTTCTAACCTTCTAGACCAGCCTACCACGCGGGACCTTGTTAAAGGTCCTGCTTTTGGAGTGGTCTACTTAATAAATGAGTGAAGGCAGTTAGAGAGGAATACGCTGGAGTTCTGGGAGGTGGAACACAACAGTTGCTGGAAATCTGAAAGAAGACAGAATGTTGGAGATACGCAGCACACCAGGCAGAGAGAAGAGAGGGAAGAACTGTGTTAAAATGGATGGCCCTGCATGAGAGGTGGACGGTCCCGGCACAAACAGGAGAGGCTGGTTTCTGAAACTGTTGAATGCCCAGATGGAAGATGAGATGCTGTCGCTCAAGCTTCATCGGGACATGCAGGAGGCCAAGGGCAGAGAGGTCAGAGCGGGAGTGGGGCAGGCGATTAATGTGATTAGCAACAGGGTCACCACTGTGGGCCGAGCATCCTGCATATCTCCGGTGCAGAGGAGACCGCGCTGTGAACACTGGACTCATTACCGTAAATAGGAAGGAGTGCAAGTGAATCGCTGCTTCACTTGGGAAATCGGTGTGGATCCCCGGACGGTGGGAAGGGAAGAGGTAAAAAGGGCAGGTGTTGCATCTCCTGTGGTTGTAGAGGAAGTGCTGAGAGAAGGGGAGTAGTTGGAGGAACTGGGAGAGTGGACAGGTAGCCACCAATTGAATGGTCCCTTCAGAATGCTGAAAAGGGAAGGACAGGAAGATGTGTCTGCTGATGCAATCCTGTTGAAAGTGGTAGGAATTACGGAGAAGTTGAAGAAGTTCCCCCTCAGATTCCCCTTAAATATTTCACCTTTCACCTTAAACCCTATGACCTCTAGTTCTAGTCTCACCCAACCTGAGGGGAAAAGCCTGCATGCATTCACCCTATCTATACCCCTCATCATTTTGTATACCTCTATAAGATCTCCCCTCATTCTCTTGCACTCCAGGGAATAAAGTCCTAACCTATTCAACCTTTCCCTGTAACTCAGGCCCTCAAGTCCCGGCAACACCTTGTAAATTTACTCTGCACTCTTTCAAGCTCATTGATATATTTCCTGTAGGTAGCTGACCAGAACTGCACGCAATACTGTAACTTTATTTCTTACAACAGTCTGCTATCTCTCTACAAATTTGTTCCTCTAAATCCCATTGACTATTGGGAGGTCTATAAGATAGTCCCACTAAAGTGGTCGTCCCTTTTTTATTCCTCAGTTCCACTCACATTGCCTCAGTAGACGAGCCCTCCTGTAGGTCCTCTCTGAGCACTCTCATGACATTTTCCCTCATGAGTAATGCCACCCCTCCCCCTTTAATACCTCCCCCTCTATTATGTCTAAAACAACGGAACCCCGGAACATTGAGCTGCCAGACCCGCCCCTCCTGCAATCAAGTCTCACTAACGGCTACAACATCAGAATTCCACGTGCCGATCCATGCTTCAAGTCCATCTGCCTGACCTACAATACTCCCTGCATTGAAATAGACGCATCTCAGAACATTAGTCCCACCAGCCTCATCAACCTGTCGATTTCTGTCTTTGCTTGTGGGCTTAACATCTACTTTCCCCACAGCCTCTCCACCTGCTGCCCTGCCACTCTGGTTCCCACCCCCTGCAACTCTGGTTTAACCCCCCCGAGCAGCACTAGCAAACCTTCCCGCAAGGATATTGGTCCCCCTCCAGTTCAGGTGCAAACTGTTCCATTTGTACAGATCCCACCTGCCCTGGAAGAGAGCCCAATGATCCATAAATCTGAAGCCCTCCCTCCTGCACCATCTCCTCAGCCACGTATTAAACTGCACTATCTTCCTATTTCTTGCCTTACTAGCGCGTGGCACAGGTAGCAATCCTGAGATCACCACCCTGGAGGTCCTGTCTTTTAACTTAGCACCTAACTCCCTAAACTCACTTCGCAGGATCTCGTCACCCTTCCTGCCTATGTCATTGGTACCAACGTAGACCACGACCTCTGGCTGCTCCCCCTCCCCCTTAAGAATGCTGTGGACTCAATCCGAGATGTCTCTGACCCTGGCACCTGGGAGGCAACGTACCATCCGGGAGTCTCATTCCCGTCCACAGAATCTACTGTCTGCTCCCCTAACCAATGAATCCCCTATCACTACTGCTTGCCTCTTCTCCCCCCTCTTCCCTTCTGAGCCACAGAGCCAGACTCAGTGCAGAGACCTAACCGCTGTGCCTCAGAGTGTGCCTTGAACTCTGAACGTTTGAATGTTCAGCTCTGCGCCGCTAATGGGGACAGGATGATGTGTCTCAGAACTGTGCCTCTCTGAAATGTGTCCCTCAGAACCGTGTTTTTAGGAATCATGGCCCTCAGAACCGTGTCTCTTGGAAACATCTCCCTGGGAGACAAGCCTTCACCCACAGGATCTGCACAGTTCACTACTGAGGCTCACACCAGTATCTGGTCAAAGTGCTGGGGACTGTCCAAGAAACCAGTGACCAGCAGCTTTGGGAGGAGAAGGAGTGGGCAGGATCACCTCTGCTTCAACAGTCCCCTGGGGCAGGGGGTGATTTGTTTCCACTCCCGTTCTGTGGCACCGAAGGGGCTGATGAAGATGATGTGGAACTGTCACAGGTGGGGCAGGAGGTGCTGGCTGGGGTGGATTGTTTGGGGGTTGGTGCGCTCCCTGCACTTGGCACTGACAGCTCCGTGTGCCTCCATGACCCAAGGCACACAATGCCTTCCCATGTTGAATAGTCACACGTCAGGGAATCACAAGAGTGGATGAGAGTTTGAGAATGTTCTGGAAGTATCTCCTCCTCCCTCCTGTAAACCTCTTGTGATGACCAGGTTTGGAAGAGAGTACCTCTGTTGGTGTTGGATATGTGGACGGGGTGGGTGGACTTGGAGATGGCCAGGTGTAGTTAGGTACTGGGCGTGCCAGTCTGGGAGAGGATGCTGAGGGCTTTACCCCATTATACGGGCCATCCCAGGTACAGGCACGGTTTTACGTGCTGGATCAGACTGAGCGGTGACAAGGTGAACAATTTTTGACCCAGTGGATGTAAGCTGTCTGGGAATATTGATTAATTTGTACTTCCAATGACTTTCAGCTTTGCTGCTCTCAATTATCTTTCTAGTAACTGACTTCTTGAAGCAGTCCTTAAACATCTCTAACTTGAAACACCTTTTGCTAACTACCGACAAACTGGATAATCTCAGTAGAATTGAATGGTGTTCAGTGGTGAGTTTTGAACATTAACCAGTGCCAGGAGGAAACACAAGTTTGTGACTTTGAAAGGCTCACACACTCGGGTCACTCAAACGGGAATGCACGTGACTCCAACTACAGATGTCCCACCTGTTAATTAAAATGAAATCATTCCTCTTGAAGGCAAGAGTTAAAATTACTCCCATGACTAAAATGCCAGTCAGATCTTAACTTTCAGAAGATGTGTAAGAAACTGAAAATTACAAGTCTGAATCTGCCATCAAGACATCAATTTATTTCATATTTCTTGCTAGTTGAGACAGTTTGAAAAGCATACCAAGAAATGAAATGGAAAGCATCAGCTAAATATGGTAATTTATTTAAAGCCTGAGATTAAATGATCCGAAATATATTAAAGTTTCTTCCAACAGCTGTATCTAAATGCCTAAAATTAGGATCACTGCAGCCACTGAAAAACTTAACACAGTCCCCTATGATTTGAAAACAGATGAATATGAGACCTGACTTAACCTTGTTTACTTCTAATGGCTGCACAGTGCTGCCTTGCCTTCTGCTGTTTGTTGGTCGTTTGAACGCTGGAAGATCTGTGTAGCCCCAAGGTTTTATTCTCTATTAACCCAGTCACGTCACCAACTGTCCATCCCATTCTTTAAGGCAAATCATCCTGTATCTAGCGGCTTGCAATGTTCCCGTGCAGAATCATCCATTGTTAATAATTAGATTACCCATACGGGTGACTGGAGCAGGGAGTGAGTAGGATCAGGTGGTGCTTGAGCATTGCGAAGAAAGCAAGTCAAAATCAATGCTTCTCTTCTGGTCAGTGGGCATCGCTGAAAGCAAGTGGACATAAAATGAAGTGTACAACATGCTGTCCAACAAGAAAGACCCATCTGATGTTCAGGTTAAAATCCAGCCATCCAGATCAATACAGCAAGTGGAGTGAGGAGGAGAAATTGTAAATCAATAAATCTTTTCATTGCTTTTATTCTCCAGATTACAACTTTTGTTAAAATGAAACCAATTAACTGAGGAGCCAACCGCCAGAACACAAGGGCAGGAGGCTGCTTCTGCATTTGAAACAGGAACCTGGATTTGGGAATCATTTCTCGTGGCACCATGGTCACACTCACTTGAAAATCTTGATTATATCAAGGTTTTGAAACTTGGAAATTGAAAATGACAAGTCTTAAGTTGCCACTGAATTTTTAATGCAAAGAAATTTTATTTCATGGAATTTGGACATCAGTTTATCCACAGTACCCCAAAGTAGTTTTTAATTTAACACACTCCACAATGCCAGGGAGAGAGCATTTCTGGGAATTTAAAGGACTGCTTGCCTTAAATGGCTTGCTGGTCATAAAATGAGAGACAACGAGGTCCCAGTAGCAGTTGGACAATGAAAGATACTCCTGTCGGAGACAGGATTTGAAGGAGATTCCAGCTGGAGATGGATTGTCTGCTTGAATCAGAGGAGAAACATTTGATGTCTGTATTGTGCAACAAGCACCAAGCTCATTCTGGTCAAGAAATACACCAAACACCAAAGTGTTTGGACTCTCTCTTTAAATCACATAAAATGTTAGTTTCCCCAAGGCACCTCAGCTAACAGACTATTGTTTGTCCATTAGCCCGGAGCATGCTGCATCACTTTCACGTTACACAGTCTAACCTCAGCGTAATGTTTTATTAGCTCACATTGCTTCATGCTACCGAGCAGCAGTAGAGGATACTGTGTGTAGAACAATAAAACCCCCCAACACCACCCCCATGGCCACCACCTCCTCCCTTCCAGTATAAACTCAGCAATCTCTTCTGCTCACTTTTGCAGAGCCAAACCTTAATATTATGTTACTTAATGAATAATACAGTTTATGATTCATTGATTGCAGCTGGCTAAATAAATAATTCACACAAATCGATGAGAAGTCTCAATCCAGCTGTGGTCCACTGTCATAAAGTAAGTGAATGTTTAGTTGTGAAAACTGAAAATCTGCAGATGCTGGCAATCTGAAATAAAGACAGAAAATGCTGGAAACACTCAGCATGTCGGGCAGCATCTGTGGAGGGGCAAGCTGAACTAACATTCAGTTCTGTCTCTTTCCACAAATTCTGCCTGACATGCTGAGTGTTTCCAGCATTTTCTGGTCATGGGGGTGATTGTAACAGTTATCCTGCAGACGACTGAAACCTTTCCATGTTAATTTTCCGTGCATCTTTGTGCAGAAACCAATGCAAGATCCTAGTGGATGGTAGGGCCCTGAGGAGGAGAACAGAGAGACCTAGAGAGGCAGGTCCATGGTTCCCTGAAAGTGGCGACACAAGTAGACAGGAAGGTGAGGAAGGCGTTTGGCACGCTGGCCTTCAGTCAGGGCACTGAGTACAAGAGTTGGCGCGGCGTGTACAGCTGTACAAGACAGTGAGACCACAGCTGGAATATGGTGAGCAGTTCTGGTCACCACACTGTGGGAAGGATGTGAATAAGCTGGAGAGGGGCAGGAAAGATTCACAAGGATGTTGCTGGGACTGGAGGGCTTGAGTTATAAGGAGAGACTGGACAGGCTGGGGCTGTTCTCCCTGGAGCGAAGGAGGCTGAAGGATGATCATATAGAGGTTTATAAAATCATGAAGGGCATAGATAAGGTGGACGGTCACAGTCTTTCCGCCAGGGTAGGGGAGTCTAAAACTAGAGGGCATAGGTTGAAGGTGAGAGGGGAAAGATTTAAAGGGGACCTGAGTTTTCCACACAGAGGGTGGTGGGTGTGTGGAGTGAGCTGCCGGAGGGAGCGGTCTACAATTACGTACCTGTCCAATTGTCTTTAAACATGGATTGGAAAGGTTTCGAGGGATACGGGCTAAAAGCAGGCAAGTGGGACCAGCTCAGGTATGGATGAGTTGGGCTGAAGGGCCAGTTTCCATGCTGCATGACTCTGTGATGAGATGGATGTGAGCCCACTCCAGTTTCTTCACCACCAGGCTAGACACTGAACTAAACTCCTCTTTCACTCCTCTGCTCCCACCAGCGGTCTCGCCTGTTTCTCAGTGGGCTTTCTTTTGTTTAATTTTCTGACATTGTTGCCTCCTTTTCTTCGATCCCTTCTCTTCGGTGCTGATTTCAAATGAACTAAACAGCCTCTTCCAAGGTTTTCACAACCCATGGAACTGAGAAGCAGAGCAGCCAGAGGGCAGCTCTGTCCACATGAAAGGTTAATGTGCTGGAGTTCCAGGGCCCGGTCCAGCTGAGGCCCAACTGCTGCAGTTCAGATGACCTTAGGTTTTGGAGTTGAGTCTGCCTTGTTTCAAATATTCAAACAGGATGTGTGACTTCTGAGTAAGTGTAATCTGAACCATTCTTGAACTGCTGCTGTCTCTGCCACATCTCAACGTGTTTCTGGCTGGATTTGCCTGGTTAAGCTCACACAGTTGGGACTCAGTGAACTACTGTGCTTAGTCAGAAGGTCAACAGCACTGGCTAATGTCAAGATCTGTGCACTGCCCACTCAGGAGCACATGGAAATGTGACTCAACTCTTACACATTCTGATACCTCACAATCTTAACAAAAAACAAGCGAGGTTTGGGCAGCGGGGGGTGGGTAACAGCTGGTCCAGGGTAGGGTGGTGGTGGAAGGTCACTGCTTGGGCAAGGGTCCTGTAGGGCAAGGAGGGGGGGGGGGGGGGGGAGACCCATGGGGAGTGGTGAGGTGGGTGCAGGGGATGTGTGAGGGGAAGTTACTGTCTATCCCACAGGAGCATCCAAGGGCCAGTCTCCATGGTAACGGACATGTGAAGCAGTTGTCCTTTGACTGAAGCTAAGGCAGGTTTCCTTTGCATTGTGAAAACGTGCACACAGGAGACCTTCAGGCTGGTGATGTTGAAGTGCACGGCTGTCGGGGCTCACACACCTTGATCATGCAGGCCTACTGGGTGTGTACTTTAATACCTGTTGATCCTGCAGTGTCCCACACCCAGGGACCACGGAGTGTCTCATGCTTATGGTGTGTGCATTCTCACACCTGTTGAATGCGCAGTGTCTCACCTCCGCCCAGTGTGCTGCAGTTCACATACACTGAATCAGAATCAATCAGGTTTATTATCACTGACGTGTGACATGAAATTTGTTTTGCGGCACAGTACAGTGCAAGACATCAAAGTCTATAACTTACAAAAGTAAGTAAATAGTGTAAAAAAAGGAATAATGATGTAGTGTTCATGGGTTCGTGGACTGTTCCCTGACTGCCACCTCAAAACCACCAAGTCTAGAGAGGAAAGTGACAGATGTTAACGTGCACAGCCTCCTCGCCGAAGCCCCTTGAGACAAAACCTCAACACAGACACCTCAATCACAGCACTTCGACCTGAAAACAGCCGCTCTCCACATGGCCACTCCAAAAACAGCGTGGTCAGCACCTGGAATGTCCTACAGGAGAGAGTGGCTGAAGCTGGTGCGCTGACAGCATTTAGGAAGTGTCTGGGTGAACACTGGAACCGCTGAGACATGGAGGGCTGTGGACCAAGTGCTGGGTGATGGGGTTAATGTGGAAGGATGCCCCCTTCAGTGTGGACGGGTTAGGCCGAATGGCCTGTTACCGTGCTGTACGATTCTGTGATTCAGTACCGGGGGACTGAGTGCCATCAGCATGGCAATATTGAAATGAGTTGTTCCTGTGTTTGTCGTGTTAACTCTGGAGATATTTGGTTACAAGATTGAGTGCTGGTTGTGAGGCTTGGTTTGGGCTTACTTTTCGTTCCTGGTTCTCCCTCCTGTCTCGGAGCGGGTGAATTTCTGTGGTGTCAGGGACAGGAGTTGCACACAGATGCAATTCCCCGGTCACCCATCTCGTTCAGCACAGACAGCATGACAACCGGTCTGACTGGGGTCTTGGTTCAGCATGGATTCCATTCGACGTTACTATGGTTACAGGGTTTGCTCAATTTTGAAGCATTTGAAATTACAATCGTCTCGTGTCTGTTTAAATTCAGGAATTTTGAATGTTTCTGCTTAGGAAGCTGAAAATTTGGGGCATATTGAACTTCTGGGTAAAAACATTGTGGTCAGCACCTACTCACGACGGAGAAGATCTAATCGCAGTCGTTTAGTTCTGCAGCCACTGAACCAAAAGCAAGAGGCTGTTTACTCCTTGCCGCTGATTGATTATCACGGTGACACCAGAGAATTGGGCAAAACGACTTTTGCAAGCTTGCATCAGTAATGGGAACTGTAACACACCATATCATCAGTGGTTGCCATGGTGATGAGCTGATGGGCTGGATGTTTTTTTGTTCATTTGCTCTGGCTTGCTGGAAGAAATGGTCCAATTAGAATTTAATTCCTTTCCTGTTCATTAAAACTTCTCAATTGGTCACTGAGTGCTATTCCATTAGAAAAATCAGTTTATCTAGTTGCATTTAATGCAGCGAATCATTGCCTGAATTTCACTGTAACCCTGCTGATTAGCTCAGCGAGGATATTGTAAACACACCAAGGGAAGGTGCGGTGGCAGATGCACTGATCCGCTGTGGTAAGGAAAGACATCAGCCCTCCCTTGTGCAGAGTTGCCCCTGTACATTTCATAGAGTGGGATAGCACAGAGTCAGGCCCTTCCACCCACCACATCCATGCTGATCTTTTTTTGCCTGTACTAGGTCTGGCCTCCTCTCTGCCTTGTCTATTTAAGTCTCTTAAACGTAGAGACTATATCTGACTCCACCACCTCCTCTGGCAGCGAGTTCCAGAGACAAACCACTCTCTGTGTAAAAGAAACTTCCTCCTCAAATTCCCTGTGAAGCTCCGTCCTCTCACTGTGAACCTCTGCCCTTTTGATGCCCCTACAATGGGGGAAAGACTGACCATCTCCCCTGTCTGTGCCTCTGATCATTTTATCTACTTCCATCAGGTCTCCCCTTAGCCTCCTTCGCTCCAGCGAAAACATAGAATTATTGAGTCATGGAATCATACAGCACAGAAACAGGCCTTGTTCACCCACCATGTCCCAGCTGATCTACACTGATCACATATGCCTGCATAACCCATGTCCCTCTATGCCTTTCCTATCTGAGTATCTTCCCAAACACCTTTTGTACTTTGTAACTGTACCCACCTCTACCACTTCCTCTGGCAGCTCCTTCCAAATACCCACCACCCTCTGAATGAAAAACTTACCCCTCAGATCTCCTTTAAGTTTCTCCCCTCTCACCTTAAACCAGTGCCCTCTGGTTCTAGACTCTCCTGCCCTGGGAAACAGACTCTGTCTACCCTATCTGTGCCTCTTATAATTTTAGGAACCTCTATAAGGTCATCCCTCAGCCTCCTACATTCCAGTGGGAACAAACCCAGCCTCTCCAATCTCTCCCTATAACCACAGCCCTGCAGTACAGGCAACACGCTGGTGAATCTCTTCTGCACCCTTTTCATTGCTACCACATCCGTCCTGTAGTGTGGTGAATAGAACTGTACGCAATACTCTCGGTGCGGTCTAACCAACATCCTGTACAGCTCCAACATGACGTCCCAACTCTTGTACTCAGTGCCCTCTTCACTGTCCTGTCCATCTACTTAACACTTCCAGCAAACTAAGCTCTGTTGATCAATGTGGAGCTACTTCCTCACAACACCAGAGACTCAGGTTCAATGCTGACCTGGGCTCCTGTCTGTTGTAGAGTTCACATGTTCTCCCTGTGTGGGTCTCATCAGGAGCGCTGGATTTCTCCCACATCCCAAAAATGTGCAGGTTGTTAGGTTAATTGGCCATTGAAGATTGTCTCTAGTGTGTAGGTGAGGAGTAGAGTTTGGGAGGGCCTTATAAGAATGTGGGAAGAATTTTTAGTGGCTGATGGTCGGCAAGGACTCTGGGCCGAATGGCCTGTCTCCATGCTGTATCTCTCTGTGAACCTCTGAGTCCATTCCTTAGCACCCTGTCATTTACTGTATATGTCCTATCCCGACTTAACTTCCCAAAATGTATCAGCTCGCATTTGCAGGTTCGATGCTGACCTCGGGTGCTGTCTGTGTGGAGTTTGCACATTCTCCCCGTGACTTCGTGGGTTTCCCTCACATGCTTCAGTTTCCTCCCACAGCCCAAAGATGGGCGGGTCGGTGGGTTAATTGGCTGCTGTAAGTTGCCCCCAGTGTGTGGGTGAGGGGTAGAATCTGGGGGGAGTTGATGGGAATGTGGGGTCAATAGGTGGACTTGGTATGAAATGTGTGTTGATGGTTGGCACAGACTGTTGGGCCGAAGGGCCTGTTTCTCTGCTCAGTGACACAATGGCAAATGCAGGTCAGGTCCCGTACGCTCTGTCCCAGCCCTGTGTCTCACCAGTAGCTCTGTCCCAGTGGGGTTTGGAAGTTTCCCACACCTTCCATCCCCAGAGCTTCCCAGAGCTGACAAATCAAGTCCAGTCATTCATTAATTCCCGGCTGTGTCACAGTGTGGAGCTGCATCCAATGGCACCCTCAGGCAAGGAAGGTGAACTCCACCTTTGAAGGTGGTCTCACACCACTCCTGGAGCACATGCTCTGCTCTAACTCCCGGCTGGTGCACATACACATTTCAGAAGTGTTCATGTCTGTCACCACACTCTCTTAGTAGTAAACGCATCGACAGACAGAGGTTCTCTGTTCTGTCAGCCCCGTGCAGTCAGTGAAGGTCTGGTTAAAGCAAGAAGCAGAAACAGAGGCATCCTTCTTCCCAAGTTTTTCATTCATTCCGGGGCTGTGGGCTTCGCAGGCTGAGCCAGCATTTAATTGCCCTTCCCTAGTTGCCCCTGAGAAGGTGGTGGTCAGCTGCCTTCTTGAACCACTGCAGTCCCTGAGGTGTGGGTGTAACAATGTTGTCCAGGAGAGAATTCCAGGATTTTGACCCAGTGACTGTGAAGGACCAGTGACATATTTCCCAGTCAGGTTGGTGTGTGGCTTGGAGGGCAACTTCCAGGGGGTGGTGTTCCTCGTGCTTCTGCTGCCCTTGTCCTTCTAGCTGGTAGAGGTGGTGGGTTTGGAAGGTGCCGTCTAAGGGGACTTGGTGAGTTGCTGCAGTGCATCCTGTAGATGGTACGCACTGCTGTTGCTGTGTGTCAGTGGTGGGGTGAGTGAATGGGTGTGGATCGAGCAGGCTGCTGTGTCCTGTAGGATGTCGAGCTTCTTGAGTGTTGCTGAAGCTGCACGCACCCAGGCAAGTGGGGTGTGTTCCATCACACTCCCCACTTGTGCCTTCTAGATGGTGGACAGGCTCTGGGAGTTAGGAGGTGAGATACTCACCGCAGGATTCCCAGCCTCTGACCTGCCACATTGACCACTCCAGTTCAGTTTCTGCTCCACATTCAGTAAGATCATGGATGATCCTGGGTTCATCCATCTTCCTGCCCCATCACCACATCCCTGATTCCTGCAAATGTCCAAAAATCTAATGATCTGAAGCTCAAATCTCCACAGTGGCAGCAGCACTGCCCTCTGTTCTAGATCACTCCCAAGTCTCTGCAGAAAATATTCCTCCTCATCTCCATCCTACACATCTGCCCCTTATCCTGAGGTCAACTCCCTGGTTCCTGGCTCTCTGCCTGAGTAAATCCCTCTCTGAATCTTGGTCCTCAGTGATGGCACCTCTAAACTCCATTGAGTATCAGCCAATCTTCATCAGCCTTTCCTCATTGGCCAACTCCCACATCCCTGTGATCAACCCAGTTGACAGCTGCCATGATTGCAAGGCCTGTGTGTCCTCCCCCAGACCCCTCTCCAAGGCCAAGCAGCCAGTTCACCGCACTGGAGCCACACTCTGGGTGGAGCAGACAATCACATCACTGTTCAACTCCTCATTGCTTCAAATGACAAAGAGCTAACGGAACAGTCAGCTCTTCTACATCACGTAAGGTGCGTAGGGTAAACTTCACAGCCGAGCTCATGAGGGAAGGTGATCAGGCAGTGTTCTGAGGTGGGGATGGGCAGTCTCAGCTATGTTACAGGTATGTTTGGAAGTAGGGTTTCAGATCAGAACATAGAACAGTACAGCACAGAACAGGCCCTTCGGCCCACAATGTTGTGCCGACATAGTGATTCCCTCCTACCTACAGAATACCCATATCCCTCCATTTTCCTCTCATTCATGTGCCCATCCAAGCCCCTCTTAAAAGCCCCAATGAATTTGCCTCCACCACCCTATCAGGCAATGCACTCCAGGCATCCACCACTCTCTGAGTAAAAAACGTACCCCTCATGTCTCTTCTGAACCTACCCCCTCTCACCTTAAATGCATGGTCACCTTAAACGCAAGGTTACAGATAATCCAGTTCAGGCTCATCTGGTTGCCTGGGAGGGGGATGGAGGTTGTGGTGAGGAGATGCAGCTTGAGAAAGGCAGGACTGTTGTGTGATTGAGGTCTTCACTTATAAGAGAGAAAAGGTTGAGTGAAAGTTTACCCAGGAGCTGCTTGGATTACAGAGAATGGTTTTCAGCAAGGGATTTTTTTCTTTTACTTGTTCAGTTTTATGGAACATGTATCCCAAAGGAATGCTTGGATTTTGTTTTTGTTGAGTTTCAGAGTTTCCTGACAATGTGCAGACTGCTGCAGAGGCTGGTTCCTGTTAAATCATCTTCGCAGCGGGGCCTTATGTGATGTTGCACATTAGGCCAGACTTTTCAGAGCATAATTTACGACACATTACAAGGGAGCCAGTCAGCAGATAGATTGTGCTGCCGTTCCCAGGAGGACTGAATTGTCCGTGTACTCCTCAAGTGAAACTAACTGCAGATTATTCTTGGCTCTGGTTGTTTGTGAAATCTGTTCATTATTAAAACAATGATTGCATCTTTCCGATTTTAATCTTTTGTAACATCAGATTAAGTATTCTGGCATCTCCGTGCGATTGATATTACAGCGTCTTGATTTGCTCCAAAGTGTGGTCCAACTATTGCTGCCCAGTGCTTCAAGCTGTGTCTACTACTCGAAGAGCAGTTCCCTGGCACGATGCTCAGCTGTATCACCACTGCTGCTGCTCACAGATCGTCACACTCTGCCTTTCCTGTTCAGTTTATGCCATGTTATGAGACATTAGAAATAACATTTAGTTCATTATAACACGACTGTTACGCCTGCAGATTTCATTGAAGCTCCTGCATGAGCTTAACTAACACTTCCTTAATTCAGGGCGTTGGCCAAGCAACAAGAAGGCAGCAGTCACTGGGTACAATGATGTGCCAGGGTCATACCACACCATGCATTTCTTAAAAACATTATACACACATGTACACTGCAATTAGATTTTATGTAACGATTACTTATTTATATAGCACAAATATTCCCACGTGTACAAGTATGCAAACACCAATGGCCCAAATAATTTTCCGTGACTGTGGCCATTCAATCAGAATCCGGAGCAGCTGACTCCACCGAGCTGCTGGGATCAATCTGTAACATCGGACAACATTTCCTCTTCTGGACACAGTGACTCTGACTGGGCTGCAACGTACCCTAGAGTGGTGAGCTGCGAAAATGTGTCGAGTAGAAACGTTCATGAGTGAATGATCCGTCAAATTTCTCCAGTAGTGAAGCAGACAGGGTCTCCTTTGAGAAGGCAGAGGTAACAGCTGACTTCAAAGTACAAACTGAAGGATGAGTGGCTCTCTTCAACTTGTTGCGTTCAGAAAAGGTAAGTTTTAGTGCAGAGAAAAGCCGCATTGTGCATCAGTCTGAGGTTCTCTCTACACTGAATTTGTTTAGTGGGAGCAATTCCTGGTAATGTGAACTGTTGTGTCAGCAGGCATAAATTCCAGTGTTGCAGAGGTCCTCGTCACCACAGTGTCTCATCGGTGGTCCACAGCCAGGACACCCTCCCGGGGTGGTCCCACAGACGGGACACCCACCCGCAGTGGTCCCACGGACAGGACACCCTCCCACGGTGAGTTCTCACTCCAGGAAACCTGTTTCCATTTGAGAAATCCTGATCCAAGCATAAGCATTTCCTGATTGGCCAACTTTATGAAGATTTTCTTTGGAGACTCTTGAAGTTGAGTTTGAAGTGGAAATTTCACTTCCTCCTGGTCGGCCAACACATGCCCAAACTATTTAACTTTGGCACTTTGGGAGCTATCAAAGTCCAAGACTTAGTGGGGCTGGTTCTGCAGCCTCACTCTTGTGGCTTCAGTTCAGCATTTTGACATCAATCAAAAGCAGTTTTGTACTGAATGAAATTCATAAAGGGATTGATGAGTCAAGGTCATGTTTGCTGGAGTCTGCAGAGATTATTGTTGGCAACGTGACAACGATCGGAGGACAAAGTTCTTACGTTCTGAGCCCTTGCTGCATTTTGCCTTCAGATGTGGCCTAGCTTCTGAGCTTTAGTTAACAAATCTACGATTAAATGCTCTATTTTAGAATTGCTTAAAATCCTCCCCTTGGGAATAGTTTGCAAACCATTTTGTAAAATCAGTTAAACCTAAACATTCAGCACTTGATTTTTTGGGATGTTATAAAGGTGGGAACTTCAATGACACATTAATAAACTGGTCAGAAGGAGAACAAATATCGGAGAGCATTCTAACCTGGTCTGATCTCCAGCAGTTGTTGATTACAGCTGGGGTTAGAATGCTGTGTGACACACACTGGGGTTACGATTAATGATTGGGTCTACTTGGGGAAAGCTTTGACTACAGTTAAAACAGCAATAGTTATGTAGACCTCCTTGAGAGTTGGATGCAATGAAGCCTCCTCACCGGATGTTATGGACTCTGGCAGGAACCTGCACCAGTTGGCTGCACAAAGGGCTGGACACCCCCGTTATCCCTTGCATTGGTTGGCACCTTCCCCCTCCCCATTTACTGCAAGGGACCTAAAAGCAAAACTGTACCTCTCCTTCCTCTTGGTCAGTCAGAGAGATCTTGATAAACCTCTGGTCAGGCATAACTGGAATATTGCTGCCAGTTCTAGTCACGTCCCACTGGGAAGGGTGCAAGGTTGCCTGAGAGGATGCAGAGTTTGCTGGAACAGTTCCAGGGGTGAGGGGTTTCAGCTCCAGGGTTGGACCGGAGAAACTAAGAGCAAACAATGTTGAGAGGAGCTTTGACGGTGGGTGACGGAGGAAGGGTGGTCCCGTTAGTGGATGGTTTGGGCATCAGAGGACACAGATACAAAGTGACACAGACAAAAGAGCAGTGGTGACAAGAAGCTTTCCTCGGGCACAGTGCGGTGCTGACCCGGAACCACTGGCTGCCAGGGGTCCGGAAACAGAGGCAGGCAAAGGGAGAGAAGCAAATTTCCAGGAATCAGGGCAGGGAGCGATGGAATGGGTGTGTCAGGATTGCTTCAGAAGGAGGCAGTACAGACCTAATGGGCCAAATGGCCTCCTGGTCTTGTCATGATTTTACGTTTCTTTGACGAGATAATGAAGGGTTTTCTCCCAAACATGTTTGAAGTCTGGAGTTGACCGGTTTGGGACAAAGGTTGTTCATGCAGTGGTGTTGGTTCCACTTCAGCGGCAGACTCATGAGGAAGTGTTCCAGCAACACAGCCAAGTGCAGCCGCCCGTGGAGCTCACAGTTCAGAGCCTGACATTGTCACTGCCCATCACCCGAGAGTAAGAACGACCTCTTCACATGCCTGAAGCTCTCAGGTTCCTCGCCAGGAGCATCTCCCTCTCACGGGACACTTGCATGAGGTGGGGTCGTTTCTAACAAAGACATTTACTGCACTAGACAAAGAATTCTACAACAGTACCCAGCTCGTGAAGTATGTTCAGGGAAGAAACAGTCAAAACGTCATGTGTAGCAGTGCAGGATTGATGCCGCGGTAATGATCGAGATAATTGTCTCAATTACTGCTGTCTGACTGATGAAGCACATCAAATTCTGATCAATGGGGTTGTTACCGAACCATTATACAGTTATTCCATAATCAGTGGATGTTTTAAATAGTTTTGCGAGTGATAATTTCACAGGTTTATTGTTCCTGAATTCTGTGGGGGGGGGGGGGTGATTTTCTGTGGTGGAAGAATCCAGCCCCCAGCCGCAGGTTATGCCGTTAGCTCCCTGAGCTGTTGGTGCTACACGACATGACATCCAGCCCACTCCCTGCATCACCCGACCCCTTAACACATCTTCCTCCAGCCAAGGTCTCAGGGGAACGGTCTCACCATATAATGGAATTATCCAGAAGCCTGTAACGATGCAGCACAGTGAGCAGAAAGAAATGAGTCAGGGTGCAGGGATCTGATCGGTCCTACAGTGTTTACAAAGGTACTTACAAAACTAATGCAACCTCTGTGGTGTGGCTGTTCGTGGAGATGGTCCTATCAGTAGTTGGCTGTGATCCAAGGTGGGAAATGTGATATGATCAGTATCATTTCCAGAGTACTTTATATTTTATGAAAATGCAGGAACATGGACATAGTGAAGTGATAAATTGTTCTTATGGGCAGTCACGGTAGTGTAGCAGTTAGTGTCACACTATTACAGTGCCAGCGACCCAGGTTCAATTCTGGCCGCTGTCTGTAAGGAGTTTGTACGTTCTCCCCGTGTCTGTGTGGGTTTCCTCCGGGTGCTCCGGTTTCCTCCCACATTCCAAAGACGTACGGGTTAGGAAGTTGTGGGCATGCTATGTTGGCGCCGGAAGTGTGGCGACACTTGCGGGCTGCCCCCAGAACACACTATGCAAAAGGTGCATTTCACTGTGTGTTTCAACGTACATGTGACTAATAAAGATATCAATTCAAATCAAAGGCAGAATTTACTTGCTGGGCTGACTTGCCCATTCTCTGCTGTTCAGCTGGATGGTAGAAGGGGAGGGGGTAAAAATAGAGTGTTGGAGAATGTGAGTAAGAGGAATTTATAACATAAATAGTTGGCAGATGAATTGAACAGGTATCTGCATTGGTCTTACTGCAGAGCAGAGAAGCGGCATCCCCAAAATAGCTGTAAATCAGGAATTAGAAGGGAGGGAGGGACTCAGGAAATGACAGTCAGCAGTGGGGTGAGACCGGAGCTGATGGATGACCAGTCTCTGGGCCCTGATAGGCTTCATCTCGGGGCCTGTGAGCTGGTTGGTACATTGGTTTTAATTTTGATTTGGGGAAGGTTCCATTGGGTTGGAAAATAGTCAATGTAACTTAGTGAGGGAGGCAGCGGCAGGAAGCAACAGGCTTCACATCTGTCACAGGGAACGTCCAGAAGCTATTTTTAAATATATTATGGCAGAGCATTTAGAAAAAAAATCAGGGTAATTGGGTAAAATCAACATGGTTTTGTGAAAGAGAAATTATGTTTGAACAGTTTATTACAGTTCTTTGAAGTGAAGTATGTTGTGGGCAATGGGGAACCAGTGATGCCCTGTACTTAGATTTCTGACGGCATTCAGTAGGTTCTGCAATAAGAGGGTATTGCTGAGAATAAAAAGCTCCTGGTGCAGTAGGTAGCAGAGAGTGGGCATGAATGGATCAGTTTCTGGTTGGCATAACACAGCAAGTGTGTGCGCCAGGGATTCCCGTTATCACAGATTGACGGGAATGGGAAGTTGAGGTTATGGTGGGATCAACTGTGATATCATTAAATGTGGGAGCATGCTTGGGGTTGAGGGACCCCCCTCCTCTCCCAATATGAATGTTCCCAACACTTCCATGATCCCTCATTGCACAGGTGCATGCGTGGTGAGAGATTGCTAAGCTCAGAGACCCAGAGGGAGCTGGGGACCCTGATGCTTGATTCCCAAACGGCCAGTGTGCAGGTACAGCGAATAATTATGAAAACAAGCAAAATGTGGTCATTTACTGTTCAAGGAATTGAATACCAAACTAAGGCAGTGGTACCTCAGTTACCCAGGACACTGGTGAGACCACAGTGGGAGCAATGTGTACAGTATTGGTCTTTTTTTGCATTGGAAGCACTTCAGAGAAGGTTTACTGGTCTGATACTTGGAATGATCAGGTTGTCTTATGAAGAAAAGTTGGACAGGGATTTGATTAAAGCATAAGACTCAAGGGGTGTTGATAGGGTGGATGTGGAGAGATGTTTCCTAGGATTTACTGTTTAAAAATCAGGGGTCACCGACTTAAAGCAGAGATGAGGTAAGTTTTCTTCAGTGAGAGGCTGGTGAGTCTTCGGAACTCTCTTCCTCAAAGGGCAGTGAAACTGAGTCAGTGAGTATTCTTAAGGCAGACATTCTTGATAAGCAAGGGGGTGAAAGGTTACCACAAATTGACGAGAATGCAGAGTTGAGGTTATGGTCAGATGAACCCTGCTCTCATTAATGGAGGAGCAGGCTCAGAGGCCCAAGAGAACTCCTCCTCTCCTAATTTGAATGTTAGAATTCCATGTGAACATGTTACTTACTGCAGCCTCCCTGGTTCCAGTGTGAATTAATTGTTGTTACAAATTCACAATATGACTGAGTGCGTGAGCTCTAATCAGCTCCCAGTTTGCAATAGCTGGGCTAAATATTGTACAATGTACATCTCTACATTGGTGTAATTATTGGATAAGTAGACCCAGATCTAGGGGAACATTCATCCCAGATGTTGGAGCTAACTGTGTTCATGTGTGCTGTGTGTCCAGCTGCTGCCATTGGCTGTACGGACTGAGCATCTCTGACTGCCTTTGATCATATCTCTGGAGTTAGTTGATTGCCAGTTAGGTTTATTGAATTAAAACCACGCTCCTTGCACCAGGTCATGTGGCCAGGTGAAATCTGGACCACTGTCAAAATCTTCTGCATCCATTTCTGACTGGAGCTCTCTCCTCATTTGTTTTGTTTTATTTGTCTAGGCATCTGCTTGAACTGCACTGGAAATACTGAAGGACCTAACTGCGGGGAGTGCAAGGAGAGTTTTTACAGGAAGCCTCAGGCTAACGCGACATCTGTGTGTGAGCGATGCCCCTGCTCAGTGGTGACCTCTAGTGGAAGCTGCCATCTAGGTAAGGGCCACCATCCCTGGGTACAAGCTGTCTTCAGGTTCCAGGGAGCACAACTCTTAACACTCAGTGCTTGCATGATTTTATGGATGCTAATCTCACTCTGATATTGAGATGAACACCCTTTATGTGGTTTCTCAATCAGTATTTCTGTCAGAGATCCATCAAGCCAGAGCCTTGTCTGAGAAACGAATAAACTTGTAAAATACATATAATAGGTTCAAAGCAAGAGGGAGCAAAGAGCAAAAGGGAATGACTATAATGGGCAGGAGAGAATTAAATAACAAAGGAATTACATGAGATGTGTGAAAGAGGTAATTAATCCCAATACGTAGACCACATACAAAGAACAATAAAGAGAAAAATTGTTACGTTTGCAGCATCAGAAGGATTTGTGACTTCCTGTGTGGCTGAGGACAGTGGATGTATCATTGAGCATTGGAAGCACTGCTGAATACATTCAGAAGCCAGTGTGAGACTTGCATTAGATAAAGCACCTTGTGGAAAAAAGACTCATTGTATTTGGAACAATGTTGGCAATGAGGTGCCACCCATCATTACTGCAGGGTTAGTTACCTAGTTCTGCCCATGGTGTTGATGATGTGTTGGTTGGTCCATGCAGGAAGGATGTGTGGTGGCACCTCACCCAATGCTGGGGCACCTGTCCCTCCTGTGGAGCAGGAGATCCTGGAGGGCCCCACTCCCACAACAGCCCCACCTCTGGGACAACTCATCAAATGGCACCTTGATGATTAGCAAAAATATTACCAAAGGATCTTAGTGAAAGGTTCACCCTTATGATCCCAGAAGTGAGAAATAGTATATTTGTTAGATAACCTATTAAACTGTGTGAGTGTATGTGTGTGAGAGAGAGAGAGCATGTTAGCATGAAAAGCGTGGGACATGCTGAATGGATGGGTGTGTGCAGGGAGCAGGAATGTGTGAGCTGGTGGTCTCTGAACTGGGGGTGTTCATTGTGGGAAAATGGAATTGTTTCCAAATCTGTGGACATACACAGTGCCATGTCCTGGAAACCAGTTCAAGGAAAGGGCTAGGTGGGCCTCCTGTCATTAGTAGTACAATGGAGCATCCACCAGCACAGCCACCTCTGTGTATTAATGAAAGCTGCCCATTGTAGGACAACGATCAGATCACTCCAGGCATCCTTCAGACAATCTAACGTGCAAATAACAGTCCCCGTGGCATCTGTTCACCCGGACTGGTTGGGAGAGGAACTGGAGCCAAATAATGGAGACAGCTCCACAACAGCAACAATATCTCTCAGTGCCTGTGGGAGTGTGATCTGTGGGCTGGTCACCTGTCCACCACAGCATGGCCATGTGTGGATAGACCTCCATCAGGGCAGGCAGGAGCCACCTCTAAGCTTCAGGTCCTGTTAACAACAGTGGGCAGCACAGTGACCAAGCACCAGTGGGCAATGTAATTTACTCCTTCCTTTGTCTTTTCATAGTTTGAATTTCTATTGGTTTTGCCCTTCCTCCTTATTGTTTGGTTGTTCTGATTCACTGACATTGGAGCAGTTCATCACCTCCTCACAGAATCTGAAGGGAAGGTCTGTGTGGAGTGGGGAAGTTCTCACCGCCCTCTGTCAGACCCTAACTTTTAAAATAACTCAAAATGTGTACAGCAGCTTTAACATAATAAGGTGTCCCCTGGCATTTCACACAGGGTATTATCAAATATCGATTCCTGACATAGTGAGATAAGAACGCACTGCCAGTTGAGGCAGAGACTCTCACAACATTTAACCAGTGTCCGGAGCAGCACTTGAATCACCAAGGCACAGCAAGCAACAGGTCAAGTGCTGCTAAATGAGATTGGTGTAGATGGAACTTGATGGTCAACAGCGACTCGGAGGGCTGAAGGGCCTGGTTCTGTGTGCGTGCTTCTATGAGTCTAGGAACAAAGGATCAGGAGGAGGCTATTCTGCCCTTCAATGATGTACTGTTATTCAGTGTGATCACAACTAACCTATGACACACCTCCATATGCCTGCCCTTTCTCCATTTCCCTTACCACCTTGGGACAACAAGAGTCCGTCGTTCTCAGGCCCTGCACCAATCACTGTGTAGAAATGTTTCCCAACGCCACTCCTGAAGCCCATGTTCTCTGCTTGAGGTTCCACTCTCCTCTCTGCAGCCACTGGAAGGAGCTCCTTGCTGCCTGACCTGAGCATCGTGCAATCAAATCATCCTTACCCCTCTCACGTTCCAGTAGTCAACCCTGCTTTGTGGAAGCACAGCTCATAATTTAACCCTTGGAGTGCTGGGATCTGCACTGGACTCCCCCACATCCCACCTCCCTCCAAGCCATGAGATGTAGGACTCAGAACCATTGCTGGGGTGGACTCCATAACCTTGTATTGCTTCAGCATAACCTCCACCCACATGTTCTCTGGTCCTTTACATCTAAAAGCCAGCAATATTTTAGCCTTTTCCATTGTTCCCTGTACCCATCCTTGGCATTTTAATGGTGTCTGTGCAGAGGTCTCAAGTCTGCTTTGACCTCTGCCTCTCTTCCCTGTTTAGGGAGCACTTTAACCTGTCGATTTAAAGTCCAAAGTAAAGATCACTTATTTGCCTTCACCAAAACCCAAGCCCTGCCGTTTGTCCATTTTCTTCATCCTTTAACATCTCTTTGTCATGTTATGCTTCAGCCTTCACTGCTGACAACAGCCTGTCTTTACTTATGTCACATTGGGCTGTTAGCTGCGTTGTAAGTGGTCCATTCGGAAGCATTTCCAGACCTGTGAAACCTTCATTTGCTTTCCATCAATTAACAGGAGATTGAGCTGTCTGCCATTCACGTTGTTAGAAGCCAATTAAGGTGACCCGGCACATCTCCTGAATGTGTAAAATGCGTGGTCCAGTAACCTGTGCATTGAGCGTTCATTCCTGCTGAGATATAGCCTTCCCCAGTACTCAAGTCAACTGCACATAGATTCCGCAACAGGATTCTTTTCACTGAATTCTTTGGAAAGAAAATAACATGTTGACAAGTCAGGGAGCATTATCTCAGCTACCTCCCTGTTTTTCAACTGTACAAAGGACAATTCTTTCATGGTGCTTTTCTCATATTGAAGGTTGCTTTGACAATTACTGCTGCTTTACATTAAAGGGGTAAATATAGAATGTTACATTGTCAGCAGCGTGTTGTCTGTGTCAGTGAGTGCAAAAGACCTGTAATTTATGTGTACAGCTAGATCTGAAACGTTTCTCCCAAATACAAGAGCAGTCTGAATCACACAATTACCAGCATGATAGTCTGTACTTATCTGGTTGTAGATGGGCAGGCATTAAAGCAGCGGTCTATTTAACCTCCTGCCTTTGCCAGTTGAATTGCTTCATTGTTTCCCTCACCCCTGTTCACTGCAGTATAAGCGTTTTCAGCTGGCCACGTGGTGTGGGTACATTGCAGAGGAGTGAAATGGGTCCATGAGCAGGAAAGGAGTGGAAGGATACTGTGACAGGGTGTGATGCAGTCTGGTGGCAGGAACCTCCTGGAGCAGAAACATCAGCACAGACCCATTGGCCAAGGGCTGTGGGTCCTGAGCAGATACTTCTCTTGCTGTCTTGGCGAAGCAGCCAGCATAATCAAAGACCCCACCCATCCAGGACATTCTCTCTTCTCTCCTCTTCCATCGGGTAGAAGGTACAGGAGCCTGAGGGCACGTCCCACCAGACTTAAGGACAGCTTCTACCCCACTGTGATAAGACTATTGAACGGTTCCCTTATACGATCTACCTTGTTGTGACCTTGCACTTTCTCTGTAGCTGTGACACTTTACTCTGTACTGTTATTGTTTTTACCTGTACTACATCAACGGACTCTCTACTAACTCAATGTAACTGCACTGTGTAATGAATTGACCTGTACAATCGGTTTGCAAGTTTTTCACTGTACCTTGGTACAAGTGACAATAATAAACCAATACCAATACCTCAGGCCCCGAACTTTCCATGGTAACCCAGTGATTCGGATCTATGGGCCAACCATAGAATTTACCCATGTATTAATTGAAATCTCAGGAGCAATAATTTTTAAATCAATAAACACTTTGTGTTAAAAGCATGGAGTTGATGATAGGGATGGATTAAAATAAGAAGAAGAAACTGCCCCTTAAAGCAGAGGTAACAGGCATGGGACTATACTTTACTCTAGTGAAGCATATGATTGTCATTATTATAGACTTGTACACCACAGAAACAGGCCCTTCAGCCCACCGTGTCTATACTACATCTACACCAATCCCACTTGCCTGCATTAACTCCACACCCCTCTGTGCCCTGCTCATTCAGGTACCTGTCCAGATGCCTTTTAAATGTTGTTCCTGTTCCCTCCCCCACCCCCTCTGGCAGCTTGTTCCAGATACCAACTACTCTGTGTGTGAAACATTTACCTCTCAGATCCCCTTTAAACCTCTCCCTCTCACCTTAAACCTTTACTCTCTAGTTTTAGACACATTAATGCCACCTGAGCCTCTATGAACGATGACTGTATTACAATCACTTCCAGATCCCCAGCTTGTCGCTGGTATTGACATCACAAACCCTAGTTTTGCCGCACACCCATCGCCAGTGCTCGTTTGACGAACACCCAGCTTAGGGCGAAGGGACTTCAGAAAATTCTCCTCCGTCAGTCACTGAAGACTTCAACCTGCAGGCGATCACAATCACGTCAGCCCATCACCAAGGAGCTCAGCTGCTTGTTAGTCAGGAGCTCTTCCAGCTCTGTGATGGATCTTCACTCTCAGCAGACTACTGCCTCCCTCACCGAGGGACGAGGGGAGCTCCATCCAGTTGAAAAAAAATGAGATTTGTATTTTAAAGAAAGAGTAGATGTGTTGAAGTGTAAAGTCTCAGGTGGTGGTGGACCTGTGGAATTCCCAACCCCAGAAGGCAGCAGAGGCCGAGTCGATGGATATATTTAAGAAGGACCGTTGAGTTGAAAGGCCTGTTTCATCCTGTATAACTCTACAGAGATAGATTTCCAGACACAAAGGCTAACGAGAGGTATTGGGAGAAAGTGGAAGTGAGGTGTTTAGCTGGAAGGTCAGCCGTGGTCGCACTGAGTGGCAGAGTAGGCTCGGAGGTCCAAATGACCTCTGGTTCCATGTTTCTACGATGATCTCCAGGAGCAGCATGAGGTGTGAGAGTCACCTTCTCTGGTGATGAGTTTGTAAAGTTACGCACCAACATTGGGCCAAACAACTGCGAGATGTGTCAGGAGAGCCACTCAGGAACCCGAACAAAAAACAGCTGCATTTCAACAGTGTCCTGTGGCTGCAGTCTCCTACTGCCCATCCACCCGAGACCTGACGGTATCACTTACTGATGCTGCTTTAAGAAGCCTTTCATGACATTGTATATATTACAGCAGTAATGTGGGCTTCTGGTTCACTTAATCGTCCATGTGCAGTGATAAGAGTCCGACTCCCTGAGTGTTGTAGTAAAGTTACACATCGATAACAAATCAGATTCTAAATTGGAACCGAGAAAAGAGAAGCATATGGATAAGACGTCAGCTGCTGATGTGTGCTGCTCTGTTAGGGCATTAGAATAAACTCCTTATCGTCAGTAAAAGGAAGAGCAGAGGCTGCAACTAATTAGTGTCAACAAAGCAGCCAGTCCATCACCAATTAATCTCTCTGCAGTTGGAGGCAAAGGAAAGGATGAGGTTGGTTTGCAAGTCTAAAGAGAAGAGAAAGAGGAGACAGATTGTCTGCCAAAGGAAAACTGCAGAAGGCTGCAGTGCAAAAAAGATTTGGGGATCTCTGTACACAGGAGCAAGCTGACAAGGGCAGCAGGTGACAGGGACTATTGGAATTTTGGCCCTTATTTCAAGGGGGTTGGAGTATAAGAGTGGGGAAGTCTTACACAAGGCACTGGTGAGACACATCGAGAGTACTACAGCTAATTCTGATCCTTCTGTTGGAGGAGGGATACCATTTTAATGGAGGCAGTTCAGAGAAGGTTCACTTGGATGGTTCTGGGTCTGGAGGGATTCTTCTACAAGGAAGGCTTTAACAGGTTGGCACTCATTGGAATTTACAAGAATGAGAGGCAATCATGGAAACAGATAAGAAGCTTTGAGGGCTGGACAGGGTGAGAGGACATTTCCTCGGCAGGCCCTCAGTGTTCACTGAGCCAAGGAAGAATTTTCTTTTCTCACTGAGGTGTGAGTCTTTGGTCCACAAGCTCCCTAACCCAGCACACCCTCAGGGGCAGACCCTGTGTCCACACTCCAGGGTGCTCCCTCTCTTCAGTTCAAATGCAGTGTCCAGAGGAGGCTGCTGTTACTGTACTGGGGAAGTAAAGAAGAATTGTGTGAGCGGCTTGTTCCCCAGTGATGGTGCCAGGAGGGGGGTTGCTGCTGACAAAGGCGGGGAGTTTGTGTCCCCTGGGAGTAATCTGACTGTTGGATAACCCACCCACAGAGCTCCTGATCGGGGATGGGGGGCTCCGTCCTCTCCCTCCTCCCTCCTCTGCCATCTGAGACCTTCCAACATCTCCTGGCCAACTCACCTCCAAACTCTGTGGCACATCTTGTAACTGTGCATTCTGAGATGGAAGGTAACATTCATGCTCCCCCCATCCTTGGGAACATTGTTCCCATCTGTCCCTGGACTGGCATTTAAGGGGATGGACCCATTTCAGGTAACTGCCATCAGTGCAGACGGACAACAGGATTGGCAAGGCCGTGGTGGGCTGAAGGGCTGTTTCTGCACTCTACAACACTCTGACTATGGCTGTAGTTGACCTTTCCGTCAATGATCCCTCAGTCATGACGCCTCACTGGATCTTGCTTTGTGTTTCCCTTTAACTACCATTAGCGCTGAGCTCAAAGTACACCTTGCTCCCTCAGTTCTATCTTCAACTGACAAAGATCCAGAAATACGTAAGTATCTGTTAGTTGGCATTACTTTGGGCTGGTGCAGCGAGTTATGCAGCTGTCTCACACCTCCATCATTGTTGATCCCGGATCCTGATTGTGTGGAGTTTATCCATTCTCTCTCTGACTGCCTGGGTTTCCTCCAGGTTCCCCAGTTTCCTCTCACATCCCAAAGACGTGCTGGTGGGTCAGTTGTCCCTGGTATGGTGTTGGAAGGAGAATCGGGGGGTTGATGAGCAACCAGACAGCCAGATAAATGGGATTGTTCTGAGAACCAGCATAGACTCTGTGGGCTGAATGGACTCTTCTTCCACATCGTAAAGGAATGAGAATAAACTGGGAATTGATGTGAATGGCCAACAGCAGTTTTCACTTTTCACCTCTGGCTCCAAGTCTGTGCCCTCGATATCTTCACTTTAAACCCCCTGAACCTATGGAACCATAAAAACTGGAGGTGACTTTTAGAGTTATGGATTTTTAATTCGCGTCTTATATGAGTTCACCTTATATTAATGGGTAAAACTCTTCAGCTTGTGCTGAACAGATCAGTCATTTGCAGTGTGCCACGTTTCCATCACAGTGTGGGGGTCAGGGCTCCGAAGGTGATCTATTTTTAAACCTAAAGTACGTGCACTCAAGATTGAGAGGCACATAAAAATGACAAAAAAAATTGGACATTATAACAAGGAAAATGAAAAAAACTGCTGATCACTGGATACAAACGGAAGAATTTTAAGACTGCCTCGGCTGTTTAAGGCAGGCAGTTTTACTGGGGTAGGGTAATATTATCGAGCACGGATCTCGGATACGACATGGGGAAGGGCCAGCAGAACGAGGAGACCATCCAGCCCAGCAAGTTCGTGGCTGATGTTTCTCATCATCTGTTTTCCTGCCAGATCCAATGTCCCTGATCCCCCGAATGTCTAAAAATGTAGCAGTCCCAGCCTTGAATGCAGTCCTCAGCCAAGAACATGGGATGGGCAAATGGAGCTCCCTATACAAGCCGCTGAACATTAAACCTTAATGAGCCTGTCACTTGCTTGCTTATTGTTCAGACCATCAAGTACATGCTGGTTCCCAGCAGAACAATCCCAATGCTGGTTTCCAGCAGAACAATCCCAATGCTGGTTCCCAGCAGAACAATCCTAATGCTGGTTGCCAGCAGAACAATCCCACTGAACCCGTTCCCCTCCTTATTTCCCTGCGGCTCTGCAACCTACCTGCTAAAGAACAATTAACAGTGAGCCTCACATCAGCTAAACCATGACAATCTGATGCAGGGATTTCCAATCATCTCTCCATTCAAGGGAGGATGGAAAGGAGGCAATTATTCTGTTGTCCTTCAGTAGAAGAGCTAAGGATTTAATAACTGCAAGACAAACCTGCAGAGGCTCAGCACAGTGATGATAGCATTGGGATAGGCACTAAAGTTGTGCAGAAAGTACAAAGTTCAGCCGGCTTATCTCCCAGCGTCCATCCCTGGTCAAGTTAATTTGAGTTAGAAGCAAGGTTTAAAAAAGGAAAACGAAAACAACCAGGTAACGGAATGTGGTGGAGGGGTTAAAGAAAGAGCATCAGCAGTGGTAAATTAGATCTCGCTGCTGGAGGAGCCCCTGCTTCAGGCCAATTGCAAATACAGAGGGAAGTCACCTGGTCAAAAAGATAATGAGATGCTCCACAGTAACAGATGTTGACTCAAGAATTGGAAGTTGAACACCCTCTGTCTCTGTAAGACAATGTGCACTCTTGGTATTGGTATTGGTTTATTATACAATTATACCAATTATATTGGTATTATACCAATACCAATTGGCTTGTTGGTTAATGTATCAAAAATATTTCTTTGATTTGGGACAGACAAAACATTTATAGATTCTACACAATAATTAGCACTGAAATACTGCACTCGAACAGTGAAAAGTTTATTTTTGAAGTGGTGGAAATTTTATGCCAAGTCTTATACTCAGCCCATGAGAGTGGAAAATCTCATTACAGAGAGGAAAGGTTTTAGCCTGAAAACATTGTCACTGAACCATTAAGGTAGAGAAAGTTGTCTTTATGACTGAACACTGTGACACCAACATGATTAACGTGATTTTTTTCACTAAACTAATTGCCCTGATCAAACAGGGGTAGAGATTTAATATCTTTTGTAAGGATTGCAGGCCAATGGCTGCACCGATTCACCCAGTAGACTGATGCACATGTAGTATCAATGAGTCTTCAAATTGTTTGCTATCGACATAATTGCAGCATCACTTACCTCTATCTCTGCTAGAAGAATCAAGATCTTCAACAGATGTCACAGAGTCATAGGGTCAAACAGCAAGGAAACAGGCCCTTCGGTCCAAATGGTCTGTGCCGACCAAGATGTCCATCTAAGCTAATCCCTCTGCACTCTTTCCAGATTAATGGCATCTTTCCTATCGCAGGGTGACCAAAACTGAACACAATATTTCAAATGCGGCCTCACCAACGTCTTTCACATAATGCCCCAACTTCTATACTCAGTGCCCTGACTGATGAAGGCCAGTGTGCCAAAAGCCTTCTTCACCACCCTCTTTACCCTTGATGCCACTTTCAGGAAACCATGTACTTGTACTCCATGGCCCCTCTGTTCTACAGCACTCCCCAGGGCCCTGCCGTTCACTGTGAAAGTCCTACCCTCATTTGTCTTCCCAAAATGCAACACTTCGCACTTATGCGAATTAAACTCCATTTGCCATTCCTCGGCCCACTGACCCAGCTGATCAAGGACCCACTGTAAATCCTGATAACCACCTTCACTGTCAATAACACCACCTACTTTACTGTCATCTGCAAACTCACTAACCACACCTTGTACATTCTCATCCAAATCATTGATATCGATGACAAGCAACAATGGGCCCAGCACCAACCCCTGAGGCGCACCACTAGTTACAGGTCACCAATCCGAGAAACAACCTTCCACCATCACCCCCTGCTTCCTACCATCAAGTCAATTCTGTACCCAATCAGCAGCTCTCCCTGGATCCCATGCGATCTAACTTTCCATTGCAGCCTAACATGTAGAACCTTATCAAAGGTCATATAGACCACGTCTACTACCCCGCCCTCATCGACCTTCTTGGTAACTTCTTCAAAACACTCAGTCAAATTTGTGAGACATGACCTCTCACGCACAAAGCCGTGCTGACTATCCCGAATCAATTCCTGTCTTCCCAAATGCTTGTATATCTTAATCCTCAGAATCCCCTCTAGTAACTTACCTACCACAGATGTTAGGGTCACTGGTCTATAGTTCCCAGGTTTTTCTTTGCAGCCATAAAGGAACAACATTGGCCACCCTCCAGGCTTCTAGCACTTTATCCGTTGCTAACGATGATGCATATCTCTCAGCCAGGGCTCCCACAATTTCTTCTCTAGCTTCCCACAGTGTTCTTGGACATACCTGATCAGGCCCAGGGATTTATCTACCTTCATAGGTTTCAAGCCATCCAGCGCCTCCTCTGTTGTAATGCAGACCATCCTCAAGGCCTCCCCATTTACCATCTCAAGGTCTGAAGTTTTCATGTGTTTCTTCACGGTAAAAACAGAAGAGAAATATTCATTAAAGACCTTGCCCATCTCCTGCGGCTCCACACAAAGATGTTCCCTTTGGTCTTTAAGTGGCCCTGTTCTCTCTCTAGTTACTCTTTTTCCCTTAATATACCTATAAAATTTACTTGGATTCTCCTTAATTTTCTTGGCAAAGCTATCTCATTGCCCCCTTTATTGCCATTCTTTGAGCATGTTCCATTGTGCAGGATCACCTGGCCCTGCAGTATTACCCGCCCCTGACCTGATCCTGCAGTATTACCTGCCCCTGGTCCTGCAGTATTACCTGCCCCTGATCCTGCAGTATTACCTGCCCCTGATCCTGCAGTATTACCTGCAATGAATTAAACTTTGCCTCCACTGTTTACTGTCGCCGGTTCCCCGAGTGACGAACATCACCAGCGGCTGCCCTTTCTCTGCACTCTGCAGAGGAATGGGTGTACGGTGCCCACCCCTGGAGCAGAGCCATCCTCTGTTACACTAGTTATCACCACGGTCACAGCAACACGTGAAAAGGTGGTTGTGCTCATTTGACAACCTTCCGCTCATCTCGTGACAAAATGAACTCAACATTGCACGTCATTCCTGTGTCAGACTGCTGCACAGAGCAGTGTCTCGCATGGATGATCTTTAACTGCTTGTCGGACAATTTTTGCTGACGATAATTTCTTGATCGATCGGTGGTTGTGCCATGGAAGTGATGTATTTGTGGCACCTGTCGTGAAGGTTAGAAGTAACAATCTGCTGAACTTTCCACTGGAATTCCGATCCGAGGGAAATGTGAGTGCACTGGTGTATGATCAGGCTAGGCTGAAGCTTTGGATCAAGACATATTTCCTAGTGGTAAACATTGTCCAAATGGACTTTGGTGCAGCATTTGACAAGGACCCCCATGGAAGGCTGGTCCAGAAGGTTAAGGCACTGAAATCTAAGGCGAGCTGGCTAATTGAATCCAACACTGGCGTGGTGATAGGAGGCAGAGGGTGGTGGTGGAGGGATGCTTTACTGATGGGACGTCTGTGACCAGTGGTGACCACAGGGATCACTGCTGGGGCTCTTGTCTGTGATTATCTATCAGTGACTTGAATGTGAATGTAGGAGGTATTATGAGTAAGTTTGTGGATGACATGAGAGTTGGTGGTGTTGTGGATGGTGAGGAAGGTGGTCTGCAGCTTACACTAGGATATAGATCAGATGGAAAGTTGGGTGGAGCGCTGGTGAATGGAAGTTAATCCCAAGTGCGGAGTGATGCATTTTGAGTGGTATTTAGACAGTAAGTGGCAGGGAGCCAAGAAATGTTGATGAATAAAATGACACTGGGGTCCAGGTTGACAGTTCCCTGAAGGTGGCATCACAGGTAGATAGGCGGTGAAGAAGGCATATGGTGGGCTTGGCTATGTGCATCGGGGTGTAGAATATAAAAGTTAGGGTGTTATGTTGCAACTTTACAAAATACTGGTTAGAGCACATTTGGAGTATCGCGTGCAGTTCTGGTCACCACACTGTAGGGAGGATGTGGCTGCGCTGGAGAGGGTGCAGAAGGGATTCACCAGGATGTTGCCTGGATTGGAGGACTTTAGTTTTGGGGAGAGACTGGATAGGCTGGGCCTGGATACGAGGGGAATTTTTTACACAGAGGGAGGTTGATATCTGGAACCCGTTGCCAGAAGAGGTGGTGGAGTCAGATACACTCACTACATTTAAGAGATATTTAGACAGACACAAGTAGGCAAGGCGTGGAAGGATACAGACCTAATGCAGGCAAATGGGACTAGTGCAGATGGGCAAAATGGTTAGCATGGACTTGGTGGGCTGAAGGGCCTGTTTCTGTGCTGTACGACTCTATGAGCCTACATTTGAGGTTGTGGTCTGGGTCTAATATTGATCTCACCTACACTGTGCAATGTGAATTCATTGTGTGAATAGGCAGGTTCTACCTGGAGCCACTTACAACTGTCATAAGCTGTAGAAAAATTCAGTCATTGTTTTATTAGAAACCCAGTTTGTAGATTATCTTCCTAAAATGCATTAGTCATACACATAAAGCACCCGATCCTGTCATCGTCAGTTAACAGCAACCTCCACGCGATGGGGACTAATCCCTGTTATTACAGAATGAATGGATTCAGCCCCTGCAAATCTACAGTCAAAATCTGGTCATTTGTGTCTGATCCATGAGGACCAAATAACCTCATAAGTTCAACAGCAGTGCCAATTGAGCTCGATAAAGCTCACTGTGCAGACATTACAAGAAGGCTTCTCTTTGTCCTCATTGCCACTGAACATGTAGATAAACATCTTTATTAAGTGTCAGGATGCCTGACTCCTTGAACCCAGTATCAGGGTTGGCAGCTACCATGCTGGGTTCCTGCTGGTTTACAATCCACCACAGCTTTGCTTCATTTCCAGAACAGAACAAGTCCATAACGTGGGCCTCTGTCATTCTCCATAGAGTTTAGCCTGGGTATGAAATCAAAACCTGACCTCTCCTAACCCGATGCTATCCAATCAGGATGAGCCCAAACCCCAGAATTTGCCAGTTTTTGTTAACTGGTCTGGGCCAACAGGTAATTGATGCACAGAGTCAGGAACTAGGCTCGTTTTCCCAGACCTGTAACTTACCAAGCAGAACCTCCCACCAGAGCAAGGATACACTCAGTAAACCCACCTGATTGCTCCAAGCAACAAAGCAAAGGAGTTCGAATCCCAGCTCACCAGGCACACCAAGTGGGACTGGCATCAGGATCGTGTCAATCACAGGGATTGTGTCTCCTCTCCTCTCTCTGCAACTGCAACTATCTTTGTTTTATGACTTTTCCTAATTCCAAAGGTAGTCATTGCCCTGACACATTAACTCTTATCTCTCTCTCTGCAGATGCTGCCTGACCAGCTGAACATTTCCAGTATTTTCTGTTTATATCTCAGATGTCCAACAAATGCGGTTCTTTTGCTTTTCATAAAATTTTCTGAGTTTTGTGCCATGATATAGAAGCATAAATAGGTTTATACACCGGTATGAACATCAGGACACACAGCTAATCATGTGAATGTGTTTGTATTGATATTTTCCATTGATTTTAATCAGCAAAGATTGAAAACTGATGCACTAGGTTGGAGATCTGTTCAAGATTTCCAGACTTAAAGTAGCAAGAATGGACATCAGTGGCCAGAATGGGTTTGCTTATTTAAACAACTAAAAAGTGATAATGTAATTAGTTTAGAGGGTATTTGGCTGGTAATTGCATCTCACTGCTGGTCATGTATGGGACCTTACAATTAAAAGGGAATTAGTTTATTTATGTGAATTCCTATTCATTCAAATATGGAAGTCTGAAGTTATAAAGAAAGTATATTTTTATATTATCAGTGTTTCGATCTTCCTACATTCCGTGTGTGACAATACTATTGCAGTTTAACCAAGTATGCGCTGCTGATCTTAAATTTGACCTGTTCATCCATCCCTCCTCCACACTCCCTCCCTCCTCCTTACTCACTCCCTCTTCCCTCTGTCCTCCACACTCCCTCTCTCCTCTACACTCCCTGCCTCCTCCCTCCACTCCCAACCTCCTTCCTGTACTGTTGTAATCACTCTTGACTTCACTAGGTTCCCTGTAGGACTTTTTAAATCATTTTATTATGCTATATTCACAGCACCAGCCAGTACAGTTTAATAACTATCAATAACTGGCCTATACTGTCTAATAACCATCAAAAACTTGCTCGTACTGTTTACTAACCAATGATAACAAGCGAATGCTGCCCAATAACTGTCAATAGTGAAACAATAACTGTCATTCACCATCCAATACTGTTTAATAACTGTCAATAACCAGCTAATATTGTTCATTAACAAGCCAGGAGCCATGATCCTTTGGCATTACGGTGAGAATCCGGGGTTATCTGGAGATGTGAGCTGTGCAGAGACCATAGGCCTCTTTGGCAGCTGTTGCAGTTCACTGTGTCCTGGCCTTGCATTGCAAAGGGAGTTTTCTTTCTGCATCTGTTTTGCTAATGAAAGTACTCACATTTATGCTATTTTATTGCATCCTCAGTATTACAGTCACTGGCCAAGAAGTCTGCTGTTTATTTCAGTGCTATGGCATTGAAAGTAGACTTTACCCAATGTAAACAGCAATCGTGACCATTCCCAGATCAAACCATGTCATTCTGGAAATTTAACCGGACTTGACTGATAGCCAGATGGAAATTCAGCCTTAGAAGTGCATCAGTGAAAGCCTTTCCCATGGGACATTCTTGGAGTATTCCAGAGGAAATTATTCCACATTTTCAGTGTGGTCCTGAGACAACTGGGCTCCATAGAGCTGCAATCACAAGAGAAAGTGTGGGAAATCCCCAGCAGGTCAGGCACTATCTGTACAGAGAGAAGCAGTTAATGTTTCAGGTCAATGAACTGGTGAGAATTGGCTCCCTAATTCCTAGTTCTGACCTCCACACACCCCACAATGTCCTGAACTCTGGCCAGCCAACTGCATCCCCTGCATGGGTACCAGTTGGCCAGCCTTGATCCCAGACAGTAGAATGGGGTTCCTTCTGTCTGCCACAGCTCATGGCCAAAGCAGACATTGGTGCACCACTCGACCTACAGCACACCTTCTACACCAGTTGACCATCCATCCCACTGTTGTTGGGACATGGATGGATGTTCAGTGGTCTGTGTAATATCCGGTTGAGTGCAGAGAAAGAGCTTTCAAGCATTTGTGTCTGTGTTCAGTGTGTTCAGAGCTGCCAGTTAGAAATCGTTCTGTAGAGCAAATACTCGTAAGCTGATCCAGTCTCATAAGTATTCTAGTGGAGTTACTATCATGCCTGTTAAATTTTAAATGTACCATCAACACATCCTCAAAGCTGGAACTTAATGGCATAATACAGTGAGGTATCTACAGTGAGACAGGAAACCCCTACACATACAGCGAAGAGTGACAAACCGTGGGGGGAGTGACCAATGTCTCCTCCCCCAGGGTGTGGGATCTGGAACTGCTCCTGCTACCTCCTGTGAGATCCAGTCAGGCTTTTCATCACTGCAGCAAAACGTCTAGCCCTGTTACTCCAGTCAATTTGGTCTGTCCCTTTCTCTGGTTCAGTGTCAGGTTCCTCAGGATTTCCACATGCTGTAGGTACGAAGAAATCATTCAACTGCCTCCTTAGTGTAGGGGTAAAGAGGGCTGGGCAATAAATGCTGTAATATCCAATGATGTATTGGTATTGGTTTTAGTATTGGTATTGGTTTATTATTGTCACTTGTACCAAGGTACAGTGAAAAACTTGTCTTATATACCGATCGTACAGGTCAATTCATTACACAGTGCAGTTACATTGGGTTAGTACAGAGTGCATTGATGTAGTGCAGGTAAAAACAATAACAGCATAGAGTAAAGTGTCACAGCTACAGAGAAAGTGCAGTGCAATAAGGTGCAAGGTCACAACAAGGTAGATCGTGAGGTCATAGTCCAGCTCATTGTATAAGGGAACCGTTCAATAGTCTTATCACAGTGGGGTAGAAGCTGTCCTTAAGTCTGGTGGTACGTGCCCTCAGGCTCCTGTATCTTCTACCTGATGGAAGAGGAGAGAAGAGAGAATGACCCAGGTGGGTGGGGTCTTTGATTATCCTGGCTGCTTCACCAAGACAGCGAAAGGTAAAAAGAGTCCAAGGAGGGGAGGCTGGTGTCCGTGACGCGCTGAGCCGTGTCCACAACTCTCTGCAGTTTCTTGCAGTCCTGGGCAGAGCAGTTGCCATACCAAGTCGTGATACATCCAGATAGGATGTTTTCTATGGTGCATCAATAGAAGTTGGTGAGCATCAAAGGGGACAAACCGAATTTCTTTAGCCTCCTGAGGAAGTAGAGGCGCTGGTGAGCTTTTTTGGCCGTGACATCTATGTGATTTGACCAGGACGGGCTGTTGGTGATGTTCGCTCCCAGGAACTTGAAGCTCTCAACCCTCTCGACCTCAGCACCGTTGATGTAGACAGGTGCATGTACACCGCCCCGACATGTGAATGAAGAACAAAAATCTGCCATTTCCTTATTTCCATTTGGAATATTATCTTTGTTGGTCCTTAAGGGGTTCATAATGTTCTGAACCAACTATTTTTCCAAAAATAATTGGAAATGATTTTTGTGTTTTTTTTATTCCCCTTTGCAAGTTCCTGTTCACACGTTTGTGTATGTCACTGTCTTGCCACATTTTGCCACCCTTTGTCTATCTCCCAGTCACCACGCCTGTACTGGATCTTGCCTTTACGTGGCTCTTTCTGTTAGTTTTATATTGTATTTTATTACTTCAGTTGTCCAGGGGTGTTTGTGTTGGCAAATATAGCCCCTGCCCTTGTTGGTGTAAAGTGGTTCACTGTGGAATACTGAGCAACTTAGCTTGGTGGATACTCCTGCCCTATCACCTCGCATTAATCTAAAATCTCAATAGCTGTTTTGCTAAACAGTTTATTAAACTTAATATTACGTTTGGTATTTGATCAAGGTTCACACACTGTTAAGTTATTAACTAAGTTAGACTCCTTATGCGGAACTGAAACTAAAATGCCTGCATTTTTTCAGGGTACATTGGAACGTAGGATCCCCCGAGTCCACACCACCATTTGAAAAGATCATAGCATATCAAAGGAGTGTTGGAGACCAGTAGGAATATGGTACAGAGGTAGAGGATCAGCCTTCCAGCATCGTTCCTGTCAATCCCCTCAGAACCTTGTTTTGATTAGATCACATCTCATTCTTCTAAACTTCAGTGCAGACTCAGCCTACTCAATACAATTCAGGCAGCAACCTCGAAAGCACAGATTAGAGCTTGTGCAAGGACACCTCATTTGCTTTTTCCAGGAATATACATTTCCCTGGATCAGAATAACCACTGTATGGGTTCCTTAAAACTCTTCAGTGTATCTTACTTTCAAATGTATCTTGCTGATAGATTTTCAACATTTGATACCAGGAGTTTCACTGAGGGGCAGGAAGGTCAAAGACCACTCTCAGTTCTGATGAAGAGTCTCGACCTGAATCATCGACCAGCCCTTTCCCTCCACAGATGCTGCCTGACACACTGAATTCCTCCAGCAACACACACAGAATGCTCCAGACTCCAGTATCTGCAGAATCTCTTGTGAGTTCCTCCAGCAGCTTGTTTGTTGTTCTAGATTCCAGCATCTGGAGTCTCTTGTGTCTCCAGCAGTGAAATTAACTGTTGCATTCGGCATAGGTCTGTGGGGAAATGGGTTAGGTGTCAACCTAGGCTGGGGCATCTGAGGCTTGTTGTGTCTTCAGCTTTAATGTTCGGAGCGAGTTTCACCCCAGCTGACCTTAGTCCAGCTGCCCATGGGCTTGCTGCTTCCCTGTCAATCAGTGCCTGGAAAAGGCAGGATTGCAGAGTGTGCTTACTTGTCGCAAGGAGTTTGCAGAGGCAGAGGCCCCTGAATATTCCAGGCATAGTTTATATTACTGTTGGAAAAAAGGAATCAGGTTCCTGACAAGTTGTATTGTGCAGCTGATAAAACAAGGTTAAATCCTGTCACCTGACCCCAGCACTTTCTCCATCCCGCTGCATCAGAACATAGAATGGTACAGCAGGAACAGGCCCTTCGGCCAACAATGTCTCTGCCGAGCACGATACTATATTAAACTAATCATTTCTCAACACATCATTGAATCCTGGTGTATATCCATCTGTGTGGTATAGAGTGCAGACAGGGCCTCGGACAGACTGGACTGTATAGTCCAGTCCCAACTTTCTTGGCTGTGATGTCTTGACTGCAGTAATATGAGGAGTTTGTTGTTGTGGCTTTGAGCAACACAGGAGATGGTGCCTTGTGTATCCGCTGTTAACAATACACCTTCTGCAAGTGATATATACCTTCCCTTCCAATGTGGCAAATCTGAATGATTTATGCTGGTAAACAGTTTAGCAGAGAAGGAATCCCCTCAGCGAGGGCTGATATTTATGACTATGCTTATGTTAGGTAAAAGTTATTCACCACAATTAGATCTGTATATTCACTGCAACTTGGTTAACTTTCCAGAGACACAAGGGACTGCAGACACTGGAATCTGGAGCAACAAACAATCAGCTGGAGGAGCTCAGCAGGGTTTCGACCTGAAACGTTGACAATTCCTCTCCCCCCACAGATGCTGCTTGACCCACTGAGTTCCTCCAGCAGATTGTTGGCTAATTTTCCACTGACCAAAAGCATAACTCAATGAAGGGAGGCAGACTATTATTTTTATTTTACTTTTACTCTAGACAGATTAAGGTTAAATTCAGACTAAATCTACAGCTGATGAAAATCAAAAAAAAAGCTGCAGATGCTGGAAATCGGAAATAAAAACAGAAAATGCTGAAACACTCTGCAGTTCAGGCAGTGTCTGTGAAAAAAGAAATAGTTCTAGTGAAGGGTCACCAACCTGAAACATTAACTGTGTCTCTTTCCACAGATGCTGCCTGACCTGCTGAGTATCTCCAGCATTTTCTGTTTTTATTTAAAACTACAGCTAGTCTGTGACCATCCAACCTAGGATCCGGTCCCTTGGACTGTCACCTGGTAAACCACTCCCTTAGAGGCCATGACATGGATTGAATTAAATTATGGATAACATTTAGGATGTGGATTGCTGGTCACATAAAATTGGGTTTCAGTTGCAGTATATTTTTGCAGTGTGCCCATTTTACCTCAGAATTTGTCAGGTTCGAACCCAGACTCTGAAGAACTGATAACATGACACAGAATTATTGGATAGAACGTTGTTCTACCCACCTCCAAAGTTCACCTGTGCACCTAGGTCCGGTTACTGGAACAGCCTCAGACTGAAAAACCAGCTGATCGTTGGTAACTTACTTCAAAGTTATCGGCAAGTACTGGTATAGATCCTAAAGTAACAAACATAATGATCAAACTTCTGTAATAAAATCAAACTCAGGGCTTGAAAAGTGAATTCTAATTGATGCCTCAGGAAGATTTGGTTCTCCTGCAGTTGTACATCACAGAACTGCAATCCAGGAAAGGACATAGGAGATATTAGAAGCTGCTTGTATGTGTATGTACATATTTTGTATGTGCTTATGCCTGCAGATACTGCACAGAACCAGTTCTGCAATACTGGCTAAACTAACTGAGGTGTCATGACCTATATATAGTCAGATACAAGCTGCTGTTTAAACACTGCAAATTGGTAAAAATCTCAGTTTCACACAGAGTTCCACTTCAGTTGTTTACAATAGCTTCACTCACCGGAAGGTGAGATCTGGATCCAAGCTGTAAGATTGTACCCCTGTAAGCCAGAATGCATATTGGTGCAACATAGTAATCACATTACTATAAATAACCATTCTAGCTTGTTCTGGTGAAACTGTTAATCTCAGGGCTAGTACCTCTATAATGAAAGGCTGAACCAACAAGTGAAGTTTCTGTGGACATCCAAGGAGTTCACTTCTTTGATGATAAAATCTAACAGCAGTAATATCAGCAAGTGCCAATACCAGAGAACATCTGTTTAAGGTCAGAGGAGGAAAGTTCAGGGGAGATGTCGGAGGTAGTTTTTTTACACAGAGAGTGGTGGGTGCCTGGAACACACTGCTGGGGGTGGTGGTGGAGGCTGATACAATAGGGGCATTCAAAAGGCTCATAGATAGGCACATGGATGTAAGAAAAATGGAGGGTTATGGACTGTGCAGGAGGGAAGCGTTGGATTGATCAGGGACTAGGTTTATATAGGTCGGCACAACAATGTGGGCCGAAGGGCCTGTACTGTTTTATGTTCTATCTTCTAGCAGCACTTGAAGCAGGAAACAAGTTGCTGGAGGAACTCAGCAGGTCAGGCAGCATCTGTGGAGGCAGAAAGGTGGCCCAAGTTTCGGGTCAGGGTCCTACATCAGGATTGAAGGGGTGCGGTTTCGACTTTGAAGCAGCCTGTAAAGCCTGGTTATTACTTCAGTGGGGTGACGGAACTGGGAGTGACCTGAACCGCTGGCTCTGTAATACCTCCCTGTCGTCGGTTCAGTCGTCACAACCTTCACAGTGTCGCTACTGGCAGTTTGGAGCTAATTTTGCATCTGGAGAGAGCCCCTGTTACCTTTTCCCATCTCAGCACAAGCCTTGCCTTGTGGCTCCCTCCAAACTGTGCTTCCTGCTCTCCCCAGGACACCAAAACTGCCCACCTGGTGCCTGCTGAAGTGCAGATTCTGCCTCCTCACCCTCTGCCACATGGAAAGCACAACAGGTTCCTGACCTCTCTGCCATCCAATATGCTGCCAACCTCTCCCCTTCCTCCCCCTTCACCCCCACCCTCAAGTCGCAATTCAGTGAGGCCTGGAACTCTCCAAGTGCAAAATCAACTCCAAACTTTCCTTTTACTGAACTGTATAACCCCTCACAGGCCCCTGTCTTCCCTCCCCAACTCTTCACAGATTCAGAGCTTCTTCCTGTTGCTTCCAGCGCTGAGGTGGAGGCTTTGAGGGCTGGGACCCTGGCACACTCTGTGTGTGGGGGGGGGGGGGGTGCAGTGCAGTGGAGGGGCGGGCAGTGCTGAGTACGAGGGTGGGCTGGGGTGAGGTTAGAGTGGGATTCTGAAACTGGGCATTTTGCAGCAAGAAGTTCCATGTACCGTTTGAGCTTACTGTCTGTGCCTCACAGTTCCGGAATTGTCCCATAAAGCAGAAGAGAAGAACAGAACAAGCGAGTGATCTGCGGTGCTGGTATTGTGGTCAGTAGTGATCGGCAATGCCGGTGTTGTGGTCAGTAGTGATCGGCGGTGCCGGTATTGTGGTCAGTAGTGATCTGCGGTGCCGGTGGTGTGGTCAGTAGTGATCGGCAGTGCCGGTGTTGTGGTCAATAGTGATCTGCAGTGCCAGTATTGTGGTCAGTAGTGATCTGCGGTGCTGGTGGTGTGGTCAGTAGTGATCTGCGGTGCCGGTATTGTGGTCAGTAGTGATCTGCAGTGCCAGTGTTGTGGTCAGTAGTGATCTGCGGTGCCGGTGGTGTGGTCAGTAGTGATCAGCAGTGCCGGTGGTGTGGTCAGTAGTGATCTGCGGTGCCGGTGGTGTGGTCAGAGGCAAATGAGGGCAGCATAGTGAAAAAGGAAGCAATGCTGGAACTGTGAGGAACAGAGCAGCAGTTACTGGGAATCTGAGACAGAATGCTGGCAACACACAGCAGGTCAGGAAGCAACTATGGAGAGAGAAAAGCTGGGTGAATGTCTGGGTGGATGACTGTATGTAAGAACAGGCTACTTCTGACACAAACGTGAAAGGCTGGTTATCTGAAGTTGTGGAATTCAGTGTTGAGACCCGAGGGTGCTGTTGGGCTTCATTGGAGCAATACAGGAGGACAAAGGAGGTCAGGGTGGGGAGGGAAGGAGCATTGAAGTGACAGGTAATGGAAGCTCAGGTCCCGAGTAATTGTCCTGCACTTTCAACTTTAATCAAATAGTTTCCTGAATGATTTATTTTTGCTGAACTGTCAATCTTCCAAGAAAGCCTGATGTAAAGGATGGGTTTTAAGAAGGAATGTGGAGTGGTGGGTTAGGTAGAGAGGTTTAAAGAGGGAATGCTGGACTCTGAGGCTAAAACAGCCTCTATGGTGTACACACCTGTCTCATATTGGCAAATATTGTTCTGCCCTCTGTGTCCTGTACCCTGTGAACAAACCCTGAGTTGTGCTATCATTCAACCAGAAAAGCAGGAAACTCCCCAAGTCCATTGGAAAAAAAACTGTCAACAGAAACACAACACTGCAGACCTGCAGTGGGCCAGGCGGCATCTGTGGAGGTGAAAGGTTTCGGGTCAAGACACTGTATCAGGACTGAGAGGCCAGTGTTAAGCGTAACCTAGAGGGGTGGGATGGAGGCTGGGAGACGATGGATGGAACCAGATGGGGAGGTGAACAAAGGGAGAAGAGACCTCGGTGGACAGTTGAGTGTTTGGGAGGAGAACCCTAGGGGTGTGGGTTACCTGAAATTGGAAAATTCTGTGTTCACACCATTAGGGTAAGCTAACTAATAGTAATCCAACTAGTTAGGGTTAGTTAGCTAACTAACTAACCCTTGTAAAGCACAGGAGCTCCACAAAACAGTCGCCCAGTCCACACTTGGTTTCTCCGATGTAGAGGAGGTGACATCGCGAGCACCGAGTGCAGCAGACCAAGGTGGAGGAGGTGCCTGTGAACATCTGCCTCACCTGGAAGGGCTCTTTATATCCCTGGATGGTGGTGGAGGGAGGGAGGGGGTGTGAAGGGACATGTGTTGCACCTCCTACCATTGTAGGGGGAAGTGCCAGGAGATGGGGAGGGGAGGGGGGGAGGGGGATGAGCAGATGAAAAAAATTGTGCAGAATCTGGAAAACCCGAGGTGCAGCCCCCTGAACATTGTGACTCTTTGTTGACCCAGTGCTCACATCTGACATCTGGCAGTGAGTCAGAAGGAGGTGTTTATCTCCTCACTAACTCTGCCTGGGGTTTCAAACTTCAGAGTCATCCCCAGTTAAAGCAAATGAAGTTCACAGCATCATCAACTGGTTATAGCTCAGAAGGAGGCAGTTTGGCCCGTCATGTCAATGCCAGCTCTCTAGCACAGCAGCTCATTAATCAGATACAATCACTGTATTTAAGGGACAATAAGACAGGCCCTTAGACAGAAAAGGCGCGGAAGGAGTAAAAACAGAAAATAAATGGAAACACTCAGCAGGTCAGGTCACATCTGTGGGAAGAGAAACAGAGTCAACGTCTCAGGTCGAAGGAAGCTTGTTAAACTGCAGAGAGGGTGGGGGGTGCTGCTGGGATGACTGTAGGTGGGGGGGCTGGAGTGACTGTTGGTGGGGGGACTGGGATGACTTGTGCAGATGTGCTCTGGCTGGTGTAGACGTGTGCAGGTGTGTTCGGCTGAGGTAGACATGTGCAGATGTGTTTGGCTGGTGATGTGTGCAGATGTGTTCGGCTGGTGTAGATGTGTACAGATGTGTTCTGGCTGGTGTAGACGTGTGCAGATGTGTTCTGGCTGGTGATGTGTGCAGATGTGTTCGGCTGGTGTAGACGTGTGCAGATGTGTTCTGGCTGGTGTAGATGTGTACAGATGTGTTCGGCTGGTGTAGATGTGTACAGATGTGTTCTGGCTGGTGTAGAGGTGTACAGATGTGTTCGGCTGGTGTAGACGTGTGCAGATGTGTTCTGGCTGGTGTAGATGTGTGCAGATGTGTTTGGTTTGTGCAGACTGTTGCTGCTGCGTTTGCAGCTGAGTCCACGGCCTTACCCTACCAGGTAACAGACACATGAAGAAAACACAGACGATTTGCATCTCATTTCCGGAAACACTGCCGGTATTTAATGACAGGAATTTTCACAAAGTCATTAGCATAGTGCATTAAACGTTGTGGTGTGTGGTGACATGTTCTTCAACACGTTGACACGTATAGGATCTTTCTGTACAAACTGTCAGCCATGTTAAGGCATCTCTCTTTCACCTGGGCTGAATCAGTCACAATGGGCGAGGCCTTCCAGTCCCTCAGGTGAGTTTCACTCAGCCTCTCTGCCCTGCTCTCCCTCACCCTCACGTTGTGAATGGGGCTGTGGCAGCGTGAGGTGGGGAACAGAGGCAGCGGCGGTGTGTAACCTCACAGAGCCTTCACATATCACTTCTTACAACGCTGATGGAGCAGTGAAGCTGGCCAGCATCCTGCCTCATTGTGAATGTGTCACGTAAACAATACTGTCAGCATGCTGAATGCGCAGAACAAGGACTGAAAGATCCCACCAGGGAAAGTTCGCACTGGGAGGAGGCCCAGACCACAGACACAATCACAGCACTGTGCAGCAGAGTTCTGGCCGTGAAATGCTGTGGGTTCTCTCACTGATGGCGCCTCGTTCCTTCACTCACTGCAGGTTACCCAGCCTCACTTTTTTTTTGTGGATGGTCCAGTTGAGTTTCTGGGTCAATGGTGATTCCCCCAGGAATGATGGTCAAGGAGTCAGCAATGTCAATGCCATTGAAGTGCAGTAGTAGGTAGTTAGACTCACTCCTGGCATATTTTTGGCATGAGTGTTTCTTGCTGCTTGTCAGCCCACGATGGTCAGGTGTCACTGTGTGCAGGCAGGGGCTGCTTCAGTTAGCAGTGACCATCCCCACTTCTGACCTTCTGATGGAAGAAAAGTCAGTGATGAAGCAGCTGGAGATGGTTGGGCCCAGGACACTGCCCTGGGGATCTCCTGCAATGATATCCTGGGGCTGGGATGATTCACCTCCAACACCCACACCCATCTTCCTCTGTGTGAGGTCGAACTTCACTGAGCAACATATTGGTGAGTAAGCGAGCAGGTTATTGATCAGTAAGCAGGTTAGTAATCAGTGAGCAAGTTATTGGTGAGTACCAAGTATAAACAGTTAGTTCCAACTATTGGTATTGTCCATCTTGGTGCAGGTATTGAATGAAATGCAAACACAAATGTCTCCACATGGAGAGCCATGGGTAAAGTCGGAGACTGAAGTGAAGTGCTGGGGGGTTGTTGGTGCTGGTAATGTCCACTTGAGTCACCTCCTTCCCCTCTCCTTGGGTCTGAGGCTCAGTCCTGGTCTCCAGTCACTCTAACTGTGGACCAAAGAATGACTACAGTTGCTCAGTGACCCGAGGAGCTGTGTCCTCCTCCAGAGCTCACAGTCATTGCGTCACTAAGCATTCTGCTTTATCTCAATGCCTCCCCTTTGAATTGTTGAAAATTTAAGTCCTGCCTCCTGTCCGATCTCCATGTTGTTGGGCATCACGCAGCGTAATGAGCTTTTCTCAATGCTCAGATCAGTGTGAGATATGTACTTTGGGAGGTCAAATTTTAGTAGAACATATACTGTAAACAACAGGGACCTTAGGGGCATTAATGTACAGAGAGACCTTGGGGCGCAAGTCCCTAGGTTCTGGAAAGTGGCAACACAGGTGGACAGGGTAGTGAAAAGGGCTTTGGTATGTTTGCCTTTATAGGTCGAGCACTGAGTACAAGAGTTGGGACGTCATGTTACAGCAGTACAGGATGTTGGTTAGACCGCACCAAGAGTATTGTGTACAGTTCTGGTCACCACACTACAGGACGGATGTGGTAGCAATGGAGAGAGTGCAGAAGAGATTCACCAAGGTGCTGCCTGGAATGGAGGGCTGTGGTTATAAGGAGAGATTGGAGAGGCTGGGTTTGTTCCCATCAGAACGTAGGAGGCTGAGGGATGACTTTACTGATTCATAAAATTATGAGTGCATAGGGAGGTTAGATCATCAGAATCTTTTTCCCAGGACACAGGTTTAAGGTGAGAGGAGAGAAATTTAAAGGGAACTTGAGGGGCAGGTTTTTCACCCAGAGGACGGTGGGGATATGGAACGAGCTGCCAGGTGAAGTGGTAGAGGTGGGTACAGTTACAATGTTTAAAAAGCATTTCACAGAGGACAGTGGGTATATGGAACAAGCTGCCAGTGGAAACAGGAGAGTAAGATACAGTTACAACTTGTAAAAGGCGTTTGGACAGGAACTTGGATGGAAACGGTGTAGAGGGATTAGTGTAGATAGGCTTCACAGTCTATCAACAGGCCAGTCAGGTGAGGATAACGCCAACAATCATCGCAGGATCTGATCATTTGGCTGTCAGTTGTTCTCAGCCCTAATACCTGCCATAACATTGGTCTTTACTTGCTCGAGCTGTTGAGACAGGCTTTAGCTCTTGAGGATGTTGGCAAGAATGGAATTCTTACCCATCATCCTTCACAGACCCAACAGGGACATGTCTGGGAAAGGGACTGTGCATCACGAATCACTCCACTGCCATGATTTACTCCAGGCCATTTCAGATTTAATCAGAATGAAAACAACACGGAATCTTCAGGATGAACGGCGATGGAGAAACACCAAATTTCAGATTTGGGTGAAGTGAATAAATGTGAAATTCTGAATTATCCGTGGTTCCAGCTTCCTGCCATATTTGGCCAGGGATTATCATCTGCCTTCCTTTTAGTGTCTCTGCATTCCCATCCACACAGTCCTTTAACTGTGTTAATCCTGCTCTCTGCTCCGGGATAAACTGAACAATGCCACATTTAGAGATTGTTTGCTACTTTTAAGACGTACCTTTCTGGATTTTAGTTGAAGGCCTATCTCTTTTAAAAGAAATTGCTTTAAAATAACTTGATCCCTTTGACATAGCTGTCTGGCTGTTGAGCTGTGGGGCAGATTATATTTGTGCAATGTCAGATAACATTCAGGCCTGATTCAGGCTCCAGCAGCTGAGTGTAGTGAGCTGTTAGTCTTGGCATTCCATCTTGTGTTTAGCTGAGATTTTTCGCTCCCACTTAGTGCTTTAAACCCTAAACCAGAATAATTTAACACAACAAAAATAGACTTTGGCCTTACAGGATTAATTAGGGCAGATTTTAGTGTATGCATGTATTACATAGAACACAGAAGAGTGCAGCACAGGAACAGGCCCTTCGGCCCACAAAGTGTGTGCCAACCATGATGCCAATTTTAACTAATCCCATCTGCCTGCACATGTTCCATATCCCCCCATCCCTGGCCTGTTCATGTGTCTGTCTAAATGCCTCTTAAACTTGACTGTCGTATCTGCCTCCACCACCTCCCCTGGCAGAGCGTTCCAGGCACCCACCACTCCCTATGTAAAAAAAACTTGCCCCACACATCTCCTTTAAACTTCCCCCCCTAACCCTATGCGCTCTGGTGTTTGACATTTACACCCTGGGAAAAGCGTTCCGATTACCTACCCTAGCTGTGCTTCTCAAGATTTTATAAACCTCTATCAGGTCTCCCCTCAGTCTCCGATACTCCAGAGAAAACAACCCAAGTTGCTCTGACCTTTGAGAAAGTTTGAACTAAAAATGTAGAGCTTGGAGAACTGATAGTTTAAAACAATTTCTTCCATGTAACAACTTAGAAAATCTTGTATAATGCCTTGGCACACATCAAAGGGACAGGGCAGAGGGGGGTTACTGAAATGATGGTTTTCAAGCCTCCAAAGTCCTGCTGCATGTCACAGAGAGAAGCTGTCGGTAGATGGAAGGCCTGTCTTGTGTGATGAGCAGTCAGATGGAACGGTAGGTCTGTGTTCCGAGCTCCTCACCCACCGTTTTCAGCCTGCCTTGTCCCAGTACAACACTCTCCCTGTTCCTGCACTTTGCCCATATAACTTGGCCTCCTGTTCTGTTCTTCCATTCCATTTCCTGGGAATAGATTTCTGTCAGATTTGGTTTTCTGGACAGGACTGTCTGCTCAAGCTGATTGTTGATGTACTTAGGGGAATTTTTAACCTTCTCTCAGTCAAGGTCATGTTCACCTGGAGCCTGTGGTGGGTGATGACAGGGAGGCTGAACAGGACATACTGGGAATACCGAAGGACAATGAGCCATGGCCTCAGGCCTCTAGAACTCTAACTACAAAACATCCACTGGTCCCCCATTGTCCACATCAGCTACAGACTCTGATGTTGGTTAAACATGATTTTACTTTCACAAACCCATGCTGAGTTTGGCTGATTACCGTGAATTTTACCAGATGCCCTGCTATAATGCCTTTAAAATAGCCTTGAACATTTTCCCCAAGGCAGAGGCCTGTAGTTTCCTACTTTCTGTCTCCCTCGATTGTTGAATAAAGGAGGTCCATTCACTGTATCCACTCAGTGTTGCTCGTTGTGAGGAGATCCTCACTCCTACCAGCTCTTCTCACTGTAGGCCTGGCCATCTCCCAGCCCCTGGACCTTCCTCCTGGCATGGATCTCCTCGACCAGGTCCCCTCTCCCATGCCTCCTCCATGACAACCTGTCGCCTCAGGCTGCTGAACAGTAAAGTGTTGGGAAAGTGTGGGAATTCCCGAGGTCCCATCGGGGATCTCTCAGGTCCTGGTTTAGTGTTTGTTTCCGGGTACAAAGCCTTCACACTGCCCCAGGCCTGAACACTGGATTTTGACCAGTTCTCTGATTTGTTTTGCAGTGACCCAGTAGAGCTTTTGCAGTTGTCACAGCTGAGTGTGCAGCAAATACAGAGTGAAATAAAGTTCCTCGGACTCTGATTCCAACAGCGCAATCTGGAGAATGCCACTTTCCAAGTCACAGAGTAACACATGGGGAAGCAGGCCCTTCAGCCCAACTCGTCCATGCTGACTGCAGTGCCCACCAAGTTTGTCCCATTTCCCACATTTGAACCAGAGAACATAGAACACGGAACAGTACAGCACAGTATAGGCCCTTCAGCCCACAATGTTGTGCCGACCTATATAAACCTACTCCATGATCAATCCAACCCTTCCCTCCTACACAGCCCATAACCCTCCATTTTCCTTACTTCCATGGCCTATCTAAGAGTCTTTTAAATGTCCCTATTGTGTCAGCCTCCTCCACCACCCCCGGCAGTGCGTTCCAGGCACCCACCACTCTCTGTGTAAAAAAAACTACCTCTGGCATCTTCCCTAAACTTTCCTCCACTCACCTTAAACTGATGTCCTCTGGTATTGGCCATTGCCACCCTGGGAAAAGGTGCTGGCTGTTCACTCTGTCTATGCCCCTCATAATCTGATACAACTCTATCATCGCTTCTCATCCTGCGTCGCTCCAAAGAGAAAAGCCCTAGCTCGCTCAACCTTTCCTCATAAGACATTGTTCTCTACTCCAGGCAGTATCCTGGTAAATCTCCTCTGCACCTTTCTAAAGCTTCCACATCCTTCCTATAATGAGGTGACCAGAACCAAACACAATACTCCAAGTGTGGTCAAACCAGAGTTGTATATAGCTGCAACATTACCTCACGGCTTTTGAATTCAATCCCCTGACTAATGAAGGCCATCACACCATATGCCTTCTTAACCACCCTGTCAACTTGCACAGCAGCTTTAAGGGATCTATGGACGTGGACCCCAAGATCCCCCTGTTCCTCCACAACATAAAGAATCCTGCCATTAATCTTGTACTTCGCCTTCAAGTTCAATCTTCCAAAGTGTATCACTTTACACTTTTCCGGATTGAACTCCATCTGCCACTTCTCTGCCCAATTCTGCATCCTGTCTATATCCTGTTGTAATCTACGACAACCTTCTACACTATCCACAACACCTCCAACCTTTGTGTCATCTGCAAACTTACAAACCCACCCCTCCACTTTCTCATCCAAGTCATTTGTAAAAATCACAAAGATCAGGGGTCCCAGAACAGATCCCTGCGGAACACCACTGGTCACCGACCTCCAGGCAGAATACGCTCCATCTACCACCACCCTCTGCCTTCTGCGGACAAGCCAATTCCGAATCCACGCAGCCAAGTCTCCATGGATCCCATGCCTCATGACTTTCTGGATGAGCCTGCCATGGGGAACTTTGTCAAATGCTTTACTAAAGTCCATATACACCACATCCACCGCTCTACCTTCATCAATTTGTTTTGTCACCTCCTCAAAAAACTTAATTAGGCTCATGAGACCTGCCCCTCACAAAGCCATGCTGACTATCCCTAATAAGACTATACTTCTCCAAATGCTTGTAAATTCTGTCCCTAAGAATCCTCTCCAATAGCTTGCCTACCACTGATGTAAGACTCACTGGTCTATAATTCCCAGGATTATCCCTATTACCTTTCTTGAACAAGGGAACAACATTTGCCATCCTCCAATCCTCTGGTACCACTCCTGTGGCCAGGGAGGATGCAAATATCATTGTCAACGCCCCAGCAATCTCTTTACTTGCTTCCCGCAGTAACCTGGGGTATATCCCGTCTAGTCCCAGGGACTTATGTACCCTAATGTTTTTCAGAAGCTCCAACACTGCATCTTTCTTAACCTCAACATGCTCCAGCACATTAGCCTGTTCTACGCTGACCTCACATTCATCAAAGTCCCTCTCCCTGGTGAATACTGAAGCAAAGTATTCATTAAGGACCTCCCCACCCCCCCCCCCACCTCCTTTGTCTCCAGGCACATGTTTCCCCCTTTATCCCTGAGCGGTCCTACCCTCACTCTAGTCATCCTCGTGTTATTCATGTATGTGTAGAACGCCTTGGGGTTTTCCTTAATCCTACTCGCCAAAGCCTTCTCATGCCCCCTTCTAGCTCTCCAAAGTCCCTTCTTAAGCTCCTTCCTGGCTACCTTATAATTCTCAAGAGCCCTGTCTGAGTTTTGCTTCCTAAGCTGTAAGTCTGCTTCCTTCTTCCTCTTGACTAAATATTTCACCTCTCTCGTCAACCATGGTTCCTTCACCCTACCATCCTTTCTCTGTCTCAACCTCTCCAGAACCCCATGCAAGTGTTCCCTAAACAGCCTCCACATTTCTGCTGTTCATTTCTCTGAGAGCATCTGTTCCCAATCTACGCTTCCAAGTTCCTGCCTAATACCGTCCCAATTAGCCCTCCCCCAATGAAAAACTTTCCCAGATCCCTCTAAACCTTTCCTATCCATGTACCTGTCCAAATGTCTTTTTCAAGATTCTGAGTCAGTTGACTTGTCTATTGTGAATTTTTGTGAAGGCCCAGATGACAGGAACTGAACTTTCTCCAAATGCTGCAACTTGTGGGTACAAGTATAGTTTGGGCGTGATGGAATTGGCGAGGTGGGGATCTTGCAATTACAGTGGGTTTTAATCTTAACTCCTTTCAGGATCTTATTGCAAAGTTTTTGAGAAGAACAGATTTAATCTTCTTAGATTCTGTTGTTAAATTAATAGTTTCATTTATGAGCAGGTTCAGGAGGCAGGCCAACTGGCATTATGCATTGGCACTTTGAGAAAGAAATCAATGAACTGTCATATTATCCTTCCCACCCCCCAAAACACAGGGGACGTTATTTAGCAAATGGTAACCAGGCTAGAAGAGGATTAACTGTGTTCAGTTTGCACAGCTCTCAGTTTTAAACTCACGCCAAAAGCTTCAGAAAACAGTGCTTTGAAAGTCATACTTTGAAAAGTATGACTTTCAAAGCCAAGAAAAGTAATCAAAGTAGAAAGAAATGAAATAGCAGTAGATACTGGGGTAAAACATGTACTGTCACTGAAGCTTAAAAATATCCTTGAATTAAAAAGAATTACCAGCTACATGTGAAGTGGGTTATTATTAATCAAAAACAAATAAAACTGCAGATGCTGGAACCTGAAACAAAAACAGAAAAGCTGGAAGAACTCAGTCAGTCAGCATCTGTGAAAAGGGAAACCAGTTAATCTGAAACATTAACTGATTCCTCTTTCCACAGATGCTGCTTGACTGACCCTTCCTGCATTCCTGTTTTTGTAATTAGTTAATCATCAGCAATGGAATGTTGATTGAGGGGAAGCTGAGGCGATGGTGGTTTTGACTGTACTGACAGAGGAGAGGGCAGGATTAGGTTTGTCTTTGCTTACCTCTGCAGCAGTATTGGTTCAGCTGTTGTTATGGAGGTGAGTTTTGGTGCCCAGTTTGCAGTTATGTCTCCATGCACTGGTATTCCAGTCTCAAACAGCGCAGCAAATCTGACCAATTGTAGGAAGAGCCTGTACAGTTTGAGAAGGATAAATAGAAGCTGAAGCGATTAAATTGTATCGTGGAATGTGGTGAATGACTAGAGCTCGTGATGTAAGGGATCATTTGCAGCTGTTGCAAAGCTGGGAGGAGTGAAGGAGCGAGGTCCGTGCACACAGAGCGTTAACATACCAGGAGCCACAGAAAGCTATGGAAGGGAATGCTGGGCATTACCTGCAGAGGAGCAGAGGGCACAGGTGCAGGTTAATGCTACAGGTGTACAAAGCTCTGCGTAGACCATCCTGGGCTCGGTGAGCATCACACCTTACAGAGGAGATATTGGTCTCAGAGGGAGTGACATTACGATAAGAGACTTTTCTCTTTCAAATAGTGGGTGATGTGACAGAGGCCTTTAAAATGATGCAGGGTTCTGATAGAGAGGACACAGAGAGAAGTTTTCCACTGGTGGGGAGAAGCAGAGCGTGAAGCCATCAATGTCAAATGGTCACCGAGATGTCCGGCGGAGAATTGGGAGAAACGTTTCTACTCAGAGTGAGGAAGTGGAACCTGCTTCCACAGCCATTGGTGAGGCAAAGAGCGTTCTACATTCCTCTTCAAGATCTGAATGTTGTTGGCAAGCCAGCATTTATTGACCATCCCTCTGTTGCTCGGGATGATGCTGGTGAGCTGCTGCCTTGATCATGTGAAGCTGCTCCCATACTGCTGTTAGGCAGGAAATTCTAGAATGTAGATAGGTACTCATAGAATGTAGATACTCAGCAGGTCAGGCAGCATCTGTGGAGGGGAATGAAGGGTTGATGTTTCAGGCCAAGACCCTTCACCAGGACTGGAAAGGAAGAAGGCAGAAGCCAGAAAGACTATTGGACCAATGACTAATTGGACTATTCCAGCAAGTAGGGGAGTCAGGAACTCGAGGAATTCAAGCCGCCTTTCAGGAGTGAGTTTCGGAAACATTTCTACTACTTCTAAGCTCTCTCCCACAAAAGGCAAGATGGTGGGTCCTCTGTGAGGATCTAGTTATCCAGAGACATGGTACGACAGACAGAATTATGGAGTAGTTCAGAGAGCAGCCTGCGGGCTGAGAGGGCCTCGGCTTTTGTCAGTCGGTGAGGAGAGAGCTTCCAACCACACTTATCACCAGAGAGTTACTTCAGTCCATATTCAGGCCACTGAGGGGACGCCATTTTCCCTGCTCACTTGGGCTTCAGGTAACTCGAGGGTCACTTTAATCAGATATCCAGCCAGAAGTCAGCAGTTGGGTGATGGCAGAGGCAGAGGAATCCATCTGAACGTACAGTGAGCTGAATGGTGTCATTTCAGATGAATGTTGCCCTCCCCAAGCTATTACTTGCTTCCATCAGTGGTTGATGTCCCAGCCCCTGGCTGATGCTTTTACTCATCCACGGGGTCATTATTCGAGGCACAGTCAGACCCTTTTGCCTTTCGTCAGGACACAGTGTAGTCCGTTAATTCCTCCAGCAACAAATCTCTCCCAAAACCCAGTGAATCTGGTTTTAATCATCACTGCTGCTTGGGGTCAGCCTTGTGATGTTTTAGTAGGATTGCCCTGTGAGTGACCACACTCGACGGTGCTGACAGGCAAGACAAACAGAGCAGGCTGTGATTAGACCGGACAAGTCTAAGTGCTGGAATTTACATTCTCTCATTTAAACCTATAAAATCCAAAAGCTGCATCTTGTCAGATGTGAACATCGTTGTTTAATGCATCACCACGTGGGGGATTTGAAGCTGAGTGCACACCCTCTAAATCCTGCTCCCTGACCCACTCCAGCCTGACCCAGACCACCACAGACGGTGTGTGGGGCTCACAGTCACTGGGCCTTGCTGGGCCTTGCTGGAATGCTGTGTGGGGCCAGGGGATGTGAGTGAGGTCCTGAACAAATACTTCTGATCGGTATTCACCAGGAAGAAGGAGTGGAGGGTAGAGAGTTACAGTGATATTCTGGAACATGTCTGCATCAGGAAGTGTGGGAGATATTAGTGCACATTAAGGTGGATAAAGCCCCAGGGCCTGGAGAGGAGATTGCTGGGGCCCTGACGGAGATTTTTGTGTCTCTGTTATCCATGGGTGAGGTAGCCGAAGACCGGAGGACAGCTAATGTTATCCCTCTGTTCAAAAAAGGGCAGTGGGGATAAACCAGGAAACTACAGGCCGGTGAGCCTTACCTCAGTGGTGGGAAGTTGTTGAAAAAAGTCCTTAGGAACAGGATTTATGTTCACTTGGAAAGGCAGGAACTGGTTAGGTATTGTGCAGGGGAGACGATGTCTCAAATCTGACTGAGTTTTTTGAGGCTGTAACTAAGAAAATTGATGAAGTTGATGATGGATTTTAGCAAGGTTTTTGACAAAGCCCCACACAGGAGGTGGGTGCGGAAAGTTAGGGCATGTGGGATCCAAGGTGTGTTGGCAGACTGGATCCAAACTTGGTTTGGTTTAGTGATGGGGGACAGAGAGTGGTGGTGAAGGGGTGTTTCTCTGACTGGAGGTCTGTAACCAGGGTGTACTACAGGGATTGGTGCTGGGACTGTTGTTGTTTTATCATGTGTACAAGTGACTTGGACGAGAATGTAGGTGAACTGATTAATGTTTGCCAACAACACAAACATTGGTGGAGCAGTAGATAGTGAAGCAGGTTGTGAAAGGATACAGAAAAACAGATCAGTTGGAAAGTTGGGCGGGACAGTGACAGATGGAATAATCCGGATAAGTGGGAGGTAATGCACCTTGGGAGGTCAGATATTAACAGGACATACAGAGTAAGTGACGGGGACTTCAGGAGCGTTGATGTACAGGCGGACCTTGGGGGGCAAGTTTTTAGCTCCCTGAAGATAGTGACACAGGTGGACAGGGCAGTGAAGAGGGCATTGAGTACAAGGGTTGGGACGTCATGTTACAGCTGTACAACACGTTGGTCAGGTCACACCTGGAGCACTGTACCGTTCTGGTGACCACACCACAGGACAGATGTGGTAGCAATGGAGAGAGTGCAGGAGAGATTCACCAGGGTGTTGGCAGGAACGGAGGGCTTAGTTCTGTACAGATACAGTATTTAAAAGGTGTTTGGACAGATACATGGATCGCAAAGGCCTAGAGGTTTACGGGCCTAATGTGATTAGTGTAGATTGACATCATGTACAGCATGGACGAGTTGGGCCGAATGGCTTGTTCCTGTACTGTACAGCTCTCTGACTGACTCCATGCGGGGTGTCAGCCCCCTGCTGTCACAGCCCCCGGCACACAGCAGCATCAGCAGCAAGTAATTGAAACAGGAAGCCAGGTGGCAGCCTAGCTCAACATCAGGACAGAGAATCCTGAGCAGGTCTGTCTCCGTCGCACACGTCTGAGTGTTTGCCTGTCTGGGGTGATCTGTGTGGGTGGGAGGGGTCTGACCAGACCCCCACTGTGATCCAGAATCATTTAAAGCGCTGTCTTCAGCTGGAGGCAGCAGCCTTTGAGGAGGAAAGGGGTGGATGTTTACTGATGTCTTGGCAGTGGAGTACTGAACTAGGACTTGTGTTCTTGAAGAATTGTGGCAGCGTGGATATAAACCTAGCAGTGCAACAGTAAGCACAGGTTAGTAGTGGGGTTGTTTTCAGACTGGCGGGGCGTACGCAGTGAGGCGTGCACAGTGAGGTGTGCACAGTGGGGCTCCCGGAGGTTAGAGCTTGGATCATTGCTTCTCCTAATGTGTATTGATGGCGTGGATTGGGGAGCACCGGTACAACTTCCACTCTTGCAGGTGACACAAAAGGTGGAGACAGAGTGAACTGTGAGCAGGATGATAATGGACTCCAAGGAGGACCAGACAGCACAGGGAGGGGGATGTAGGTTACATGCCCCGTTTGTGGGAAGTGTCAGGGTAGCTGGAGAAATTAGTTTAAAAGAATTGGCAGTACTGAGCTTTTGAGGTGTAGATTGCAGCAGAGAAGTGCGATCGACCTTTGTGGACCATGGCTGAGCCACAGCTGGAGTATTGTGTCTCGTCCTGTGGGGGGGGGGGGGGGACACTGTAAAGGCTTTAGAGAGGATGCAGAAGAGATCACCAAAACCATCCCAGGGCTGAGGGACTTTGGTCCTGAGTACAGACCAGAACAGTTGGTGGAGACGCAGGAGACTGCAGACGCACACACAATCTGCTGGAGGAACTGAGCGGGTCGAGCAGCGTCTGTGGAGGGAGAGGAATGGTAATGTTTCGGGTCCAAACCCTGCATCAGAGTTTGCTGGAGGTTAGCGAGAGCTGAGAGAACACTGCGGAAGCCCTGAAGCAGGACCTGAAACCTCAACAATTCCGTTCCCCCCACAGATGCTGCTCGACCTGCTGAGGTCCTCCAGCGCGTTGTTGCTGGAAAGTTGGTGTCCTCCTCAAACAGAAGACTGTACTTTGACAGAGTATTTAACATGGTGAAGGATTTAGGCAAAGTAAACAAAGGGAAGTGTCCCCATAAAGTAATCGGAAAGGGTTCAAGACCCAGGCGACACAGAATGAAGGTGTTCGGCAAGAGAACCAAAAGTGAGATGATAAGATAGGATACCTTTATTAGTCACATGTACATCGAAACACACAGTGAAATACATCCTTTGCGTAGAGTGTTTTGGGGGCAGCCCGCAAGTGTCGCCACGCTTCCGGCGCCAGCACAGCATGCCCACAACTTCCTAACCCGTACGTCTTTGGAATGTGGGAGGAAACTGGAGCACCCGGAGGAAACCCACGCAGACACGGGGAGAACGTACAAACACCTTACAGACAATGGCCGGATTTGAACCCGGGTCGCTGGTGCTGTAAAGCATTACGCTGACCGCTACACTCCCGTGCCTGAAGTGTTTCCAGGCAGCGAGTAGTCAGGGTGGGGGCTGCACTGCCGGGAGGGGTTGTGGAGGCAGATTCAGTTGCCATATTCAAAAGGGAACTGGATAAGTATCTGGGACGAAATAATCTGCATAATTTGGGAGAGGGTGGGGCAGTGGGTTGTTGTTGGATTGTAGGTTTGCATTTATAGAAAACTAGTACAGACACATTGGGCCGAACAGCCTTCTTCCCTGCTGGAACCATTCTGTCATCTGACGTTGGATATTACTGTGGTCAACCAAACAGTGATTAGAATTAGCGAACCATATGTCAGCAGCTTGGCGTAAGAAAAAATAAGATTAGTATCATCTCTCCCAGCTATCCTAATGCCACAGAATCAGGTTTATTATCACTGACACGTCGTGAAATGTGTTGTTTTGCGGCAGCAGTACAGTGCAAGACATAAAGACATGAAAATTACTATAAGTTACAAAAATAGATAAATAGTGCAAAAGAAGAATAATGGGGTAATGTTCCTGGGTTCATGGACTGTACAGAAATCTGATGGCAGAGGAGAAGAAGCTGTTCCTGAAATGTTGAGTGTGGGTCTTCAGGCTCCTGTACCTCCTCCTCGATGGTAGTAACGTGAAGAGGGCATGTGAAAAAAAGTTGCCCCTCAGTTTCCTATTAAATCTCTCCCCTCTCACCGTAAACCCATGCCCTCTAGTTCTTGATTCCCCAACCCTGGGAAAAAGACTGAGTGCATTCACCCTATCTGTGTCCAGTTCTGGTCGCCTCATTATAGGAAGGATGTGGAGGCGTCGGAAAGGGTGCAGAGGAGATTTACCAGGATGCTGCCTGGATTAGAGAGTATGGATTATGAGGAGAGACTAAAGGAGCTAGGGCTTTACTCATTGGAGAGGAGCAGGATGAGGGGAGACATGATAGAGGTATACAAGATATTGAGAGGAATAGATAGAGTGGACAGCCAGCGCCTCTTTCCCAGGGCACCAGTGCTCAATACAAGAGGGCATGGCTTTAAGGTAATGGGGGGGCAGTTCAAGGGAGACGTCAGAGGGAGGTTTTTCACGCAGAGAGTGGTTGGTGCATGGAATGCGCTGCCTGGGGTGGTGGTGGAGGCTGATACTTTGGTGAAGTTCAAGAGCTTGTTAGATAAGCATATGGAGGAATTTAAGAAAGAGGGATATGTGGGAGGAAGGGGTTAGATAGTCCTAGGAGTGGTTTGAAGCTCGGCACATCATGGTGAGCCGAAGGGCCTGTATTGTGCTGTATTGTTCTATGGTTCTATCTATGCCCCTCATGTTTCTATACACCTCTCTAAGATCACCCTTCATTCTCCTACACTTAAATGAAAAAAATCCCAACCTGCTCAACCTCTCTCTATAACTCAGGCCCTCGAGTCCTGGCAACATCCTCGTAAATCTGCTCTGCACTCTTTCCAGTTTAATGACATCTTTCCAATAACAGGGTGACCAAAACTGAACACAATATTCCAAAAACAGCTTCACCAACATCATGCACAACTGCAACATAACATCCCAACTCCTGTATTCAGTGCCCTGACTGAAGGCCAGCGTGCCAAACGCCTTCTTCACCAACCTGTCTGCCTGTGATGCCACTTTCAGTGAACTATGTACCCCTAGGTCCCTTTATTCTGCAACACTCCCCAGGGCCTTACCATTGTGTTGTGACTGTGTTTGGGGCTGTGTTGGAGCTGTGTTTGGGGCTGTGTTGGATCTATGTTTGGGACTGTTGGATCTGTGTTTGGGGCTGTGTTGGATTTGTGGAGCTATGTTTGGTGCTGTGTTGGATCTATGTTTGGGACTATATTTGGGGCTGTGTTGGATCTGTGTTTGGGACTGTGGGGCTGTGCTGGATCTGTGTTTGGGGCTGTGTTGGATCTGTGTTTGGGGCTGTGTTTGGGACTGTGGGGCTGTGCTGGATCTGTGTTTGGGGCTGTGTTGGATCTGTGCTTGGGACTGTGTTTGGGACTGTGGGGCTGTGCTGGATCTGTGTTTGGGGCTGTGTTGGATCTGTGTTTGGGGCTGTGTTTGAGGGTGTGTTGGAGGCTGTGTGCCATGGAGAAACCTTGTCCCTAAGCCTGGTTTTGTTCCTTCCTCTGCGCAGAGTCGGGGGAGCCGGTGTGTGACCACTGTCGGCTGGGCTACTTTGGTGCACACTGTGAGGAGTGTGCGGACGGCTACTACAACTCAGACAGTATCTGTGTGCGCTGTGAATGCAACAACAACATTGATGCAGAGAGCAGGCTCCCGATCTGTGACTCCGAGTCTGGCCGCTGCCTCAGCTGCACATCCAACACCACCGGTTTCCACTGCGAGGAATGTGCGGAGGGTTACAGTGGTGACGCCCTGGCCGGGGGCTGCTGGATAGGTAAGGATCTGCCCGGGAAAGGTGGGATTGTGCCTGGTTTGGAGCCCATACCCCAGCCAGCTGGTCAGTGCCTCGTGCAATGAAACCTGGTGTTGGCAGCATGCCCACGGTGTGGACCCACCGTCTCTTCCAGTATGCTGTAGATGCTGCGTGAACCGGTCCAGTGTGTCTGTGCCCTGTACCAGTCACTGGGGCGACCGTGGTGATGCCTAACCCAACCTGAACTCCAGCTCAACCCAACTCTAACCCAACCCAACCAACCTAACCCAACTCCAACCCAACCCCACACAACCCTAACCCAACTCAATCCCACCCCATCCCTAACCCAACCCAAACCCAATGCAACCCTAACCCAACATCAGTCTCAACCCATCCCTAACCCAACCCATCCCCAACCCTATCCAATCCCAAACCCAACCCAGAACCACCCAACCCAACCCCAACACAGCCCTAACCCTACCCAACCCCATCCTAACCCAACCGTATCCCAACAATGTGAGAAGTATTAAGAATAAAGGTGATGAACTTAGAGCACGGATCAGAACATGGAATTACGATGTTGTGGCCATTACAGAGACTTGGCTGTCGCAAGGGCAGGAGTGGCTGCTTGAGGTTCCGGGGTTTAGATGTTTCAAAAGGGATAGGGAAGGGGGTAGAAGGGGTGGGGAGTGGTATTGCTAATCAGGGATAATATCACATCTGTAGTAAAGGAGGACATCATAGAAGGATCGACTATTGAGTCCATGTGGGTGGAAGTCAGAAACAGGAAGGGAGCAATCACTCTATTGGGAATATTCGGTAAGCCCCCAAATAGCCACCGGGACACTGCAGGTAAGTAGGCAGATTTTAGAAAGGTGCAAAAATAATAGGGTTGTTGTCATGGGAGACTTCCCCAATATTGATTGGCACCTCCTTAGTGCAAAAGGTCTAATGGGGCAGATTTTGTTAGGTGTGTCCAGGAAGGATTCCTGACACAGTATGTGGACAGGCTGATTAGAGGAGAAGCCATACTGGATCTAGTACTAGACAGTGAACCTGGTCAGGTGACAGACCTCTCAGTGGGCGAGAATTTCGGGGACAGTGACCACAACTCCCTGACATTTAGCATAGGCAACAGACAACATGAGAAAGTTTTTAATTGGGGGAGGGATAATTACGATGGCATTATGCAGGAACTTGGGAGTGTAAACTGGAAGCAGATGCTCTCAGGGAAATGCACAGCAGAAATGTGGAGGTACCAGAGGATTGGAGAATGGTAAATGTTGTTCCCTTGTTCAAGAAAAGTAATAATGATAATCCTGGGAATTGTAGACCAGTGAGTCTTACATCAGTGGTGGGCAAACTATTGGAGAGGATTCTTAGGGACAGGATTTACGAGCATTTGGAGAAGCATAGCCTTATTAGGGATAGTCAGCATGGCTTTGTGAAGGGCAGGTTGTGCCTCATGAGCCCAACTAAGTTTTTCGAGGAGGTGACAAAACAAATAGATGAAGGTAGAGCAGTGGATGTGGTGTATATGGACTTTAGTAAGGCGTTTGATAAGGTTCATCCAGAAAGTCATGAGGCATGGGATCCATGGAGACTTGGCTGTGTGGATTCGGAATTGGCTTGTCCACAGAAGGCAGAGGGTGGTAGTAGATGGAGCGTATTCTGCCTGGAGGTCGGTGACTAGTGGTTTTCCACAGGGATCTACTCTGAGACCCTGCTCTTTGTGATTTTTATAAATGACTTGGATGAAGAAGTGGGGGGATGGGTTAGTAAGTTTGCAGATGACACCAAGGTTGGAGATGTTGCGGATAGTGTAGAAGGTTGTTGTACGTTACAACAGGATATAGGAAGGATGTAGAGTTGGGCAGAAAAGTGGCAGATGGAGTTCAATCCGGACAAGTGGGAAGTGATACACTTTGGAAGAACGAATATGAAGGAGAAGTATAAGGTTAATGGCAGGATTCTGAGTAGTGTGGAGGAACAGAGGGATCTTGTGGTCCGAGTCCATAGATCCCTCAAAGTGGTCGCGCAAGTTGGTAGGGTGGTTAAGAAGGCGTATGATGTGCTGGCCTTCATTACCGAGGGGATTGAGTTCAAGAGTCGCCAGGTAATGTTGCAGCTCTATAGAACTCTGGTTAGACCACACTTGGAGTATTGTGTTTAGTTCTGGTTGCCTCATTACAGGAAGGATGTGGAAGCTTCAGAGAGGGTGCAGAGGAGATTTACCAGGATGCTGCCTGGATTGGAGAGCATGTCTTATGAGGATAGGTTGAGCGAGCTAGGGCTTTTCTCTTTGGAGAGATGGAGGATGAGAGGCGTCTGGATAGAGGTGTATAAAATTATGAGAGGCATAGACAGAGTGGACAGCCAGCACCTTTCCTCCAGGTAATTTTTTTATACAGAGAGCAGTGGGTGCCTGGAACACACTGCCAGGGGTGGTTGTAGAGGCTGATACTATAGGGAGATTTAAAAGGTTCTTAGATAGGCACATGGATGAAAGAAAAATGGAGGGTTATAGGCTGTGTAGGAGGGAAGGGTTAGGTTGATCACGGAGTAGGTGTTTATATAGGTCGGCACAACATGGTGGGGCAAAGGGCCTGTACTGTGCTATGTTATATGTTAACAAAACCCCAAGTCTAACCCAACCCATCACAGCCCAACCCAAACCCAGCCCTAACCCAACCCAAACCTAACCCATCCCCAACCCATCCCCAGCCCAACCCAAACCCAGCCCTAACCCAACCCAAACCTAACCCATCCCTAACCCATCCCCAGCCCAACCCAAACCCAGCCCTAACCCAACCCAAACCTAACCCATCCCTAACCCATCCCCAGCCCAACCCAAACCCATCCCCAGCCCAACCCAAACCCAGCCCTAACCCAACCCAAACCTAACCCATCCCTAACCCATCCCCAGCCCAACCCAAACCCATCCCCAGCCCAACCCAAACCCAGCCCTAACCCAACCCAAACCTAACCCATCCCTAACCCATCCCCAGTCCAACCCAAACCCAGCCCTAACCCGGTAAGCAGCAGAATGTTAACAAGTCCATACAGTCGGGCATTGTCACCAATCTCAGTTCAGTTGGGCTGAGGGTGTGAAGTTTTTAATAACCAACAAACCTGATCTTGCTGGAGATTGTTGGGAGCTGAGAAAACACCCGGAACCGACCCAGAGTTCCAGCCGCAGCTGGTGTGAGGCAGGAGCCACGGTCTCATTGGCTCGGACAGTCCTGGAGCCTCACTGCACAACGCCCTGCGGTCGGGTTCTGTTTTCTGCTGCTTCACGTGGTTATGTTTAATGATGCAAAGCCAGAGTTCAGCGAGGGTGCCGGCTCACAGCGCGTTCTCACTCCTCTGACCACGGTCACAGCCCACTGCGTCCTGCATCCAGTTATCCACCTGCAGCGTTCTGGGGAAATTGTGCCAGAAGCTTAAAAACTAATTAAGTGTTCAGCATAAATCTGGTGGGTAGCGGCTGGGACTCCTGCACTAACTCTGCAACCCTGCTACACACCCTCTTCCCTCATTATCTATAACCACTCCGCACTGGCAGAATGGTGTGTGAACTGGGCTGACATTTCTTCAGACCATCCGGAAATACTTCAAAATTTCTGCTGCAAGGGATGTTTAATGTCAGGATTTTCTCCTTGCATTGTTTGGCAGTCTGCTTTCAATGCAAAGATGCGAGCAGGGTTACATTTGGAGATAATTACGGGAGTGCTGAGCACAGATGAGCTCCCGCTGAGGCGACTGTCAGCTTCAGGTCACCTAATAATCACAGCCTTCTTTATTAGGTTCATTGCCTGCAACCTACCTCCTCCATCCCCTGCACCACCCCCACCCACCTCAATCCCTGTTCTAAAAATGTTTGTCAGAACCTAACATCGTTCATAATCACTGGAGAATGACAAAGCCCAGAAGGAGGTGTTTCCATTGAGGCTGTGCTGGTTCTCAAAGGAGTCTCCATTCAGACCCTGTTCTTTCCCCACCTACTTCAAATTGTCCTGCTGAACTGCTTATCCAGCCGTCCTTCGAAGGCTGCTTTTGAATCTGCCCCCTCCCTTTCAGCACAACTCACTGCAAACAAAAACAAAACCACTTGATTCTCCCCTTCCCTTCCCTTCCTGACATCTCTGACTCTATCACAGGGGAAGGACTGCTATCTAGTGTCCACCAGAAGCACACAGACTCCCACAGCTACCCTGACTGCAAATCCTCCACCCTGCTTCCTGGAAGGACTTGATTCCGTTCTCCCAGTTTCTCCGTCTCCATCTTATTTGCTCTGTCGACAGCATTTTTCACATCGGTGCCTTTAAGACATCTTGCTTTTTCCTCAGCTGTGGATTCCCGTCCACCAGAGTTGAGAAGACTGGAGCCACATGTTTGTTTCCTGCACCTCTTTTCTCCCATCCAGGGCAAGGCGAGAGTTCCCCTTGTCCTCACCTTCCACCCACCAGCTTCCACATTTCACAGTGCAACCTCAGGAATTTCCATCGCCTTCAATGAGATGCCACCACCAGACACACATCCCCCTCTCCTGCGGAATTCCTAAGGGAGTGTTCCTTCCATGACTCCCTGCTCCACTCTTCCCTCTTCTCATGGCACTTTCCCACATAACTGCAGAAGAAGCAACACCTTCCCTTCTCAGTATCCAAAGACCCACCATCCAGGTGAAGCAACGATTCATGTGTAGTTCTCCCAGTTTACTGGACTGCGTTCAGTACTCCTGATGTTTGCTCCACGGCCCTGGGGATTGGATCACCGCTTTGCGGAACACCTGGGTTCAATCCACAAGGCCGACCTCGAGACTCCAGTTTTCTGTCGCTTTAACTCTCTGCCCCTTTCTCACTCCGACCTCTGTAGTCGGCTACGTTCTGCCAACAGGACCCATCGTAAGTGAAGGGATCAGCACCTTGTCTTCTCACCCAGCACATTACAGCCTCGGGATATTGAACCTCACTGTTTTGGCAAAGCACCAGGTTTTCTCTGTACTTCTGTTTCCATTTATTTCCATTTTTCTGTGTCTAACTGACAGTTTTTAAAGTAATTGTCACCTTGACAACCTTGGTCTGCATCCTATCAAAGGCATTCACAGACATGATGGAGGATCTCACTGAAACCTACCAGATACTGAAAGGCCTGGATAGAGTGGATGTGGAAAGGATGTTTCCATCAGTGGGAGAGTCCAGGATCTGAGGGCTCAGCCTCAGAATAAAGGGACGTCCCTTTAGAACTGAAATGAGGAGCAATTTCTTCAGCCTGAGGGTGATGAATCTGTGGAATTCGTTGCCACAGACGGCTGTAGAAGCCAAGTCATTGGGTCTATTTAAGGCAGAGATTGATAGGTTCTTGATTGGTGAGGGGGTTAAGGGTTATGGGGAGAATGGGGTTGAAAAAAATCTGCCATAATTGAATGGCGGAGCAGACTCAATGGGCCGAATGGCCTAATTCTGCTCCTAGATCTCGTGGTCTTATTCCCTCTTCGCTCTCTCTGCAGTTTAAAACACACTTCTCACTTCACCAGTTCTGTTGAACCAGAAATATTGACTCTTTCTTTCTATGCAGATGCTGCCTGACCTGCTGCGTATCTCCAGCATTTTCTGTTTTCATGTCATGGAGAGATTGAGCACAGAAACAGGCCCTTTGGCCCACCGTCCATGCCATCCCTCAACGACTCATTCACACTGATCCCATTTCATTCTCCCCACATTCCCATCAACTGCCCCCAGATTCTACCCCTCACCCACACACTAAGGGCAACTTACTGTGGACAATTAACCCACCGACCCACAGAGCTTTGGGATGTAGGAGGAAACCGGAGCACCTGGAGGAAACTTGCATCGTCACAGGGAGACCGTGCAAACTCCACACGGACAGCGCCAGAGGTCAGGACAGAACCCAGGGTCTCTGGCACTGTGAAGCAGGGGCTCCACTAGGTGCTCTGCTGTGTCCTCAGTTTGTCCAGCTTGGAAGTGTAAAAAAGAGTAGGCCATTCAGCCCCTCAAGCCTGCCCCACCATTCAATATGGTCATGGCTAATCATCTGACTTCAGTCCCCTGTTCTCACCTTGCCCCCTTATCCCTTGATCCCCTCAGCTACAAGAACTACCTCTAATGACTCAGCCTCAATTACCTCATGTGGTAGAGAAATCCATGCGTTCACCACTTCTCCTCATCTCAGTTCTAAATGGTGTTGAAGGTGCTGATGTGTATAAGGCTGGGTAAGTCCCCAGGGCCCGACCAACTGTATCCAAGGATGTTATGGGGAGCAAGGGAGGAGATTGTTGGGGTCCCAGCAGAGATTTTTGTATCTTCTTTAACCACAGGTGAGGTAATGGAAGACTGGAGAGCGGCTAATGTCGTGTCTTTATTTAAGAAAGGAAACATGGATAAACCAAGAAACCACAGCCTAACATCAGTGGTGGGAAAGTTATTGGAGGGGATTCTGAGAGACATAATTTATTTGCTTTTGGAAAGGCAAAGGTGGTCAGCGTGGCTTTGTGTGTGGGAAATCGTGTCTCACAAATTGAATTGAGTTTTTTGAAGAGGTGATGTGTTAATGATCTGGATGAGAATGTAGGTGGCGTGACCAGAACGTATGCAGAAGATACCAAAACTGGTGGAGTAGTGGACAGGAACAAGGTCTAGAACTGGGATAGTGGGCAAGGGAACGGCCGGTGGAATTTAACCCAGATAGGTGTGAGTTGATGTGTTCTGGGAAGTTAAACCAGGGCAGAACATACACAGTGAACAGCAGGGCCCTGGGGAGTGTTGTAGAACAGAGAGACCTTGGGGTACAAGTGCATAGTTCCTGAAAGTGGCGACACAGGGTATTGAAGAATGTATGAGGAATGCTTGCTTTCGTTGGCCAAGGCACTGAGTACAAGGGGTGGGGCGTCACGTTACAGCTATACAAAACGTTGGTTAGGCTGCACTTTTGGAGTATTATGTGCGGTTCTGGTCACCACACTACTGGAAGGATGTGGTTCAGGTAGAGAGGGTGCAGAAGAGATCCATAAGGATGTTACCTGGATTGGAGGGGTTGAGTTATCAGGAGAGATTGGATAGTCTGGGTCTGTTTGCCCTGGAGTGAAGGAGGCTGAGGGGTGACATATGGGACCATCATTATATTTGACCATCGTAATTATATAAAGTTATGAGAGGCATAGATAGGGAGAATGGCCAGTGTCTGTTCCCAGGGTAGGGGTGTCTAAAACTGGGTTGAAGGTGAGAGGGAGGAGGTTTAAGGAGGATCTGAGGGGTAAATGTTTCACACACAGAGTAGTCAGTATCTGGAATGAGCTGCCAGAGGGGGCGGAGGCAGCAGCAGAAACAACATTTAAGAGGCATCTTAACAGGTACTTGAAATAGCAGGGCACAGAGGGATACGGAATTAATCCTGGTGAGTGGGATTGGTGTGGATAGGCATGGTGGTCACTATAGACACAGTGGGCCGAAGGGCCTGGTTCTACGACTCTATCCTGTATGTCTGTATGGTGAAAACAGGAGAACTCAGTCACAGGAGCTCAATTCATTGTTCTTGCCCATGATCAATTCCGACCCCTTTACTGACGCAGAGAGTACAGCTGGGAGCTGACAGAAGCCCCAGATTCCCACTTCACAGTTGGGCTTGCAGAGTGCAGTTAAACATTTCTTAGTCAGCGAGGAGGCAGCTGCGACAGTTTCACACGTCCAGTTTGGAGAGCATTCTGTGGGGATATCCGGGGATCAGTGAGCATTCTGTGGGGATATCCAGGGATCAGTGAGCATTCTGTGGGGATAGGTGGGGTTCAGTGAGCATTCTGTGGGGATATCCGGGGATCAGTGAGCATTCTGTGGGGGTATCCGGGGTTCAGTGAGCATTCTGTGGGGATATCCGGGGATCAGTGAGCATTCTGTGGGGATATCTGGGGATCAGTGAGCATTCTGTGGGGATATCCGGGGATCAGTGAGCATTCTGTGGGGATATCCAGGGATCAGTGAGCATTCTGTGGGGATAGGTGGGGTTCAGTGAGCATTCTGTGGGGATATCCGGGGATCAGTGAGCATTCTGTGGGGATATCCGGGGATCAGTGAGCATTCTGTGGGGGTATCCGGGGTTCAGTGAGCATTCTGTGGGGATAGGTGGGGTTCACTGAGCATTCTGTGGGGATATCCGGGGTTCACTGAGCATTCTGTGGGGATAGGTGGGGTTCATTGAGTATTCTGTGGGGATATCTGGGGTTCAGTGAGCATTCTGTGGGGATATCCAGGGATCAGTGAGCATTCTGTGGGGGTATCTGGGGTTCAGTGAGCATTCTGTGGGGATAGGTGGGGTTCAGTGAGCATTCTGTGGGGATATCCGGGGTTCACTGAGCATTCTGTGGGGATAGGTGGGGTTCATTGAGCATTCTGTGGGGATATCCGGGGTTCAGTGAACCTGTTGCACAGACATAAAGAAAGTCACACTTGTAATTTATTTCATTTTTATTTAATCCAGTTACTTTCCAATAGTCTTTGAATTTGAGCTGCTTATTAAGGGCAATAGTGTCATTTAGTAGATCAGAGTATACTGAATGATTTCACATAGATGGTGATTTTGATTTTATGCAGTGAAAAGCCATGTATCTGAAAATGAAGTCATGGTTCATAAAAAGTTCCCGCCCGACATCAAAAATTGATACAGCCCTTCCATCCATTGTGTTTCTGTTTAACATGACAGGTTAAAGTATTTTTAATAATTGCTTAAATTGCTGAGTGCTTATCACCGTAATGATAAGCTCTTCACAGGACTTAAGATGCTAATTGAATTTATTTTTTCCCTTCTAACCCTGGTGATGGTGGAACATGGTGGAATGTGGCCTGGTTTCATTTGCCTCGCTGGGTCCCTGTATTGTCTTCCACCATCACCAACCAGTGAAGGAGGCTGCAGGTCCGACCCTTGTGCAGCACATGGGTCCCACGTTACCTTTAGGTACTTTGGGTACTTCACATATCATTCCTGTCAGTATTGAACTCGCTGAGAGGCATCAGACAACACTTCTCTGAACACAATGATGATGCATTGCTTTATTAAATATTCTGTTTTGAAATGCTTATCCATTATTCATGATTAATAACCGGTGCTGGTAACTGTGTGTCATCTATGGGACAATTGGCTAAGTGGTTGATGTTAATGTGGTGCAGTCTGATACAAATGCCAGGGGACCTCAGGGACAGAGCTGCAGGAACTAGCAGATGGCACTTTATTGCTGGTAAGTAGTTTCAGTAATGAATTCAGTGAGAGTGAAGCTGGAGCACTGCCCTTCTATTTCTCTTGTTCCAGGTTAAAAAAAATCAAAGGACACTATTGAAATGTTGTGGTGCAGGCAGAGCAGGGGTAAGGTGAAAGTGCTAACGATGTTTTTATACGTTACACAAATATATTTCAGTTCTAAATTGGAGGTAAATTGGTTTATTATTGACACATGTACTGAGGTACAGTGAAGAACTTTGTTCTGCATGCCATCCGTACAGATCGTTTCATCATATCAGTGTATCGAGATAGTACAAGGGAAAACAAGGGCAGGCACCGTAGTGTAGCAGTTAGCGTAACGCTATTACGGCGCCAGCGACCCACATTCAATTCCCGCAGCTGTCTGTAAGGAGTTTGTATGTTCTCCCCATGACTGCGTGGGTTTCCTCCAGGTGCTCCGGTTTCCTCCCACATTCCAAAGATGTACAGGTTAGTAGGTTAACGTGGGTGTAATTGGGCGGCGCAGGCTCATTGGGCCAGAAGGGCCTGTTACCGTGCAGTATAAATAAAGATTTTTTAAATAACAGAATCAGAATAAAGTGTTATAGCTACAAAGAAAGTGCAGTGCAGGTAGACAATAAGGTGCAAGGTCATAACATGGTAGATTGTGAGGTCAAGAGTCCATCTTATTGTACTCTTGAGGTCTGTTCAAGAGTCATATAACAGCAGGATAGAAGCTGTCCTTCAGCCTGGTGGTATGTGTTTTCAGGCTTTTGTATCTTCTGCCCAACGGGAGGGAAGAAAAGAGAGAATGTCGGGGTGGGTGGGGTCTTTGATTATGCCAGCTGCTTTACCAAGGCAGTGAGAAGTGTAGACAGAGTCCATGGAGGGGAGGCTGGTTTCCGTGATGTGCTGAGCTGTGTCCACAACTCTCTGCAGTTTCTTGTGGTCTTAGGCAGAACAGTTGTCACACCAAGCCGTGATGTATCCGGATAGGATGCTTTCTGTGATTGTGTGGTTCATGACCTGGATTCTCCCAGTTCCTCATGGTTCGGTTATTTACGGAGGGAGGGCTTCTCAGGGAAGGTACTTATAATCAGCACCATTGTGGAGCTGCCAGCTCCTGTGCCGCCAGTTACTTTCCATGAGGCAGCTGGTACAAATACCCATTTACTGTTGGTGTCTTTTTGGCAGTGATGCAGATCTCATCAGAATTCCTCCACACCAGCCAAAACATCTACTGCCTGGCCTTCAGAGCAGGACAGTATCTCATCACAGAAATGTCAGAATAATATTGGGAAGCAGATGCTCAGAAAGCTCCTGAGGAGCTATGTGTTTCTGGTTGGGATTTGCTTCAAGGCTCTCCCAGGGTGCTATTCTTAACTCTGTTCCTCTACAGATGCTGCCTGACCTGCTGAGTGTTTCCAGTATTTTCTGTTTTTATTTCTGCATTTGCGGTTATCTTTATTCCTAGTTACTGTTGTATTCTCTGTGACCCACCTTTAATTAATTGGGATTATTCCTTCCGCAGTGTTCATTAACCACTTTCTCTTTCTCATCCCCCGACACAGAAATAACCACAGTGCTGCCCACAACCTCCACAGAGCTGGGTACCAGCACCACACCCACAGCCACACCGGTTACTAACAGTACAGTGGGTACAAATGACCAGACATTCCTGTCGACAGTGCTGACCACCACTCAGGGCAGAGTGAGCACATCCGCCCCAATCGCCCCCGAAATCTCATGGACCCGGTTCAACATCGTGGTGCTGGTGGTCATTATCGCCGTGGTGGTCCTCCTCATGGGCTTTGTGGCGGCTGTCTACGTTTACCGAGAGTACCGAAACCGGAAGCTGAATGCTCCATTCTGGACAATAGAGCTGAAGGAAGACAACATAAGTTTCAGCAGTTACCATGACAGCATCCCCAATGCTGATGTATCTGGGCTGTTGGAGGATGATGGCAATGAAGTGGTTCCAAACGGACAGCTGACTCTTTCAACACCAATGAACTCGTACAAGATATAAACAAACTTAAAGACTACTGCAAACAAAAGATTGGAGAACGGACTGCACACCATGGACACTGCAGCAAGAACACTCTGTAAAGCAAGCACGATGCAGATGCTACTTAAAGATGGAGTGAGGCTTTGCTGAGCTGAATGATGTTCCTGAGAAGTCTGCAGCCGATGAATTGAGTTTTGTTTACTCTATTCACCAGTGTAAAACACCCCAAATGAATTTCTATTTTTGTACAAAGCTAAGATGCAACGATGTCCAGGTTCAAATCTTCTCCCAGTATGGAGAAGATAGATGATTAGTTAAAGGACATTACCTACCTAAAGCAACATGCAAGTATTGTGCATTACAATGCAACTGGAAAGACTTCAGTTCCTGTGAGCTTGGGGTAAATAATTTTATAAAACAATGACTGGAATGTTCATTGAGGGCAAAGATTTTACAAGATGAGAAGCTCTTGGATTCTTGTTTGTAAACTATGGACAGTTTCTAATGGTTGCTGAGGGAAATGGCAATAATTGTGTTAGGGCCAATATGCTTCCAGTATTGAATGCATTGGGACCGCTACTGATTCACAATGAAGGAGAATCTTGGACTCCAGCCTCCTGCTGCACTCACAGTGGTGACTATTGATGTTACATCTCAGGAGAGGAGGAATTGTGATCTCACTGTAGATGTTGAGTGAGTGGGTGTTTCTAACAGGTTAACATCAGGTGAGCATACAGTAGGTATCCAACTGGCCACACTATAGATTCTTTGGTCAAGTCAGGAATGCCGATTGTAAACTAAAGCCTTAAAAGGCCCCCTACTTGAGAATTGTAAGCACAGACAGGGCCACAGGATGCTTTGGTGCAATTGTAGATTGCTGCAAAACCCCACAAGCTAATCACCTGAATGAGTTCTTTAATTTAACGTATGAAGAAGACCTTTCTCAGCCTGCAGCACTCTCGATATGAAGAAAGATTGGCATTCAGTCCAATTCCATATAACGAGACTTTTAGGCAGTCTTAATTCAAAAACGAGACCCTGTTTGGGGGTGAGGTATTCACAAACGAGCCCATTCTGGATCAGTCTGCCAATAAAAAAATGAAGGGAATGATTTTCTGATCAAGACTCAGGAGGAAGAAGTGATTAACCACTGCCGCTCTGTGCTGCAGTTACTCACGAGGAGGATGTGGTCAGAGGAGCTGAGGAACCATCGCCAACCATTGTCCTGCCCCTTGAAGGCTTCATGTTATAGGCCCGTGTCCCATTCTTCCTGTCTGGGCTCACAAGCACCCATTCCGGCTGTTACAGTGAGGAGAATATCATGGTAAATGGAATTGTTCACTGTCCCAACTTCATGTGTGCATCCCATTGTGTGTTCCCTTGGCATCCCATATCTCCTGTCTGTTTGCTTCATCACTTCCCTTGGACCAAGACCTGACAGACCTTCATCGCTGGCACTGCAGGCCAGAGCTTTGATCACCCTGTTAATCAGAAGTCCCGTACATGGGGAGGATGATAGGTTACGGCTGTGGTACTCCCTGATCATTTATGGATAAAGCTGTAATCAGTGATCTTGCCAATGGGTAGCTCTGACTAATGGGTTCTGCTTTTTGCTTTTAAAGATGAATTTACCCAGTGGTGGTTTGGAGCTGATGCTTTGTCCATGTCCACTTAAGCCAGAGTGTAATGCTTTCATTGAATATTTCTCTATACTGGGGTTTCAAAGCCCACAGGATCCAGCACAAGGCTGTCTAGTTCTATCCCACAGAACCTTGCCTTTCAGACCTTGCTCTGTCACCAGTCCTCAGTGGCTCAGGTTCTGGGGGTACATCACCAGTGCACCCGTGGCCTCGAGTTTCCCTCCTTGCACACCACCTCCAGCACCTGGCCTGATCTTTACTTCACACCCAGGCCACGCCACCCTGTGTTCCAAGTCATCTCCACCTCCCGCAGAGTTACCCTTTGTGGCTGTGCTAGCTCTCTGTGAATGGGTCACCAATTCCCAATTAAAGTTTTTCTCTTCAAGTAATTATCCAGTTCCCATTGAATATCTTCCCATCTACCTTTCAGGCAGGTATCCCAGACCACAGCAACTCAGCAAGTAAACTGTTTCTTCATCTGGCAGACACAAGAGGCTGACAATGCTGTAATCTGGAGCAGAGCAACAGGAGTTCCACCAGCAAATTGTTTTTTTCTCCATCTCCCCTTTTATTGGTCCCCTTCACTCAGTGTACCAAGCCTCCGGACACTGGAAGTGGTTTCTCCTAATCAAAACACATCCTGATTTTGGACACCTTCATGAAATCTCTCCTTCCCTTCTCTCCTCTGACTGGAGGAGCCCCAACCTCTCCAGTCTCACCACAGAACAATGAAGCAATGTTCTGTGTGTGTGAATGCCCCAGCTTCTCCCAGTCCCCCTGAAGTGGATCAACCTTAAGCTGCTTCGGTGGCTCCTCTGGCTTCCTCCCTCCCTGCCTTTGGTCCCTCCACCATCTTAAGGAACCCCCTCACCACTTCCCACTAGCAGGCCACCTACTCTTCCTCCTCTGTGAGGAAGGGCTAGGAAAGGCTAACCTGCATTTTTATAGCGCCTTTCACACCTCCATCAGGACAGCCCAAGGCCCTTTAAGACCAGTAAGGTACTTTTTAAAGTGTAGGCACTGTTGGGATGGATGTTGAAGAAGATTTTCTTTTAAAGTTCTTCTTACAAAAATCTGAAGTAGATCATTGGATGGTAGTTACTGATCCAGCTGAATTATTTTAAATCTGCAGAGAGCAAGGTTCTTGATCCACTCCCTACCTCCCTGCTCCTCCGCCTCTTCTCAGCAGTTCAGTCAAACCTGAATACTTCTAACTTGGAGTGAGCTGATGAAAATTGCAGATATCATTCTTCACAGGGTGGTCCAGTCATAGTGGGAAAGCAGACGTTGTCTATTGAGTAGACTTTAAGGATGGGTACTCTGTTTTCCAGGCCTCCTTCCTTGCTCCCTCTCCACTAGTATCATCACCACAAAGGCTGCCTCACTCCACTGTGCTCTCTGGCCTTCCCCCATTTTTTGTTACAGGATATCTACATTCCAGATCCAACCCTCACAATGGGAGAAAGGGGACATGGCCACAGGGTGGTTTCAACAAATGCCGCTGTCTGGATGCACTGTCCCCAGGATGGTCGGTACACAGCAGATCATGGAACCAGGGGACAGTGGATCAAAGAGATCTCAGGTCATGCAGGAGGCATTTTGTTGCTTTGATGTGTTTGGAACTGAGCTGGTTACCTCACACCTGTGTACTTTGTGCATAGGGTGAGGTTTCCCTTTTTGGAGAAGGGCCTAGTGTTTCCAGGTGATGCACTGGGAGAGGAAGAACTGAGAAATGTGAACGTCCTTCAGCTCCATAAATATCGGCGCCATTGGCCAACCAAACCTCCAATCACAATGTTTGTTAATTACAGGATCTGTCACATATTGACCACTAAAACATTAGCTTCTGGAATTGGTGGAGACATTGTAAAAGGTGTACTATGTAACACAGTATTGGATATAAACTACAAGTTCATATCCTTGACGCACAAGATACTTGGCAATAACTTTCTTCTTCAGTGATGCCACATATATTGGAGATATTTGATTATTTGATTACATTCAAATGCCTTAGTTTCAATATTTTGCAGACTGTTAACATTTATAATTCCATGGTCATCAGATTTGAAAACATCCAGCTTGGCAGCATCAATTCATTTGTGTTGAAGCCATAGTGATTAGTTTGTTCAGTAAAAGATTCCCACGTTTTCCAGTTGAAGAAGATACAACAGTTCCAGCACTTGCTTTTAATGGACAACAGTTTGTGGAAACTGGTTGTTTGCTACAAGGCAACTTTATAAAGAAGTTTTAAAAAATTTGTAAATACTTGTATTTAGAAAAGAGTGTGAGTTTAAAGATGTTTATTGACTGAGTACATACTTCTTTCCCTAAATGTTAAGTGTTTGTATTTATGTATAAAGTGTCTAGAACCTGTAAAATGTTGCTGATTTTGCAACATTAACTTTGCTAAGTTTCAGTGAGGAGACGGGTGCTGGGGAGATGCTGCTTCCAATACTGCTTTGGCAATCAGGAAGGACCGGTGTGAATAACGTAACTAATTAATAGAAATGTGCAAATCATTCATTGCACATCCATTCCTGCAGTGTTTCAATGAGTGAACGATAAGGAGTGCTATGGCATTCTGCTGAGCATCAGAAGCATTTTTTTTAACTTTGTGGGGTGGGAGAGCCATTGTCATCCGAACAGTCACCCTGTACATCAGTTTAGAGCAAAGCTGTACAGAGGGGAGCGGAAGTAGTGATGTAACAACAACCCTAGCGAGATTGCTGCTTAATCTTTCAAAGTTAGACCTGAAAAAATGTTTGTTGACAAAGTTAAAGCCGGTAATAAACATGCAGTGTGCTAGCCTCTGACATAAGGACATTCCTGATCTGATGCATACTTCAAAGCCAGTGGAATCTCTGTGTGTGGGTTTAAATATCTCATTACTCATACTGCATTCCAGAAATGAAGAGTCTTTGAGGCACTGGTAATTCATAAACAGAGTATGCCAATGACTAATCAGATGCTATGTAGTGGTATAAACACACAAATCAAACCTCACCAGTCAATACTAATATCAGCCCAGATGATTATGCTGTGTATGCCAGGTTTTATTCTCAGGCACCATAGACACATTTCCACTCTGCTTGTCAAGTTGTTAAAGCTTCTTATATGAATATTGGCATTAACATTTTATTAAGGCGATTAGTGCCAGACCCTGGGCTAGATTACTGCTCCACCACTTGACAACCTTGCTGAGCAATTTTACGACTTCATTCACAGGTGAGAGGAGAACCGTACAGCAGGAATGGATGTGCAATGTCAGATATTTCCACTGCACTCTAACAGTAACTATTACTAAAATGGTCTTGTGGACACGTATATATTGACAGGAGTTAAGAAATCCCAACCTTGTATACCTTTGTATTCCCTTATCCTGATTTGAGTTTACAACATACTGAAACATGACCAGTGAATAAAAAATGTTTAAATAATACCTTGATTGTCTTGGTATATTTTATCACTGGGCTCCGAACTTGTCAAAGCATTTCAAAATAGTGCAGTGGAAGAACAGTTCAAGGAACATCAAACCCCTGGAATTGGTGGCAGGGAAACACTTTGCTGTTAAGATGGGGAATAGTTATTTTCACTGAGTGTTGAACAGAGAAACTTCACTGTGGAAGTTTGAATAAATTCAGTGATGATGTGGAGTATGTGGGCACTGAATCTATGGAAACACAGTGAGGTGAAGGAATCAGTGTCAGTGTGGAGAGAACACGGACATCATCAGCTCAGATGGAGTCCAAGGCCATGAGAATGACTCATCACAGTCTCATACAATTTGAGTGCTCTAGCAACACACACAATGCTTATGCAAACCTTCACCCATAGGCAGACACAAACCTACTCCACCCAGTCATGAACCAGAATGGTGTAGTGGAAAGCAGACTCTCACACCCAAATCAACGCTCCAATGATCTCCCCTTAGTACAAAATGTCTGACTTGGAAAATTATTTGCCCCATGTCCAAGACACTGTTACAAGCTGCCCTTCCTACACATTTGCCAGCAGTATCACTCAAGTCCAATTGGTGGCAGTCTCCTCACCTGAGTCGGAGATGTGTGGTTCAGCCCACACTTCCATCCTGGGCAACGTGAACTGCTTCTGGCATAGCAACAACTTTGATGCGCTGAGGGGACAACAGCTCCATCGCTACTGGTGCTGAGAGTGAAGTTCTGGGGATAGTTATTCAGTGCCATGGCCAACATTCCTCCCCATCTGGGAGTTAACACAGGACTTTCTGGCCAACACACAATCTGCTGGAGGAACTCAGTGCGTTGAGCAGCATCTGGGGCGGGGGGGGGGGGGGGGGGGAGGAATCGTTGACATTTTGGGTCCTGATGCAGGGTTTCTACCTGAAATGTCGACAATTCCTCTGCCCCCACAGGTGCCGCTCGACCCGCTGAGATCCTCCAGCAGGTTGTTTGTTGCTCCAGATTCCAGAGTCTGCTGTCTCTTGTCGCCTCGACCTTCTATCCGTTCATTGGCTGCCACCTTTGAACAAATAATTAAAACACCTGTGCTTCAAGAGTGATAGGAAGGTGTTTTGAGAGAGAGGGTCTGATCTGATGTAAGATGCATACTGGGTGTTCTTTTGTTCTGACCATTCATTAATCCAAAATGTTCACATCAGTGCAACGATCACTTGACTGTTTCTAGATTATATTTGGGTCTGTCTGCTAAACATAGAACATTACAACACAGTACAGGCCCTTTGGCCCACAATGTTGTGCTGACATTTTATCCTGCTCTAAGATCTATCTAACCCTTCCCTCCCACATAACCCTCCATTTCTCTATCATTCATGTGTCTATCTAAGAGTCTCTTAAATGTCCCTAATGTATCTGCCCCCACAACCTCTGCCAGCAGTGCGTTCCACGCACCCACCACTCTGTGTAAAAAAATTACCCCTGACATCCCCCTTATATCTTCCTCCAATCACCTTAAAATTATGTTCCCTCATGTTAGCCATTGTCACTCTGGGAAAAAGTTTCTGACTGTCCACTCGATCTATGCCTCTTATCATCTTGTACACCTCTATCAAGTCACTTCTCATCCTCCTCTCCAAAGACAAAAGCCCTAACTCACTCAACCTATCCTCATAAGATATGCTCTCCAATCCAGGTAGCATCCTGGTAAATCTCCTCTGCACCCTCTCTAAAGCTTCCACATCCTTCCTATAATGAGGTGACCAGAACTGAATGCAATACTCCAAGTGTGGTCTAACCAGAGTTCTATAGAGCTGCAACTTTACCTCGCAGCTCTTGAACTCAATACCCCGACTAATGAAGGCCAACACTCCTTAACAACCCTATCGACCTGCGCAGCAACCTTGAGGGATCTATGGACGTGGACCCGAAGATCCCTCTGTTCCTCCACACCAGGGGCTTTGGCCAATAATTAGGAAATGGGAAGTTTGATTGTCCTTTGAATTTTCTGCAAGTCTTACTGTGTCTTACTGTGTCATGGTATTAGTGAAATATTTATCCTCAAACTGCACCATGTCTTTGAAACCCAAAATAAATTGTAAAGGTATAGAGTTATACAGCACAGAAACAGGCCCTTCGGCCCAACTGGTCCATACCAACCAAGATGTCCCATCCACTGTGATGCTAGGGGAACTCAGCAGGCCAGGTAGCATCTGTGGAGAAAAGCAGGCAGTCAATGTTTCGGGTCAGGACCCTTCCTCAGGACTGAAGATAGGTCCTGACCCGAAATGTTGACCACCTGCTTTTCTCCACGGATGCTGCCTGGCCTGCTGAGTTCATCCAGCATCATTGTGTTTTTCATCCAGATTCCAGCATCTGCAGTCCTTTGTTTCTCTAAGATGCCCCATCCAAGCTACCATTTGCCAGTGTGTGGCCCATAACCTTCCAAACCCTTTCAATCCACGGACCTCTCCAACTGTCCTTTAGAAGTTATTATTGTACCTGCCTTTCATCTTTCTTTGAATTATTACACAGGAGGCCATTCGGCCCAGCCAGTCTGTACTTACATTTATGCTCCACTCCAACCTCCTCCCAATCTTCTGCATTTCTTTGGCCTCTTATATTCTTACATTGTCTCTCCCTGAAAATCCACTTTGCTATTTGCACTAACAGCTCCGTGAGAAAATCCCACATTCTCACCATCTCTGGTAAATCCTCAGCATGAAAGGGGGACTTCCCTTCTGCTCCATGACTCAACATGGCCTCCTTGGTCTGATGTCCATAAACGGGTGATGCTACTCAGTTAATTGTGAGAGAACTTTCTTGCTCATTCCATCCACAAAAAACAAATATAAATTAAATGTTATCGAAAAGTTGCCTGGTACAAATCATCCAATGTTATAACATGAACAGTAAAAGCTCAGAGTTGGAAGAATATTGGTGATGAACCTGGTAGCATTGTTAAAGGGCAAATGTTGGCAGTGACCCCTCCCAAACACAACTTGTAAATAAATGAAAAATAATGACATTTCAATCACGTAACGTTCGAAAGCCCCATTAAGGCATCAGTAAATCTAACTTATCAGTGAACCATCAAAGTTTAAGCTTTGAAGATAGCGAATCTCCATTCATGACCAGACCGCATTATATCTGACCTCATTAATGATAACCCAATGAGGCCTTAATGGGTTAGTGATCCAGTACAAATTGTTCCAATAATCGCACTGGTTTGATTAAAACCAGTTGATTTCTATAGGTCTTCACCAAATGCTCAACAAAAACTGAGGATCTGACTTCGCAGTTGATCATCGAGCATTGTACTGGTCACTCCTCCAAATGACCCAGAGCACTGAGACCAGACCAATATTCTCCGAATCATGTTGAGAATGTCCAACACCAAATTGTCCAAATGATTGTAAATCATGTTGTGTAAAATGGATCCACCGGCCTTCCCAGAACCATTCTCCGACTGGAATTCTCGTGGACATTCTGAGGGACTTGGGTATCCATGTGCACAAATCAGTAAGTAACAACAACAAGCAATCAGGAAAGCAAATATGTTGGTCTTCATTACAAAGTGACTGGCGATCAGAGTAAGGGAGGAATGTGCCTCCTGGGCCACACTGTGCCAGTCGTGCTCAGCTTTTCAGTGAACATCGGGAAATGATGACAGCCCTGTACTGACAGTCCCGAATACACTCAGTGCTGGTGACCAAGGACAAGCTGCCCCCACTATGAGACAACAGTTAGAGCATTGTGCACAGGTGGGGGAAGTGAAGAGAGTGAGAGATAATGGCGTGCCTCAACCTTGAACACAAACACCGCAGTCCGCAGGGAGCAGGGAGCAGCACCCAGGAGCAGACACGTGTCACACTCAAAAGAAACCCAGAGCTGCCGGGAGGAATCCTTCAACACCTGCGCCATGACCAGACCACTTGCCCAGTGAACGTTGGATTCAACGGAAGCAAAGTCCAAAAGTGGCTTTGGTTCCAACTTACAAATAACATGGAAACCCCAATGTGCAGGCCTGGGGGGGGGGGGGGGCAGGAATGGGGGAGGGGCAGGAAGGGGGAAAGTTTCCACCATGTGAATCATTTCAGCTAAATTTCATGAAAATATCTGCACCAACTCAACTCAGTGAGATGTGCTCATTTATAATCTCTGAAGCAGATTTAACACAGCTTTGAGACTTTGGGCCTTATTGCACCATCTGTAGTTAAGCCAGCTTTGAATGCTAAATGTATCAACAGGCTTATTCAGCTCCACATTGAGCAAAGATTTTCAGGAGCGTGGAGTCTCAGTAATCCCTCAGCTCAAGCAGCACATGTGGATATGGTGAGATGTGCTGTCCACAGCTGATGTTCCGCTGGTTACTTGCCTGGAAATCAGACTCACACCACTTTTGAAGTGTGAAACATTCTGTGAATGACGCAAACACTCAAATGGATTCCCTGCAGGAGGTGCATGGCTTTGGCTAAAAATAAGTTGAAAACATCTTGCACACAGAACCCTGTTCTGGGATGGGAAGTACGCAGTCCCCGATGGCAGCTACTTGGGAAGTCCCAACCACTGCGCTTTTGCCATACTGGGAGGGACATCCAACCTTAAAGGACCCTTCCCATGGTAGCAATAGAACAGCTGTAAAACAAGCTGCCGCAGGCTTGAGGGAAAAGGCAAGGGAGAGGGCCACAGTGAGTATGGGCGCCTGTCCCGTGTTCCTGATGCACACTGAAACCACAATATCGTAATACTGGCTTTAGCTTTTTGTGTGTTTAAAGTTTTGGGTTGGACCCCGTGTTCCAGTTGAAGGCAACTTTGGAGAGAGTGTGTGGTCTATGACTTGTGACATCATATGCTAGCACATGATGCATTACAATGGCAGAAAATGTCAAAGTGCTACAGAGAAGTGTTTACGGAAGTGGTGGAGGCTGTTCCCTGATGGGCTCAATCTTGCTCGATAAGTCATCTTTAATGTACAATGTGAGTATGAAAACTGGGCACTATTGGATCCAATATCCGGATGTCTGTTGATACATTCGTCCTTTTTTTAAATTTTGCTGTAATGTATCACTGCCCTCAGCTCCCAAGTCGAGCTGTCATTAGGAATCATCTTCAAAATATGAGCGAGTGTCTCATCTATTTCTAGGTGTGCTCTACTGATCTCTGCACGTATAGGTCTCTAACCCAAATGACCCACCTCAGGACTTTGGGCAGAGTTGGTTTGTGAAGAGCGAGTTCATACCTCTGCCATTTCCTATCAGTGTTGCACCCTGATACAAGGTTTCCTGCCAGTAAAATTATGTCATTAGCAAAAAGCAGTAACTCATGTGAACTTTGCATTAAGTTGAGGAGATGCAGGCACGGTAGTGTAGTGGTTAGCGCGACGCTATTACAGTGCCAGCGACCGGGGTTCAATTCCAGCCGCTGTCTGTAAGGAGTTTGTACATTCTTCCCGTGTCTGTGTGGGTTTCCTCCAGGTGCTCCGGTTTCCTCCCACATTCCAAAGACGTATGGGTTAGGAAGTTGTGGGCATGCTGTGTTGGCACTGGAAGTGTGGCGACACTTGCGGGCTGTCCCCAGAACATCCTACACAAAAAGATGCATTTCACTGTGTGTTTCGATGTACCTGTGACTAATAAAGAAATCTTATCTTATCTTTAATGCATTGCAATAACCTTCTGTGTGACCCATTCCTCTCCTCAGCTCTGCTCAAGGTCCGGAGAACTACTCCACAACCACTGGGACAGGTACACAAGGAAGAAAACACCACAGCACCAGAGCAAAGTCACTTCATTGATCGGTGCTGCTGGTATTAACGTGGAGGTAAACGAAAGCAGAACGTGCTGGCAGCACTCTGTGGTTCAGGCACCATCTGTGCAGAAAAAACAGGGTTAACGGTTCTGGACATTGTGGAACTCCACTGTCTGGGCTCCTCAATCTTTGCAGGCTGGTCCACACAAGGCCTGCAGAAACGTTTCAGTTCCCAGGTCCCCTCCTGTCGGAAGGAGGTCCCCAACACTCTCAGGATGGAGACAGTAGAATCAACGGGAGGTCCACCAAGTGAATTGTCCTGGGTGTGACCTTTACATTCCAAACAACAAGGGTCCAGGACAAACTCTGGCAACCTGCTAGTAGCTGTGAACAGGATTAATCCCCTGTACACATTAGAACAGACTCTTCCAAGTGATCACCAGAACGAGTTCTGTTTGAAATCATCTGGAGGTAACAAGAGCTGCACATGTGAGTAATATTTAAGGTTAAAGAGCCATTTGCAAGGGAACTGCAGACAGGAGTCACCTGTACAGATGGGGATGGGCTCTGTTGTCAGAATGGGTTGTGTTCAGAGTCAGAGTTAGAGAGAAACCAACGTGAGTTGAAATCACAGTCACAGAGCAGTGTAATGTGGCACATCCAACGATGACAAAGGTCCAGTTCATTGACTCATCACCCTGGTGCATCTTCTAGTGCCAGTCTCCCTGTATCTGTCTGTTCCCCTGTGACTGCAGAGTCCCAGAGGAGGGAGGGGCTAGGTCACTGGCTGTGGAAGAGCTGCAGTCAGCCCCTTGGATGACCTGGAGCAGCTCTGGCCAGGATGTCCTGACCTCAGACAGTACCCCTTGCCATGGACGAGGTGGTCTGGGCTCATGCCAGACACCTCTCTTGGTCCGACAGCGTCTGTGCTCTACCACTGTCATTCGTTTGGTCCTTGTTGGAGACACATTCATCCAGGTCAGTGAGGAGTGTTCTATCTTGTTCCTGACTTGTGCCTTGTAGATGGTGATAATGTTTTGGGGCATCAAGAGGTGAGTCACTCACCACAGGACCCTTAACCTCTGACCTGCTCTCATAGCCACGGTGCTTATGTGGTGATCTGGTTGAGTTTCTGGTTACTGCAACTGCCGGTGTGTTTGGACTGGGCCACTCGGTGACTGTAATGCCCTGGCATGTCAAGGGGAGGTGGTATGGGTCATGCACCGTCTTGTCCTGCAGGAGAGGGAGATGCATCCACGTCTCCAAGTGCCTGCCATGGCTGAATAGCTGGCAGTGTGTGGAAGTGGCGAGGGCCCAAGGTGAGGCTGTGGGGACGATATGAACACTGATTGATGGAAACTACTGGTGAGGGGTGATACACTGGTGAGAGGCTGCATCGCACGGTCCCTGTGCTGCGCCTAGTTCTATGTGTGAGACCAACGAACCTCCTGTAGTGCATCTCCATGTTATGGTTTGACCCATCCCACTGAGAGCAACACCCTCTCTCCCCACTGCTCCTTCAGCATGGGCCTGGGGTCTTCCCGACCACTGTGAGGACAGATCTCTCTCCCCTTCTCCGTCTTACACACCAGAGGCTCCTGTAAGGCCCCAGTAGCTGGGTAATGGTTCCCACCACCTCCCCTTTTCAGAGATGCAGGCTGGCTTGACTGGGTGCCAACTGGCTTGATTGATGAGATGGTGGTGTGTGAAGGGAATGGACTGTGGTGGCTCCTGCTGAAATCTGATAGTGAGATCAGAGCTTAAACACCGTGCACTGATGCAGCAGGAGACAGGTGCTCATTACTCAGGCATTGTGCTCCAAATGGCCATCCCCAGCCTGATCCAACTTGACTCAACGTTCGTCACTTCACTTTGCACTGACAATATTTTAAAGAATTTGATTAACAGTGAAGGAAAATCTGACCACAACTGAATGGTTACAGAAACCAATCAACTGCTCAGAAACCTTCTGTGATGCAAAAAAAAGCATTTAAGAAAAATAAGAAAACAAACAGATTAGCAAAAATTATGAAAATCCTGGGACTTTCCACTTCAAGGTCAGTGAAGTCTGAGTAAAACTGCTGAACAGCAGAAGAAGGTGAAGCCTCCCCCCCCCTCAAAGCTAAGAACACAGCATTGATCACAACAGTGCGGCCACATCACGTCACACATCACAGTGTTGTTCTGCTGTTCCACTGTCTGGAGCAGTTACAGTGGCAGTAAAGTCTTCACGTGGAGAGTACAAGTAGCAACCAGGTAAAAGTAATGTTCCTCTAGCAAGCAGTGCCGAAGCTAGTTAGTGATGTGTGGTCACTGGTCTTCCCTCTCCTTGACACGAGAGCAAACAACTGCAGGCCTAGCACTGAGGTGAACCTTCTGGTGCAGCCAGGCCCAGGGATTTTTGCTCCAAATGTCAAATTCTGCTGATGGTGCAAATCTGCCAGAGGCAACGTTTTCATGAACAGACAGTGAGCCACCTGTGTTCCTAGCTTTAGGCAATGTGGCTGGAATTTTCCCCTCACTTATAACATAATAGGAAATTCTAACCCTTTCACCAGGGCTATGACTAACCCTTTGGTGCTGATTTGGCTTTCAAAACAAGTCCATTATTGAAAAAGAGATTTTCCATAGTATTCTTTAGAATACAGTTTGATTTAGTGAACGGTGGTGTGAGATATAGTTTGTGGTACAAGATGCAATAGCTACAGTGTGAGATATACAGGGAATGTTCTTTAAAGAGGGCACCACAATAGATCTTCATCCTTCCAAGGTTTGGTGCTGGTACCTTGCTTGTCAGACATTTCAGAGTGAGAATGAAATGGTAATGAGTTCCAATCATTTTGGAAAGGTTTTTTATTTGTTGATATGTTCCTGGTGTGGCTGGATCAGTCAGTATTTATTGCCATCCCTAGGTGCCTTTGAATCGAGTGTCTTTGGGTCAATCACACTGGTTTGTCTCTGGTGCATTGTAAGTGTTGTAAGTGAGTCGGGCGGTGGATGTGGTGAATTCTACCTCAGTTCTGTTACCATTCTCATTTGGATATCAGCGTCCAAGTGCTACTCCTTCTGCCTCATAATGTGATTTCAATACTTATCCATTCCTGGCTCTAAACTGTTATATTTTCATCTGTTGCTCTTATTTGCAGTTTAGAAAGTGATCAATTTCAATGTTACAGTTTGTTTGGATGGTGAAATATCTAAAAACTTAACTGTCATTCTAAATGTACAAAGGGGGTTTCTTTTCAATTATAGTCCTGCAAGAAACATTATTGGATTTTTTTGGACAGAATTGCTCACTTTGCAGCCATAATTTGGAATTCCCATTGTGCAGGGCCCTAGACACCCGTAACAGACATAACTTTCAGGAAGTGATGCTGCAGATTTATAAAACTGTGGTCAGACCACATCTGGGGTATTGCATTCAGTTCCGGTCACCCCATTACAGGGAGGATGTGGAGGCTTTGGAGACGGTGCAGAAGAGGTTCACCAGGACGCTGCCTGGATTAGAGGGCATGTGCTATAAGGAGAGGTTGGACAAACTTGCGTTGTTTTCCCTGGAGTGGCTGAAGCTGAGGGGAGACCTGATAGAGGGTTATAAGATTGTGAGAGGCATAGATAGACAGCTGGTATCTTTTTCCCAGGGTTGAAATGTCTAATACCAGAGGACATGCATTTAAGGTGAGAGGGGGGTAAGTTCAAAGGGGATGTGCAGGGCAAGTTTTTTTTTACACAGAGAGTGGTGGGTGCCTGGAATGTGCTGCCAGGGGTGGTGGTGGAGGTAGATACGATAGAGGTGTTTAAGAGGCTCTTAGATGGGTACACGATTGTGCAGGGAATGGAGGGGTATGGACATTGTGCAGGCAGAAGGGATTAGTTTAGTTAGGCATTTAATTACTAGTTTAATTAGTTTGGCACAACGTGGTGGGTTGAAGGGCCTGTTCCTGTGCTGGACTGTTCTAATTCTATAAATGACATTTCGACAAGTATTACAAACCTGTTCAAGTAAATAAATAACAGTACGCAGAAACTAATGAGATTTTATCAATAAGCAACACATCCTTTCACACTTAGACTAGATATTGTGAATACTCAGCAAGATCACAAGACCACAACTGTTTATAGCAGTTATGCTATTCGTTTAACTGTCTCAGTGTAATATCCTTATTACACAAGAAATATTTCTTAATCTGAAATACTTTATGGAAATGAAAATAGTTGAACAAATAATATTGACTGAGCCTTACTTCCTGCGAACAGGTCAGAGATGATTGGTTGCTGTGACACTGTTGGTTACAGTAAGGGGACTCGATAAGCCCACGTGCACATGAAGGAAATATGACTCAGAGAGTGTAGTTAAGGCTAAGGTTGGTGTTAATGATTAACCAGATGCTACAGGGTATGAAAGTGTGGCCTGTCACTGGCTAGAGGTTGCTGGGCCCCTACACTGGTCTCTCGTTATGTTCTGTTTGCTGTCTTGTTGGGAAGGTTCCGCAGTGAAACATTAGCTGGACGGGGCTTTCACAATCAGATCACAGGCACTGTGGACCTCTGTCATATCGTCGTACTGAACTTGACCAAGCCCCCTCCATCCTCCAATCATTGTGTTGCTGATAACGGTTTAACATTGCAACAGACCATTGGATTGAGTTCAGGCTGCCAGATGGAAATTCTTCAGGCCATTTGTTTCCAGATGACTCGAGCTGCAGTTGTGGGGAAGGGACAGAGAGTCAGATCATTAGTGTCCTACTCCGCATGAGCTCAGATGACTCGAGCTGCAGTTGTGGGGAAGGGACAGAGAGTCAGATCATTAGTGTCCTACTCCGCATGAGCTAATCCCATGGTAAGATGCCTGATAGGGTGCCTCTCAGCTCCCCTTCCTTCATCGTACAACCAAGCATCAAATCTCACAGGGCAAACTGCTTCAATTGGCTGACAATCCTAAATCCACTAAATATCTAAAAGATGTGACTACATCATGGTTCAATAAATATCTACCAAAAAGGAAGAGGCAAAAACTGCAGCCTGATGTTAATCTGTTCATCTTCTGATTCACAAACAAGATGTTTTTATTGTAAATTCTCCGAAAATCAGCAGCTGACTCCCCAGTCTGTGCAAAACATGAGGAACGCTGTGTGTCTGAGGAACCTCACACTGAACCTGGCCCTGGACCGGTTGCACAACTTCCATGTGGGCATTAACAAGATTTACAAGAATGTTGCTGGGACTCGAGGTCCTGAGTTATAGGGAGAGGGTAGACAGGCTGGGACTTTATTCCAAGTGATTGAGACGTGACCTTATACTGGTGTATAAAATCATGAATGGTATAGGTAGGGTGAACACACTCAGTGTTTTTCCCAGGGAAAGGGAATCAAAAACCAGAGGGCATAGGTTTAAGGTGAGAGGGGCAACTTCTTCACACAGAGGGTGGTGGGTATATGGAAGGTGCTGTCAGAGGAAGTGGTTGAGGCAGGTACAATTTGGACAGGTAGATGGATAGGAAAGGTTTTGATATCTTGGTTGGTGCGGATGATTTGGGCCAAAGGGGCTATTTCTGTGCTGCATTGCTCTGTGACTTCCAGAAGTGAACTGCTAGGTAAATCCCCATTTATTCCCGTTGATCTCTTGCTCATTTACTACACAAATGGTGAGGGAGCTACTCTGGATTTTGCTGCCAGTTGATGTGTGTGAACAATTGCAAAGGCATTTCCAACGTCCCCGCCACCAGTCACCTCTTCCCCTCTCAGCATTTCACAGGGACTGCTCACTTCCTGACCCCCTGGTCTACTCTTCCATCCCCCACCCTCCGCTCCCTATCCCACCGCACCTTCCCATGCAACCAGAGGAGATGCACCACCTGTTCTTTCACCACTTCTCGTCCCACCACCCAGGGACCCAACTATCTCTCCGGGTGAAGCAGTGAGTCACTCTCTCTTCTTCCAACCCAGTGTAGCACACTCAGGGTCCACAGTGTGCTCCCTCTGCACTGGAGAAACCAAACACAGCTGGGTGAGGACGTTGTGGAGCAGCTGTGTTCAGTCCACAGGGGTGACCCTGAGCTTCCTGATGCTGGCAATTTCTTTGCCAACCCCACTGTGAGCTCTGCCTGCGACCTGCGACCTCCCCCACTGCCATAGTGAGGCCCAACGTAAACCAGGGGAACAACATCTCATCTCCCATCTGGGCACTTTGCAACCTCTGGAATGAACACCAAGTTCTCCGACTTCAGGTGAACTGCTCTCTCACCGTCCCCGTTATCGTGCCGATGTCCCTTCCTCACCCCGTTCCCGTAAGACGTCTCCCTCGGTCCGTACTCACCCTCCTTATCACCTGGTCTGTCCAAACCAGTCCCCAAACAGACTTCTGCCTCCCACCTCATTCTGCCCCCAGCTCTGCTTTTCAAACGGCCACCCCTCCCCTGTCCCCCAGCTCTAAGCATGGGTCCCGGACGTGGAACACTGACTGGTTCCTCCCTCCACAGGTGCTGCCTGACTGGCTGAGTTCACCAGTGTTTCTGTTCTTGCTCCATCATTCAGAACTGAGTCAGTTATTGTGTTGCCCGTGTTCAGGTAGCAGCAGGAACCATCCACGGCTGCCCCTGTCTGCTGGAGTCGGAGCTCCTGGCATCTGATTGGTTCATGGGACATGAAGGTACGTCAGAAGATTCACAAAAGTGGACAGAGATTGGAGAGCTGAGACCAGATGCAAGGCCAACTCCACACACCATCTTGTAACAGAGAAAGGACTAGCAGGAGTAGGGCATTCAACCCTTCCAGACTGCTCATCAACAATAATATTCAACTCCTTCTTGGATGTATGCAATGATCTGACTTCAGCTGCTTTCTGTGGTAAAGAATTCCGCAGGCTCTCTGCGTTCTGGGAGAAGAAATTACTCCTCAGTCTTGAATAGTTTACCCTGTCTTCTTAGACTATCAGTCTACTACTGGACTCCTCCTGCATCTAACCTGGCCAGCCCTGTTACAATTTTGAATGTTCCTGAGATTCCCTCTCATTCTTCTGAACTTGAGTAAATATAAACCTAATTGACCCAATCTGTCTTCATACGTCAGTCCTGCCATCCCAGGGATCAGTATGGTGAACCTTCACTGAACTCCCTCCACAGCAAGAACATCGTTCCTCATATACAGAGACCAAACTGCACATAATAGTCAAAGTGTGGCCTCAGCAAGGCTCTGTCCAACTGCAGCAGGACATCCCTGCTCCTCTCGTTATGAAGGTCAGCACACCCTTGGCCTTCTTAACCAACTGTCGTACCTGATGTCCACCTTCTGTGGCTGGTGCCCAAGGACACCGATCTTGTTACACCTCCCCCTCCCCAATCTGTCACTGTTCAGTTAATAACCTGCCTTCCTGTTATTGCCAAACCTCACATTTAGCCACAACATATGTAGCTACCCTCTCCCTCAGCCTTCCAAATCACATGGAGCCTCTCTGAACCCTCTCAATGCTCACCTTAAAGATTGCTACTAAGATCTTGCTTATTTAATTTGAATTATTTCTGTAGATAATAACATGTCTGAAGACACTGCAACCAATGCAATCACCCCTAACACTCAGTGCACCAAGGACGTTGTACACCCTCTCAACATCATCAACAAAAACACCAATTAAATAAGCACAGAGATATATCGAAGGGGAAAAAGTCAAAGGCTGGAATCCAACCAAGGAATAGATAATAATTGTAAACTACTTAAATGCCATGGTTCATGCTGTGATTCAGCTTTCTAATTAGCCTGTAGCCTTATTATTCAGAGTAAAGTAGAAATGGGTTTAGAGGAGTTTAGAGGACAAGAGTGTATGAGATCTTTCTTCATTAAGGGTTTGCCTTTAGGCTGAACTAAATCTGGAGCAGTGTTTAGACAGGGAAGATCAATTTGTTAATTGGTCAGGAAATATCTTCGGTGCCCAGATAAGGAGGGATGAGGCATGAATAATGAAGGCCATGCCTGACTCAATCACCATTGATCTCTCTTACAATTAATGTGAGCATTTAGGAGTCGTCTGTGTTCAACTACTCTGAAGATGCATTAATCAGCAGCCACTTATTGATTATAAATTGATTCATTTGATTATAGACACACCATTCTCTCCAAGCAAATATTCACTTGCTTATCTTTACTTTACAAATATTTGCTTTCTTGTGAATGCTGCTTCTCTGATGCTATGTGCCTGTGATGCTGCTATAAGTTTTTCATTGCACTTGGGCACACATGTACTTATGATTATGACAATAAACTTGACTTTGACTTATCACAAGGACAGTGGTTGTGTTGTTGAGGTAACAGGGTTCCCAGGGGCAGAACAGAAAGTGGAACACATTCTGTTCAAGTGTGTGAGAACTTACTGCAGCCGCAAATATTTTACAACACAGAGAATTTAAAATGTACACCTATAGTAGTCACTGCGCCCTTAACTATATGCTGCAATTATTTATTTAGACAACTCTTGTGTTAGAAATGCTTCACATCTGAGTATCAGCATTGACCAACAACCTTAAATGTCCTCCAACAATCTGGGAGGGAGGGGGATTTTGGTTATTTGCCCTTTTCTACCTTCATGCTGAACTTAGATGTTAGAGGGAATTTATTTTGCCCACTGGGTCACTATAAGATGTGGCAATTGTCAACCAGAAGTCCTGGCAGTTGAACAGGTGGAGCCAACGGTCAACAATGGTGTTGATGTGGGGGTTCTGACCACAGAAGGGTCGCTGATGGCAACTGATCTCAGCCCACGGCTGAGAGGAAAGTGCCAAAGTATCACTTCAGGAAAGGACATGTGTTCATCAGTCAAATTTGGCCAGAACAGGATACTCCAGGAGAAACAAAGGACTGCAGATGCTGGAATCTAGATGAAAAACACTCTGATGCTGGAGGAACTCAGCAAGTCAGGCAGCATCTGTGGAGAAAAGCAGGCGGTCAACGTTTCGGGTCAGGACCCTTCTTCAGGACTGAAGATAGGAAAAGGGGAAGCCCGATATATAGGAGGGAAAAGCAGAGCAGTGATAGGTGGACAAAAGAGGGGAGGTGGGGTGGGCAGAAAGTGGTGGTAGGTAGATGCAGGTAAGAGATAGTGAGAGGCAGGTGCGGGGGAGGAGGGGAGAGCAGAGGATGGGTCAAAGGTAAGGAGGGAAAAAAGGGGAGCAGAGAAAAGAGAGATAGGCTAGGAAAGGGAAGAAAAGAAAAGGCATGGGGTGGGGGGGTGGTGGGGGGGTGTTGGGGGGTGTGGTGGGGGAGGTGTGGGGATCACCTAAAATGGGAGAATTCAATGTTCGTGCCGTTAGGCTGAAAAGTTCCAAGATGGAAAACGAGGTGCTGTTCCTTCAGTTTGCGCTTGGAATTCTCCCGGCAGTGGACGAGGCCGAGGACTGACGTATCAGTGATAAAGTGGGAGGGGGAGTTGAAGTGACCGGCAACCGGGAGATGCAGATCGCGGTTACGGACAGAGCGCAGGTGTTCTGCGAAACGGTCACCTAGTCTGCGTTTGGTCTCACCAATGTAGAGGAGGCCACACCTGGAGCACCGAATGCAGTAGATGATATTAAGGGAGGTGCAGGGGAATCTCTGTCTCACCTGAAAGGACTGTTTGGGTCCCTGGATGGAGGTGATGTAGGGGCAGGTGTTGCACCTATGGCGGGGCCAGTGGAAAGTTCCCGGGCTGGGAGCGGGATGGGTGGGGGGGGGGGGGGTGGAGGGTAGAGGAGTGAACTAGGGAATTTGTGGAGAGAGGGTCCCTGAGGAAGGCAGAAAGGGGTGGGGAGGGGAAGATATGCTTTGTGGTGGGGTCTCATTGGAGATAGCGGAAGTGGCAGACGAGGTTCCCCCTTGTCCTCACATTTCATCCCCCCAGCCTACATATCCAACACATCACCCTCAACACCACTTCCACCCTCCTTTCTATATCCCTCGACTCCTTCATAATTTACAGATGGGTTTTCTTTGAAATCTGTGACTCCAAGGATCTCAGGGGTAGAGAATCCCAATGATTCACCCACTCAGGTTGAAGAAGTTTCTCCTCATCTCAGTCCTGAATGGCGACCCCCCAGTTTTCAGTGTGTCTGACCCTCAGTTCCACACTCCTCAGACAGGGCAAACCCTTAACCTGCCTGGCAGTCACTTCCTCGTGCTCTCAAAGAAGTTTGTACTTTTCAATGAGGTCACCTCTCATTCTTCGAAACTCTAAACAGATGTTTGTCCTGCACAATGTCCCTTTGTGTGATAGATGTGTCCTCCAGGGAGAATCTTCTTGGAAGATTTATTTTAAGTAAGGGGACCAAATCTGCAGATGATGTCCAGGTGTGTCCCACCAAAGCCCCATGTAATTGTGGTCATTAGGCTCGAGGGACACTCATACCAATGGCGAAAACTAAATATTGAGATCTTCAAATATTGTGACTTTACTCCCATTGAATGATGCGGAGGACTGATATTCACCTTCAAGTCTATGCCAGCTCTTTGAATCTGTTGGTACTTTGTTCAATTTCATGAAGTCAGCAATAAATGCTGCTCTGTGGCTGTGTATTAAAACCTGAAGTATGAAATGAGCCAGCCCAAGTTGCATTTGCAGTAGTAAATGAGCCACAGTTAACAGCAGATTATTCATTTCAGAACAGTCCATTTCCTTTACACTGACAAAGATTTACTGAATGACAATTTTACAGAACCATAGAATGTTCTGTGGTAATTGGAAATCCCCCATGTTACCGAAGGATCAGAGCCTTTTTGCCATGCTCCAAGATTATCTGCAGAATAGTTGTTTATAATGTTTAAAAGATTAATGTTCCATATGTAGGAGGGAATGAACAGACCAGCTCGAATTCTACACTGCAGCAAAAGGGGGGCTGCTATCTGTACATCCGCTACTATTTAAGGACATGTGATTCTCCAGTGATGTTGGGCAAAACAAAATTAACTACAAAATTGTTCTGACACCATTCACCAGGATGTTGCCTGGATTGGAGGGCTTTAGTTATGGGGAGAGATTGGACAGGCTGGGACTGGTTTCCTTGGATGAAGGAGGCTTGAGGGGTGACCTGATAGAGGCTTATAAAATTATAAGAGGCAGAGATAGTGTAGATAATCAGAGTATTTTTCCTTTGGTAGGGGTATCAAGAGGCCAAAGGTTGAAGGTGGGAGGAAGGAGTTGTAAAGGGGATCTGAGGGGAAAGTTTTTTCTTATTTATACACAGAGTGGGTGATATCTAGAACAAGCTGTCAGAGGAGGTGGTAGAATCAGACATAATCAGCACGTTTAAAGGACATTTAGACAGGAACTTAAATAGGCAAAGCATAGAAGGATTCCAACCTAACGCAGGCAAATGTAGTGTAGATGGACGAGAAGGTCAGCATGGACATGATGGGCTGAAGGGCCTGTTCCTGCACTGAACAACTCTTTGACTGAACGACTAAAGGGTCACAGACCCCAAACTGACTGGTCCTGTCTCCAGAGACGTTGCCTAACCTGCTGAGATTTTTCAGCAGTGTCTGTTTTTGTTTCAGATTTCCAGCATCTGCAGTTTATTTAGATTTTCATTAACTAGGGAATTGTTTGGGAATTGTTTGGGAGGGCGCCTATAACCAGAGGCTAAGTACTTGACCTGAACACCAAGGGAATTGCTGCGACTCATTCCTTGACATTTTCCATCAGTGGTCCTGGTGAAAATGTGGCCGTCACTGGTGGAAGGAAGATACTTGCTGAGAGTAATTCCAACCGAAGTATCACTCGCTGCCTCTTTCAGACATCCACGGTGAAAATTCAGGAAAGGGCAGTGAAATTAGCTTTAGCTTACAGAGTGGATGAATTTGAAAGAAAATGAACTCAGTTAAGCAGCGTTCCCTCCACACAGTCAGAGCCACCAGAAGTTCTGTACGTGGAGGGGTGGACAGAGAGACAACTCCCCACCTGTGCAATACATTAAACTCTCCATGTAGAGGCTGGGGGTATTTTTCCCAGTTATTCTGCAGCTACATTGACAGAAGTTTTAATAAATTAAAATGTAATTATTTAAAATAAAAATATCATTTTATGAGCATCAACAATCTGGAAATAAAACTGAGAATGTTGTACCAACAGGACAGGATGACATCGGTGGGCCTTATGATAATGGAGGGAGCTGCACTTGAATCCCACCCAAAGTAACAAATCAGATGGAGAGTTTCACCAAAGTTTGCCAGTGTGAATAATGCTAACAATGACGCAGATACAGTTTAAACAAACAGTAGTAATAGATCTTCAGTGCCTGTAGCATCCATCCCAGAACAGTGACACGAGGAAGCTGATTCTCCGACCCACGGACAAGGGTTTCTCCGCCAGCCATGGTTCTACAGGAAGAGCTCATTGCTACTACAAAATGAATACATGATACAGTCATCTGAAGTTTATATTTCCACTATTTTAGCAGAGTGGTTAACTCATCTACTTTAAATAGGTTAACACCTCAGCTGAATTAGTCAGAAGAGGAATTTCAAATCAACATGATAAGCCTTGGTCCTGCTGGTAACCTGCAATGTTATTATTTTCAAAAATGAATAACAAGAAAGGGCAAGAAAAGAGCAACAGACCTGATTGACCAACCTTGTTGTGATACAGGTCCATGCCAGTTTCACACCGAGTGCCAACAAGTGGTCCCACCACCCCCACCCCCCCCTCCCCTACAACTTACTCTCCCTCACGTCTGTCAATTTCCCATTGATTCTTTTGCCACCCACCTACCATTGGGGCAACTCACAGCAGCCAACTGACCGATCTGCACATCGCTGGGATGCAGGAGGAAAGCAGAAGACCCAGGGGAACAGGGAGAAGGTGCAAACTCCACACAGACAGCACCAAAGGTTGGGATCAAACCGGGTTCACTGGAGCTGTGAGGCAACAGCAGCAACCACTGCACCACCGATGAAAAGAGTCGCTGATTGAGATGCTGAGCTGCACAAACCAAGGAAGAGATGGAAACGTGTAGTAACTTGGAAAACCGGGAGAGACAGCAGAATGGTGAAATGGGGACAAATCACAGCTCTCTAATTCTCACCTTGAGAAGAACATCATTCAGGAGCACCAACGCTAAATCTAAAGGAGGTGCCCATTGTTCATACTGAGTAATTTGTAAGTGATATGAAGCCAACGCTTTGTGAAGGTGCCATCCACATCTGACATGTAGTTAGTCTGATTGTGGCTGTCATATAAAACGCAATGTTATTACAAAGCCTATTAATAAAATTAATTTTTCTGATTAAAATTTCACATTAAAAATTAATCAATGAAGTACATTAAATTATCTGATTGTCACAGCTCCCAGCAGGAGGGAGAGTGGACTGATTGATGGGAATGAAACTAAGTTAATCCTTAAATAAAATGTTGATTAAATACAATATCATCATCAACTCTGCTGCCCCGAACCCTTGTCACCCTCTCACTGTCAGTCACCCATCACAGATGTTCCCTTAACGCCCAGTCACGGTGCAGTACATCAGCCAGTGCAGTGTTAGCCCTCACTGCCAGCTATAGAACTGCTACTAACCCTACCATCACACAGCTGATCCCTTATCTGAGTGGCAATGAATAACACAGGCTGGTCCCCCCAAGTTCACCCCAGTCAGTCTCATCGCACATCGCATTTTACAGTTTGAATATTTTCAATGTCCAGAAAGCAGTCTTGAAGAAAATCTCAGAGCAAGCTTCAGATTTGTCACTTTGGCAAATGATTTCATGTTTTGTGAACTTTTAAACAATGTTTCCGAAGCCGAATTGCAGTGGAAGTAATGTCCAGACAGCAGGAGTTCCCATCCCAACCTGTGCTGCCAGATCTTTCTGTATCTTGCTTTTATCAAGGCTGAAGAAATATCCTCATCACGACAGCAGTCTCTTCCACCTCAGAATCAGCTCCGACAACGGCTCTTACTTTGAAATACTGGGTTGAGAAGTGACTCTGATTTCTGATTATGGGGCTGAAGAGAAACCGAGTGTTTAATTGGCATTGTTCTGGTGCGCTCGGAATGCCTTGCCCCAGCTGGGGTGTGAAGCTCAGCTAGAGAAGAGCTGACACCAAATCAAAACAGAAAACGTTGGAACTCTCAGCTGTTTGGGGAGTGTCTGTGGCTTCAGACCTTCCCAGCATTTTCGGTGATTATTTCAGAAGTCTTGCTACCATCTTGCTTCTGGGTAGAGTGAATTTCAACCCCAGGGGCCCATTTGACAGTTGTTGTTAATCGTGTCTGAAATTGTTGTAACCCTTTAAAATGACGGAGGGGAAAAGCCAATTTCAGGTTAGGCCCAAATCTTCCCAAATGATCAAAGGTTACTGAAAGTATCAGATTCCTTGGCATTGAGAATGCTTGTGGCCTGATCTCTCGCTGAATCCCAGTCACTGGGGAACAGAAGCCTGAAGACATTGGTTCCATTCTGTAAAAATTTCTCTTGTCAATTGCATGAGTGCAGGAGACAAAGAGAATCTCCCCCTTCAGTGTGGCACCAAGCTAGTCCGATCAATATAAAGGTAAATAGCATCAATCTTTCAAATCCAGAGTGACACTTCATATTAAAGGGGGTCGGGAGCTCTGGAATAACTTGCAAGTGCTTGTTAGAGTAGGTGGAGGAAGATGGTTAAATCTTTTTGAAAGGAAAAATCTAAAAACAGCATTGTCATCTTTGTATATTCCAGAGTCAACTATGAGTCAGACACAACAGAGGTAGATGCAGAATGAAACTTCTTCACTTGGCAGTTTCAGAAGCAATTTCAGCAATAACATTCTAGTCTGCAGTGCACCCAGTCCTGACATTTCTGGGTCATTGGCTGATCCTGTCATGTGACATAATAGCTGCTTCTCATTGGTTCTACCATCAAATTTATGCCAGCTCTCAGAACAATCCTGTAACCCAATCTCTTCACATTCCCAGCAACTTGCCCCAGATTCTACCCCTCACCCACACACTAAGGGTAACTACAGCAGCCAATGAACTTACCAACCTGCATGTGTTTGGGATGCCCGGAGGAAACCCACGCAGTCACAGGGAGAATGCGCAAACTCCACACAGACGGCAGCGAAGGTCAGGATTGAACCTGGATCTATGGCGCTGTGAGGCAGCAGCACTAACTGCTGCAAGACTGTGCACCCTACCCTAACATGATTTGATCCCTTTGGTGATTTGTGTAAATATAATCCCAGATCCTTCTCTTCTGCCGACAGCAGGGTCTTATTTCCTGGCGTTAAATTCCAGTTTTAACAGTTCTGATTACTTCAGTACTACGATTACCTTCCCACCTCCTGGGCCAATTCTCTTTACTTTCTCACTGGTTCACACAAAACATCTTTCTACACAGATGATTGCTTGGATTTGAAAAATTCTGCAGGATTCTGAAATCGTCTGAACATTTTGAGACCTCATTATTTACAAAAGTGCACAAAACACCATCCTTCTCACTTTCACAATACAATCTGTGCAATTGATACATTTCCAATTTGGTCAGTATTTGTGCAATTAATTCTGGAACAGCCAACCCCAAATATTTACAGACAGGCAGAAGAGGAATACAAAGGAATAATGAGACAAAAGATCACCAGCTAGAAGGCAACCGGAGGTCAGGAAAGACGAGGTTCGACCACCGTGTGATCGAGATGGTGTTCCCCAATCTCACCATGACACTTTCCACCTGTGCTATGACTGAATCCCAAGCACACATTTCACTGTTTCATAAACAGAAGTCAGCTCTAGCTCCCCCAGAGCTGTTAGAGTTAAGTTACTGAACCAGCAGCTATGGTTCTAGACAAGTGATCCAGAGACTCTGTTTGAATGACACTGTGGCAGTGAAGGTACTTAAAATGTTCAAGTAATTAAGCAGGGTGTTAAATTTAAATAAAGCAATCAAACTATGAAGGCATGAGGTGTAAGCTGGTTACAGGAGATGGGGGAACTGCATTAAAAGGTATGACAGCGTACAAGCACAGAGTTTACAACAAATATATATCCTTTTAAAGCACAGAAGGCTGTCAGAAAACCTGTTCCAGCAGTGGTCAGCAAGTTAAAGTAAGTAAAATCTACAATAAAAACAGAAAATGCTGAAAACACTCAGTAGGTCAGGAAGCATCTACAGAGAGAGGAGCACAGTTAACGTGTCAGGTCAAAAAGCCTTTGTCAGAACCCTCATCAAAGAAGGTAAAACTAAAATTAGATCAGAAAAGGTGAATAATGTTGCCAAAGGAAGAACAAACCTGAGAAATGGGAACATTTCCAAACCCAGGAAAGGAGATCGAGCCATTGATAAGGAGAGGGAAGTCGAATTCGGGAGTAATTCAGCAAGAAGCACAGACAGAGACTTCAAAACCTTCCAAAGGTCTGTGTAAAGGAAAAGATTAAAAAGATTTAACCTGGGTCCCAAGGAGACTGATCCAGAGAAATCATACTGGGGAATAAGGAAACAGCAGAGAAATTAAACAAATATTCTGTGTATATTTTCATGTAAGAAATCAGAGAAAACATTCTGGACTTTGAGTAGTGCAGGTGCAGAGTGAAGGACCTGAATCCTGAGATTGTGAAGGAAGTGGCTGAGTAGATATTGCAATATTCCACGGATTCTAGAACAGTTCCCACAGACTGGAAGGTAGGTGACGTAATCCCATTGAGGGGAACTGCAAACCCCTCAGCTTGACATCAGCAGTAGAGAAAGTGCTGGGATCTATTATTAAAGCAGTTACGACATGGCACTGAAATAATAACAGGTCTGGGCTGAGTGAACTTGAGTTTATGAAAGGGAAATCATACTGGAGTTCGTTCGAGGTGGTATCTCACAGAACAGACAAGGGGAACCAGAGGAAGTAGCACTTGGACTTTCAGATGGCCTTTGATAAGGTGCTGCACAGGGCGTTATTAAATGAAACTAGAGATCTTGCTACTGAGGCTAATATACTGACAACGACTGAGAATTTCTTAACGGACAGAAACACCAGAGTAGCAATAAACAGGTCCCTTTGTCTTGGGAGCTGAGACCAGTGGCAGAGTGCAGGGAGTGGTGCTGAGACCCAGCTGTTCACAGTTACTTTGGATGAGAGGACCAGGTTTAATATATCCAGATTTGGTGATGATACAAAGTGATAGAGTGAGGAGGATGCAGAGAGGCTTCAGTGGAAAACTGGGGGTAAGGCCATCATTTCAGTAACAAAAAAGGTGAGTGATTGAAACAGAAGAAATACAGGGCAGTTCCAATTTGTGTCCTGGGTTTCCTTACAGAGGAATCAATTAACTAATTTGTATGTGGATCATGTGACCAGGGGGACAAACAGTATGTTGGCCTTTACTGCAAGCAGATTTGGGTACAGGGGGAAAGGCATCTCACTGCATTAATGTGAGCTTCTGGTGAGACTGACCCTGGAATATTGTGTGCTGATCTGTCCTAACAGCTATGGAACGATTACACTTACATTGGAGGTTCACCAGATTAGTTCATGGGATGGGGATTTTGGTCTTTGAGGACAGATTAAGTGAACTTCCTTGAGTTTAGAAGAATAAGAGGCAATCGTAACATAGAACATTCTTATGGGGGTCAACAGGAAGATGTGGGGTGATGTTTACCCTGGCTGGGCTGTCTAGAACCAAGGGTGACAGTCTCAGAATAAGGGATCAGCTGTTCAGGACAGAAATGAGATGAAACTTCTTCACAAAGAGGGTGATGAAGTGTGGGGGTGGTGGTGGTGGTGGGGGGGTCAGTCACTGATTGTATTCAAAATGAAAGTTCATCAGATTTGTAGATGTTAAATGAATCAAGAGATGCAGGGTGAGTGGTGTTTAGCCACGATTGTATGCTAAGATGGGGCAAGCCGATGGACCGAGTGGTCTGTGCCTGCTCCCTGTCCTTATGGCCTCCTGTTCTGAACTTGTGGCGTATCTCTGCCCAGCTCCATAACCTTTCCCCATGTTTGTGATTAACAAAAACCTCTCAGCCTCAGCTGCAGAGTTGAGAGCTGGCCGTCCACAGCGGGGAGTTTCACATTTCCCACGAATGATGTTGCTCCAAATTTCAGACCACTGCACCTGTTCTGGAATTCAGACACTAGAGGTTCACTCTGCCACGCCAAGCAGAGAGAGTGGGGCCCAGATACCATCTGTGATCAAGTTGAATTAAAATCTCAGCTAAGACCCAGTCATCTGAATCCTTGGGCATTTAAAAGCACTTTCCTTTCCGAAAAGAATGAACAGGAATTTCTCTGTCTCAGGGCCCTGCTGAGGAATCAATTGAAGATCAGAGAACAGGAGAACATTTTGAATGGCCGATGTATGTGACACACTGCCACCTTGTGCATCAAGCACAAATTCAGTGAAAGAACTGATAATGTAACTGGAGAGACTTCAATTTACTACAAGTTCCATTTCTAGACAACCTTTAAATGTCCCAAGGCATTTCGCAGGAATATCGACAATCAACACAGCCACTTCAGGAGAACTTGGAATGTCAGAGAGGAAGGGTTTAAGGGGTCCTTAAAGGAAAAGACAGCTGGGGGTGGGGAGAGACTAAGGGCGGAAATCCCTGACTTTAGGTCCCAGCTGAAGGCAGTGGTGATTTGATTAAAGTCAACATTGACAGAGGCCATGATTGCAGAGACCGGACACAACATAACAAATCCACGCTGACAGCCCCTGGTTAAGCTGTGCCTGTGTAACTGTCCCTCAGAACTGCATACAATAACAGTGGTGCAGTGAGTAAGCTGCTGTCTCACAGCAACAGACACCCTGACCTTCAATCCCGGCCAAAGGTGCTGTCTGTGTGGAGTTTGCATGCTCTCCCAGTGATTGCGTGGATTTCCTCTGGGTGCTCTGGTGTCCTCCTACATCTCGAAGACATGTAATTGATAGGTTAATTGCCCCCTGTAGGACATAGACCAGTACAGCACAGGAACAGGCCCTTCGGCCCACCATGTCTGTGCCAACAATGATGCCAATCTACATCCCATTTGCCTGCACATGGCCCATATCCCTCCATTCCCGGCCTGTTCATGTGTCTGTCTAAGTGCCTCTTTAATGTTTCTGTTTTATCTGCTTCCACCACCTCCCCTGGCAGCACATTGCAGGTACCTGTGTTATTATGTATTTATAATAAAGAACCACAGTTCTCAGTAGACAATGCAGGGGGTCACATGGGGAACAGGAAGTGGCTGTAAAAAGAGAGGGAAAGCGAGCAGTCTGGTGTTGGTTAATAAAATGTTTAGATATTAAACCCACGCTAAGTTTGCTTCTTGATGAATAACAAACATAACATGGTGTCAGAAGTTGGTGTGAGGTCCGAACAGGGAGAGTAGATGAATACTGTGTGAAATTGAGAAAGAATCTCAGTGAGTACAAAAGAAAAGCTGTAATAAGACGGAGAAAAAGCCGGCCGGTGTGGCGAGGGAGCACGTTGTTCCTGAAGTTCATCAGTCACCGGATTTGCCAAGAGAGATTCAGGTGAGAGGCCGAGAGTTCCCGTTATGGATAAGCTAAGTCCTCCCACACCTATGAAGTTTACTGGCAATCTAACCGATAGTTGGAAATGCTTCAAACAGTGATTCAACATATATTTAGATGTTCGGGGAGTGGGAGGGAATGATGAAAAATTGAAAGCATCTATTTTTCTACACATGATTGGTGAAGATGCTTTGGACATCTCTAACGGCTTTCAAAATGATGAGACAGCTTTTAAGTTGGGCACTTTGATGAAAAAAATTGAGGAGTATTTTATCCCAAGTAAAAACATCACATCTGGGAGATAGAAGTAATTTTCCTGTGACCAGAAACAAGGTGTTATCTTCGACCAATACTTAGCTGAGCTTCACACCCTAAGTCTTGTGAATTTGGAGATTTGAGAAACTCTCTAGTTAAAGACTGAATAGTTTGTGGAATTCCAGATAATGGACTCAGAGAAAGACTGTTGCGTGAAAAAGATCTGACCCTGGAAAAGGCGGTGAATATGTGTAGGTCAGCAGAAACCACACGAGCTCAAGCTAAGGAGCTGCACAGGGCAGACACAACAGTGTATGCTGTGAAAACAGAGAAGCAACACACAAGGCATTTCCGAAAGCAACAGCAAAGCAAAGAGGAAGACTCAAACAGCAAATACCCCAGATGTGGAGGTTGACACATTCCAAAGATGTGTCCTGCTTATGGGAAGTCCTGCAATAGCTGTGGGAAGAAGAATCACTTTGCAAGGTACTGCAAAGCTGGGGCTAACAAGAGAAAGGTGCACACAGTTGATGAGGAAATGGAGGAATTCTTTGTGGATTCTGTACAGACTGTGGCTGCTGGTAAAACAGAATGGATTGTTCCAGTAACTGTGAATGAGACAGTAATTCCATTCAAGCTTGACACCAGAGCTCAGGTGAATCTGTTATCCATGGATGATTATAAGACTCTCACAGTAAAGAGTAAGATTTACCCTCTGAAGTTAAAAGTGACAGGCTACACTGGAAAGAAAGTTCCAGTAAAAGGGGGCTATATGGTGACCTTTAAGCACAAGGGGCAGCACTTAAAATCACAGCTACTGATTGTAGAAAAGAGAGTACAGCCAATATTAGGTCTGAGTGCATGTGAAAAGCTCAACTTAGTGAAAAGAGTTTTCATTGTAGCTTCACATACCAAAGAAGACCACACAACACTCATGGAAGAGTATGCAGATATCTTTGAGGGGCTCGGATGCTTATCTGGTGTACACAAAATTCACATAAATGAGGTCGTGGCTCCTGTTGTCCATACATGCAGGAAAAATCCATTTCAAATTAGAGACAAACTTAAACAAGAACTAGCACGCATGGACCGGATGAATGTCATACAGAAAATTGAAGAACTAACAGATTGCGTGAGTTCACTGGTCATTGTGCAAAAGAAAAATGGAACATTGTAGATATGTCTAGACCCAAGAGATCTCAATAAAGCCATCAAGAGAGAGCATTTTAAATTGCCAACACGGGAGGAGATCATGTCCCGGTTTTCAGGTGCCAAATGGTTTAGCAAGCTCAATGCATCGGCTGGGTTTTGGCAGATGAAGCTTGATGAGGCAAGTTCGAGACTGTGTACTTTTAACACATTACAGGGAAGATATCGTTATCTTCGGCTGCCATATGGGATCCTGTCTGCACCAGAAGTCTACCATAAAACCATCTACATGATTTTTGAGGGTATACCTGGTGTCGAGACCATGATGGATGACATCAGTCTGAGGGTCCACCAAGGAGGAACATGACACTTGACTGAGACAAGTGCTTGACGTGACAAGGAATGTCAATTTGAAATTAAATAAAGAGAAATGTAAGTTTGGTGTTAAGACACTGATCTTCAAAGGAGATGTCATATCTGAAGAGGGAGTGAAGCCTGACCCAAGAAAGACGTCAGCCATTAAAAACACGGAGAGGCCCCCAAAACAAAGAGGAGGTGAGACGTTTCTTAGGGTTGGTGACTTAACTGGCTAAGTTCATCCCTCGACTGTCAACAGTGTCAGCACCACTTAGGTCACTCCTTGAGCAACAAAATGAATGGATTTGGTCTCATGAGCAAGAAGAGTGTTTCCAGACGTTGAAAAGGGTCCTAACTGAAGAGCCCGTGCTGAAGTTTTATGATCCGGAAAGGTGTATCAGGATATCAGCTGATTCGTCTCAGCATGGTCTTGGATTAGTACTACTGCAGCAGCATGATGGCACGTGGCAACCTGTGGCCTTTGCATCAAGGGCTTTAACAAGTGTGGAAGCCAACTATGCACAGATAGAGAAAGAGCTTCTCGCCACTACATATGCATGTGAAAGGTTCCATCAGTACATCTATGGGCAAGCTATTGAAGTGGAGACAGTCCACAAACCATTGGTCTCATTTATGTCCAAACTATTGAATAACTGTCCCATGAGGATACAGCGCATGTTGATCAGGCTGCAGAAATATAATGTGAAGATGATTTACCCACCGGGAAAATATATGTTTGCTGCTGATGGTCTGTCTCGAGTGGTCGACAAGACAGAAAAGAGTGACCAACAGGTTAATGCAGATATACAGGCCGATGTTGACATGATTGTCACCTCTCTTCCAGTACCGCTGGATAGAACAGAGCAGATTAGGAAAGCAGCAGTGGCAGATGAAACAATGAAAATATTCAAGGATATAATACGGAAAGGATGGCCAGTAGCAAAGGATGACTGTCCAATGTGTATTCAGGATCATCGGGCATGCAGAGCTGAACTGTCAGTAGTGAAAGATATGGTTTTCAAAGGGAATAGGTTTGTGATTCCAGTGTCACTACGCAAAGAGATGCTCCAGAAGGTACACGAAGAACATCTTGGGGAGGGAAAATGTAAACGTAGAGCACGTGAAGTGACATACTGGCCAAGAATGAACCAAGACATCAGCCAGACCACTGCTTCATGTGAAATATGCCTTATCTACAGACCAAAGCAGCAAGCAGAACCACTTACACCACAGCCTGTACCAGACAGGCCGTATTTCAAAGTTGGAGTGGATTTATTTGACTGTTATGGGAAGAGCCATATTGTTGTAACAGACTACTTTTCCAATTACCCAGAGGTTGCAACACCACAATCAACGTCCAGCAAAGCAGTTATCTCGTTCCTGAAAGCTGTGTTCGCGAGGCATGGGGTTCCATGTGAAGTAGTATCAGACAGTGGTCCACAATTTGAGCTGTGAATTTGAATCCTTTGCCAATGTTTGGGGGTTTCGACATATAACCTCAAGCCCACTTCACCCAAAATCGAATGGCCTAGCAGAGAGTTCAGTTAAGGTGGTGAAGGGTCTCATGAAGAAAGCGCAAGATGGACGAGAGGATTTCCACAGAAGTCTAATGATTTACAGAAGTGCGCCACTGCGGAACGGCCTTTCACCAGCTCAAATGCTGATGGGTCGACGCATACGCACTAACCTTCCAATACATGAAAACCTGTTGACACCTGAAGGAGCACACAAGGTCAAACAGGCTAAAGAGGAAGGGAAAGAAAAACAGAAACGGAATCACAAGACAGCGAGAAGCCGACTAGTCCTGAAGCCTGGGGATCAAGTGCGGATCCGAGATCATGATTCTGGCACATGGTCCATGCGAGGAGTTGTGCAAGAGGAAGTAAATCCACATTCATACCAGATCCAGACAGAGCGAGGGACACCTCTGAGGAGGAACTGAGTGGATCAACAACCACAAGCTCCAACCCATGGCTGTGACCCGTCCCCTGTCAGCACACCAAAGGAGCCAGCATATGGAGAAAGTGAACATGTGGACCAGAGCTCCCAGGAAAACACCAACGCAGCAAATGAAAGCAACACACCTGCAGAAACAAGTCCCAGACCAAAAAGGACCATTAAACCACCTCAGAGACTGATTGAAAGCTGCTGAGTGGACAAGGGTTCTTGGCAGGTTTATAAGGACAAAGTATTGTATTTGTTTTTCTTTAAAGGGGGAAGATGTGTTATTATGTGTTGTTATGTAGTTATAATAAAGAACTACAGTTCCCAGTAGGCAATGCAAGGGGGTCACATGGGGAACAGGAAGTGGCTGTAAAAAGAGAGGGAAAGCGAGCCAAGCCGGTGTGTTGGTTAATAAAATGTTCAGGTGTTAAACCCACGCAAAGTTTGTCTCTTGATGAAGAACAAACATAACAGGCGGGGCCAGGGTTACCATGGGGATAAGATGTGGATAAAGTCATTTGGTTGATATGAGGGAAACTATAAAGTAAGAGAAACAAAGAAGTGAGGGAGCCAAAGCTGCAAGATGAGGGTCAGGTCTGCCGGAAACACTCAGCAGTGTCTGGGGAGGGAAACTGAGTCAGTGTCACTAATGGAACCCCAAAGCAGAACCAACAATTAGAGAAGGCGCCATACTCCAAGTGTTGAATTGATTGAGTCTGGAGGTTACAAAGTGCCCCGGAAAAAGGTGAGGTGTTGTTCCTGAAGCTTATGCTGGGCCTTGTTGTCATGGTGCAGGAGGACTCTGACACCGAGGTCAGAGTGGGATGGAGGGTTGAAAGGACAGGCAATGGGCAGCCCAGGGTCATCCCTGCAGACTGCACACCAGTGCTCCTGGCTGACAAGGTGGACAGAGGAAAGGGTAGAGCAAACAGAGGAAGCCCGTGTCGCACACAGAGCGTAAATCAGCAGAAAGCAGCGTGCAGGAAGCGTAGGGTGAAATTTAAGGGAAATGCGAAAAGAAAGTGCGTGAAAGATTACTGGCAAATGAAATCAGAGAAAATCCAAAGCTGTTTCATTAGTACATCAGGTGTAAGAAAAAAACCGAGAAAAGATCAGGACCAAATAGGTGCACAGTGTGGAGGCAGAGGATGTGGTCAGGTTCTTCATAATTCATCACACCAGAGGGGAATGATGGTGACACTGCAGTGATGTAGAGAAAGGTGTGAAATACTGATCAGATAAACAGTGAAGGGTGAAGTAGCAAGGAGATGAGCACCTCTGGAACACACAAGTCACACAGCCTGTTGAAGTCCCCTTTGGTTGTTCAAGGAAGCAGGGAGGAAGATGCAGACATTCTGACCAACACTCAGTCATCCCAGGCCCCAGGAGGGGGGCAGGAGGTTGGGGGGACTGCACGTTGTGTAACTGGAGAGGAAAGAGTTAACTGGGTAATCACACACACTGGTACTGGGCGCAACATTGGAATCAATTCTGAGGCACAGATTCTTCAGGGACAGTCTACATGGATTTGTTTAGAACAGGTTGTGAATGATTAAGTTGGTTGAATTTTTAGAAAAGAGGAACGTGGAAACCCAGGAGCAGGAGTCAAGCCCTCGAGCCTGCTCGACCATCCAAAATAATCCGGGTGATCCCCCACGTTAGGTCCCTGTTCCAACTTTCTCCGCACATCTCTCGATTCCTCCAGCCCTATGGACAATACCCAATTCCTTTAATATATTTGGTAATTTGCCTCCAACTTCTTCCTGTGGTGGAGAATTCCGCAGGTTCACTTCTTTCTGGAGAAGAAATTTCTCCTTATCCTTGGAAGTGACCCTGGTCCTGGACTCCCATGCCATCAGGAACATTCTTCCTGCAGTGAATCTGTCCAGTTATGTTATAACTTTGTAGGTTTCGGAGAGCTCCTGTCATTCTTCCAACCCCCAGTGAATACAAAACAGTTGTTCTTCATACATCAGTCCTGCCGCCCCAGGCATCAATCTGGTGAGCATTCACTGAACTCCCTCCATAGCAAGAACATCCTTCCTCAGCTGTGGAGACCAAACTGCACACAACACTCGAGGTGCGGACCCAGCAAGGACCTGTACAATTGCAGCAGGACATCCCTCCTTCTGTTCCCAAATCTTCCTGCTGTGAAGGTCAGCACACCATTTTCCTTCATACCCAGTTGCTGCACCTGCAGTGGCTGGTGCCCAAGAACAACACATGTCGTGGCAGCTTCCCCTTCCCCAAACTCTGGCCATTTAGATCATCATCTGCCTTCTTGTTATTGCCCACAGTATTCTGTACAATTCATGTATGTGCCACTCCCTCAGCCGGTCCAATCACACTGGACCTTTTTGAGGAGGTAACAATGCATGTTGATGACTGATGTGGTCTACATAGATTTCAGCAAGGCTTTGACAAGCTCATGGGATACAAGGGAGAGACAAACCGGTTCCAAAACAGAAGCAAAGGGTGATGTTTGTGGGGTTTCTGTACCTCATTATTCCTTCTTTTTGCACTATTTATTTGTTTTTGTGATTTATAGATTTTTATGTCATGCACTGTACTGCTGCCGCAAAACAACACATTTCACATCATATATCAGTGATAATAAATCTGATTCTGATTCTGGGTGTTCTGTACCGACAAGACTGTTCGCCAGTGGAGTACCACAGGGCTCAGTGTTCTCTATATTACTTTTTGTTAACGACTTACACTTGTAGATGACACAAGAATCAGCCATGTGGGCAACAGAGAGGCAGTCAGCACCTGCTGTAAGGGACACGTTGTAGAACTCCTGGCCACAACTTTCATTATTGTGAGTGTCCTTGGCTCCATTCTGCAGCAGACTCTCAGGTCCATCTCACTGCACCCCTCACTGATTGGAAGTTGGAAAGGTTGAATGCCAACTAAGAATCAATTCCTCGAGAGCAGATGTCATGTTTCTCTCCACAGAGCTGCAGCTCATCCCAGACAAGGCTCTCACTGCAGTGTAGCTAATCTACATTAACGGGTAACAGTTCCACCCACCACTTTCACCCCAGAAGTAAAGACAGCCCAAGCTTGGGAATGATGGCAGAGTCACAGATTCATGCAGCACAAGGAGAGGTCACTTGGCCACCATGACATTAATCCTTTGATCTCTCACTTGGCCCATAGCCTCGGCGATTCAAATGTTTGTCAAGCAGTGTGTTCCAGCTTCTAACCCCTGTCTGGGTGAAACAACTTCTTCCTAAAACTCTTACCCCTTACCCTAAACCCCTGCCCTCTGATTCCAGACCCCTCTGCCACGGGGAGAAGCTTCCTACTACGTCCCTCACTGAAGCATACAAGAGGATGGACCTTACACTGAACTGTCACCTGTTATCTCTGCCTACCTGTCCCCACTCTACAACACCATCTTCTGTTAACGAAGGTCCATGAAAGAAAATGTGGACCACTTCCCACATCTCATGAACCGCTGCTTAGCAGAGACAGACATTAGTGATGAGATTCACCCACCACCTTCAGTGCACCAGCACAGCCAATGGCCACCTGACACCTCAAACCCAGCCCATGATGTCCCAGGCAGCAGTGATCCTGCCCTCCTGCACACGCCTGAGACAAGGACTACCCACAACACCCACCTCAAAGTACTGGAGAGCAATCACCACAGCTGCCTCTGTAAAACCCTCCAAAACCACGGGCAGGACAAGGGAACCAATGGCAGTGCCTCTCCCTGGTCAACATCCACAGCACTGCAGCCCTCAGTAGGTTCTGCTGGACAGCCGTGCAGTTTATGTGGACAATACCAGACTTCTGAATTGAGGGATCCATTCAGAACGGCAGAGAGAAAGTAAGATTCAAGGATGTGCTGAAAGTCTCCTTGTCAAAAGCAACATCCCCACCAACTCCTGGGCATCTCTGGCCAAGGTGAAGGAGTGTCCGAGACCCCAGACCCGCGGACATATTCATCAGTTCACACAATGCCCTGTCTCAGGGAAGGGATACACTCCTCACACACTGGCTACTCCATCAGTCACCTCCTGCCCCACCTGTGGACATATCAGCCTTATCAGTCACCTCAGGACCCACAGAACCAGAGTGGAGGTAAGTCATCCTCGATCCTGAGGGATTGTCTCAGAAGAAGAAAGGTGTGTTTGCAAGGACAGATGGGAAAGAAGGATGTATGAGGATGTCACCAGGACTGGAAACTTGTCGGTACGAGGGAAGATTGAAAAGACTGGAGGTGTTGTTTTTGGAACAGAGAGACACCAGAGACTGCAGATGCTGGAATCTGGAGCAACACACACACTGCGGGAGGAACCCAATGGGTCAGTCAGCATCTGTGGAGGCAGAGGGATGGTCGGTGATTCGAGTCAAGACCCTGCATCAGGACCCTGAGGAGAGACTTAAATGAGGGGCCTTGGTGGAGGAAATGGGACGGGTCTATTTCCCCTTCACAGAGGGGTCAAAGGCCAGGAGGCATCGATCTCACGTGATTGGTGGAAGGAAGGGAAGGGGGGAGGGAAAGGTTTTCACCCAGAGGTGGGTGGGTGTCTGGAGCTCACTCCTGAAAGAGCGGTGAAGGCAGATACCCTCATCACACTCACTGTGCACGTGAAGAGCTGTGATCTGCCGAGTGGTGGACCCAGTGCTGTGTGGGTGCACTGTGTGATTCTTCCTCAGGATGGGCTGATTGGCCTCATTCTGTACCGTAAACCTCCTATAATGGCCTCATTCTGTACCATAAACCTCCTATAATTCTATTACAACTAATGTAATTTAGGAAGTGAAGCCTATTTGGATTAATGTGGTTTCTGCTTGGAATAAGGAGATCGCAGTCAGATTTTGAATGACCCATGTCCACTATGAATTTACAAGGATTAGAAGAGAAAGATTTACAAGGATGTTACCAGGACTTGAGGGACTGAGTTTTAGGGAGAGGTTGTACAGGTTAGGACTTTATTCCTTGGAGCCTAGGAGACTGAGAGGTGATCTTACAGAGGGGCATAGGTAGGGTGAATGCATTCAGTCTTTTTTCCAGGTTTGGGGAGTCAAGAACATGTACAGATGGATATGATATCCATACAGATGGATATGGATAGGAAATGTTTAGAGGGATATGGGCCAAATGTGGGCAAATTGGACTAGCTTCGATGGGGCATCTTGGTCGGCATGGGCCGGTTGGGCTCAAGGGCCTGTTTCCGTGCTGTATGAACTCCACGAACTATGGAAAGAAATACTTGGATAAAACCCCTTGGCTGCTGGTGACACCGTCTGTGCTGTGCTCACTGAGCAGCATCCCACTAACACGGTTGCCCACAAATAAATTTGAGTGATGGATTGGAAGGGAAGATCTGGTGGATTTTTCTAGTAACAAATTATTTCTTGATGAATCTGTAAGATAATTTCTGCCATTGATCCACACACACAGCTGCAGACATGGCCTGTTAGCAAAAACTATTATTGTAGCATGTAATGAGGAAGGATTAATAAGGGATCTTGTGGTTAAAGATCCCCCAGAGAGTAGTGACCACAATATAATAGAATTCCACATGCAGTTTGAGATGAACACCAAAGGTCTATAATCAGCGTCTCCAGCTTAAATGAGGTCCTCTAGCATGGTATGAGGAGAGGAGTTGTCTAAGGCAGACTGGGTAAACAAGTGAAGAGACCAATGAGTAGGGGAACAGTGGCAGATATTCAATTAGCTAGTCTATCATGTTCAGCAAGAGCTTATTCCAATCAAAAGGAATTCCATGAGAAAAAGGGACAATCTGTGGTGTGCAAAGGAGGTCAAAGATAATGTTAAATTGAAAAGTTGGGTCTACAAAGTGGCAAGAGATGACAGTAGACCACAGGGAGCAGCAGCAAAAGACTAAAAAGCTCATAAGAAGGAAGAAAATGAATACAGGAGACACAAGGGATGGCAGACGCTGGAACCTGGGGCAACAACCAATCTGCTGGAGGAAATCAGCAGGTTGAGCAGTGTCTGTGGCAGGGCCTGGGGGAGGGGCGGGGGTGAAGGAATTGACAATGTTTTGGGTCGAAACCCTGCATCAAGGAGAAAGTGATTGTCAAGGGAAAACTTGCATGGAGTACAAAATCAAACAAATAGAAAAGGACAGCTGGGGCAAATGTGGGGCCTTGAGAGAACGAGGCTGGTGAATTAAAAACAAAAAAAGGTAGGTGTGTTGACTAAATGTTTGCATCAGTCTTCATAGTGAAAGACATTGCCAATGTCCCGAAGATATCAGATGGGTTAATTTCAAATAACATGGTTGAACTTACAGAAATCCCAACTACTAGGGATAAAGTACTGGAAAAGCTCAGTGGGCGAAAGGTGGACAATTCGCCAGGACCCAACAGACTGCATGCTCAGGTTTTAAAGGAAGCAGCTGAGAGAAAGTGGACCCATTGGTTGAGAAGTTGCATAACTCGCTAAACTCTCGGAAGTTACCAGAAGATTGGAAAACTGCCCATGAGCCCATGGTATCTGAGGAAGTGTGTCAGTGTTGGAGTGAAAACTGGCTGTCTCTTAGAAACCAGGGAGTTGGAATAAATGGGTCCTTTTCAGGCTGGTAGGAGGTAATTAGCAGAGTACCCCGGGGATCAATCCTTGGCCCACAATTACCATGACCGAGAGGATGAACAGTGTGTAAGGTTCCCAAGTTTCCTGATAATATGAAAATAGGTGGCAGGTCGTGTTGGGCTAAGGGTACTGTCATTCTGCAATGGGGTATAAATAGATCGAGTGAGTGAGCGAAAGACAGGCAATTGAAGTTCATGTGGGGAAGTGTGAGGTCCTGCACTTCGGTAAGAGGAATCAAAAGGCAGATTATTATCTAAATGGGGAGAGACTGCAACTGAGTGAAGTGCAGAGGGATTGAGGTGTTCTGGTGCATGGATCACAAAAAGTTACCAGGCAGATCCAACAAGTAGTTAAGAAGGCAAACAGCATTTTGGCCTTCACTGCAGGGGGATTGGAGTTTAAAAATAGGGGGGTTTTGTTGCAATTGTACAGGATGTTGGTGAGGTCACACCTGGATTACTGTGCACAGTTTTGGTTTCCACACCTAAAAAAGTTACAGCAACATAGGAGGCAATCCAAAGGTGATTCACCTGGGTAATTCCCGGGATTAGAGGGTTATCCTACCATGAGAGACTAAATAGTTTGTGTCTGTATTCCTTGGAGTTTGGAAGAATGAGCTGTGACCTTATTCAAACATACAAGATCCAAAAGGGAGCTCCGCAGGGTAGATGTTGGGATGTTTTCACTCATGGAAGAGTCATGAACAAGGGGACATAACCATAAGGGGCTGGTCATTTAACACTGACATACGTAGAAATTTCTCACGGGGGGGTGAATCTCCAGAAATCTCCTGCCCCTGAGGGTGGTGGAAGCTGGATCATTAGGAGTATCTAAAGTGGAGATGGATAAATATTTGAAAGCTTGAAGAACAGAGGGGTTTGGATAATTGGCAATGAAGAGGCCAGCATAGATCAGTCATGATCAAATGGTGAGGCAGGTTTGAAGGACCTGACTGCCCACTCCTGCTCCTATGTTCTTGTATGGAGAGCACAAACTGTACGCAGAGCTAGTGGTCCCCCGGACCCTGTCATCCATGCTCAGCCTGACCCATCCTGGGGATAACACTGGTCAAACTGGCAGGGCAGCGCAACCCAGAACTCTTCTCAAACATTTACTGAAACGGTAGCACTTCAGCTAATTACATGGAAAATTTCAGATAAAGAAGATAAGATAAGATATTTATTTATTAGTCACATGTACATCGAAACACACAGTGAAATGCATTTTTTTTCGTTACTAAGAATGTGTGGGAGGCAGCCAGCAAGTGTCGCCACTCTTCAGGTGCCAAGGGCGCATGCCCACAGCTCCTAACTTGTATGTCTTTTTTTTGCAATGTGGGAGGAAACCGGAGCACCCGGAGGAAACCCATGCAGACACGGGGAGAACATACAAACTCCTTACAGACAGTGGCCGGAATTGAACCCAGGTCGCTGGCGCTGCAATAGTGTTAAGAAACTTCAAAAAAAAGTGAGGGCCAGCAGGCCATTCAGTCCCAGAGCCTGCCCACCATTCAATAAATCTATGGCTGCTGATCCCAATCTCAACCCCCTGCTTATCAGATATCTATCTAACTTTGCCTTAAAAACATTCATAGATTCTGCTTCTACTGCCCATTGAAGAAAACAGTTGCAAAGATTCTTAAAGGGTACAAAAGAGTTTCACCAGGACGCTGCCTGGATTAGAGGGCATGGGCTATAAGGAGAGTTTGGACAGACTTGGGTTGTTTTCTCTGGAGCAGCGGAAGCTGAAGGGAGACCTGATAGAGGTTTATAAAATTAAGAGAGGCATAGATAGACTAGACAGCCAGTATCTTTTACCCAGGGTAGAAATGTCAAACACCAGAGGACGTGCTTTTAAGGTTAGAGGGGGAAGTTTAAAGGTGACGTGAGGGGCAAGTTTTTTTTGACACAGAGGGTGGTAGGCGCCTGGAATGGGTTACCAGGGGTGGTGGTGGAAACAGGCAGTTTGGTGGAGTTTAAGAGGCTTTTATATATACACACGAATATGAAGGGAATGGAGGGATATGGATGATACACAGGAGACAGGAGGAAGGCGTTTAGTATAAACTGGCATCAAGATCGGCACAACATTGTGGGCTGAATGGCCTGTCCAGTACTGTGCTCTTCTATGATCTAGCTTCTATGTTCTATGACTCACCAGCCTCTGAGAGAAAAAAAACTGTCACCCTATCTCTGCCTTAGATGGATGACTACTTATTTCTACATGGTGACCCCTAGTTCTGGTATCTCCCATTCGGGGAAACATCCTCTCCATATCCTGTCAGGACCCTTCAGTGTTTTATGTTTCAATCGAAATCCATTTCACTCTTCTAAACTCCAGTAAATAAAAGTCTACCCTGTCCAACCTTTCCTCAGAAGGCAAATTGCTCTCTCAAAGGTATCAATCTGGCAACTCTTCTCTGAACTGCTTCCAATGCAATGACATCCTTCCTTAAACAAGAAGACCGATAGTGTACACACTGCTCCAGGTGTGCTCTCAACAGATAAGTGAATCATAACTTCCCTACTTTTGTATTCAATTCCGCTCACATTAAACAGTAACATTCTCTTAGGTTTCCTAATTACTTGCTGTATCCGCCCACCAGCCTCACCAGGACACCCAGATCCCTCCACATCTCAAAGTTCTGTAATCTCTCATCATTTAGATCATTGTTTTTTCCATCAAAATGGACAATTTCACACGAAACTCCTTTTACCCACTCATTTAATCTATTGATATCCCTTTGCAGCCTCCTTATTTTCAAAACTTAATTTCCTACTTACCTTTATATCGTCAGCAAATTTACCAACTGTGCCTTCAGACCCTTCATCCAAGTCATTTCTATAACCCATAGTGAGCTGACGCTCCAGCACCGATCCCTGAGGCACACTTCTCATTACATCTCGCCAAACAGAAGTACCTATTTATGCCCACTCTGCTTCCTGTTTACCAGCCAAGCATAAATCCACACCAACACGTTACTGCCTACGCCATGAGCTCATTTTCCACAGTAACCTATACTGCAGCACTTCATCAAATGGCTTCTACAGTTCCAAGTACAGGACACCCACTGGATCTCCAACATCCACTGGTTCTCCAACATCCACTGGTTCTCCAACACCCACTGAATCTCCAACATCCACTGGTTCTCCACACCCACTGGTTCTCCAACACCCACTGGTTCTCCACACCCACTGGTTCTCCAACATCCACTGGTTCTCCAACACCCACTGGTTCTCCAACACCCACTGGATCTCCAACATCCACTGGTTCTCCACACCCACTGGTTCTCCAACATCCACTGGTTCTCCACACCCACTGGTTCTCCAACATCCACTGGTTCTCCAACACCCACTGGTTCTCCAACACCCACTGGATCTCCAACATCCACTGGTTCTCCACACCCACTGGTTCTCCAACATCCACTGGTTCTCCAACACCCACTGGTTCTCCAACACCCACTGGTTCTCCACACCCACTGGTTCTCCAACATCCACTGGTTCTCCAACACCCACTGGATCTCCAACATCCACTGGTTCTCCACACCCACTGGTTCTCCAACATCCACTGGTTCTCCAACACCCACTGGTTCTCCAACACCCACTGGATCTCCAACATACACTGGTTCTCCAACACCCACTGGATCTCCAACATCCACTGGTTCTCCAACATCCACTGGATCTCCAACACCCACTGGTTCTCCACACCCACTGGTTCTCCAACATCCACTGGTTCTCCAACACCTACTGGATCTCCAACATCCACTGGTTCTCCACACCCACTGGTTCTCCAACATCCACTGGTTCTCCAACACCCACTGGTTCTCCAACATCCACTGGTTCTCCACACCCACTGGTTCTCCAACACCCACTGGATCTCCATCCACTGGTTCGCACCCACTGGTTCTCCATTCACTGGTTCTCCACACCCACTGGTTCTCTGCACCCACTGGTTGTCCAACGCCCACTGGTTCTCCATCCACTGGTTCTCCACATCCACTAGTTCTCCACATGCACTGGTTCTCCATCCACTGGTTCTCTAACATCCACTGGTTCACACACACAGTGCACCTGTTACTTCTTTAGACAACTCCAATAAATTGGTCAAACTTGTTAAAGGGGCGCTGACTTTGCCCAATTACCATAAAAGTGCCCTGTTATAATGCCTGTATTCATAGCTGCTAACATATTCCCTGTGACAGATGTTAAGCTAACCAGCCTACGCTTTCTGTCTCTTTTCCTCTTTGGATAAAGGAGTTACTTTGCTGTTTTCCATTCTAGAGATTTTGGAAAATTAAGGCTTCAAAGGTATGACCTGTACAAAAGGCATAGGTTACACATGAACTCAAGAGGGACCAATGTCCTTGTGGGCAGGTTTGCTAGAGCTGTTGGGAGGGTTGGCAGGGGGATGGGAACCAGAGTGTTGGGTCAGATGTTGGAGCAGTTGGTGTGAAGGTAGATGCGATGCGCAGAGATACTGTGAGGAAGGATAGGCAGTGGGCAGGGAATAAATGCAGTCAGTTGGAATGGCTGAAATGTGTTTAATGCGAGAAGAATTAAGAATAAAGGTGATGAACTTAGAGCATGGATCAGCCCCTGGAATTATGATATTGTGGCCGTCGTAAGGGCAGGATTGGCTGCTGGATGTTCTGGGTTTAGATGTTTCATGATAATGTAACGGTTAGCATAATGCTTTACAGCACCAGCGACTGGGTTCAATTCCCAACGCTGTCTGTAAGGAGTTTGTACGTTCTCCCTGCGTCTGCGTGGGTTTCCTCTGGGTGCTCCAGTTTCCTGCCACATTCCAAAGATGTACGGGTCAGGAAGTTGTGGGCGTGCTATGTTGGCACTGGAAGCATGGTGACACTTGCGGGCTGTTCCCAGAACACTCCACGCAAAAGATGCATTTCACTGTGTGTTTCGACGTACATGTGACTAATGATATCTTATCTTATCTTATCAAATGGGACAGGGACGGAGGTAAAAGGGTGGGGGGTGAGTGGCTTTGCTGATCAGGGATAGTATCACAGCTGCAGAGAGGGAGGATGTCGTGGAGGGATCATCTACAGCGCCAGTGTGGATGGAAATCAGAAACAGGAAGTGAGCGATCATTCTATTGGGAGTATTCTACAGGCCGCCCAATAGTCACCAGGACACTGAAGAGCAGATAAGTGGACAGATTTTGGAAAGGTGCAAAAATAACGGGATTGTTGTTGTGGGAGACTTCAACTTCTCTAATATTGATTTGCACCTCCTTAGTGCAAAAAGTTTAGATGGGGCAGAATTTGTTAGGTGTGTCCAGGAAGGATTCCTGACACAGTATGTAGACAGGCTGACAAGAGGAGAGGCCATACTAGATCTAGAACTTGGCAATGAACCTGGTCAGGTGACAGACCTCTCAGTGGGCGAACATTTAGGAAATAGTGACCACAACTCCCTGACCTTTAGTCTAGTCAATGGACAAGGATAGGAACGGATGATATGGGAATGTTTTTAATTGGGGCAGGGTTAATTATGATGGTATTCAGCAGGAACTTCAGCAGGAGTGTAAATTGGGAACAGATGCTCCAGGGAAATGCACAGCAGAAACATGGAGGCTGGTTAGGGAACATTTGCATGGGGTTCTGGATAGGTTTGTCCCACTCAGAGAAAGGATGGTCGGGTAAAGGAACCATGAGGTAAAATCACAAGAGATTTAAATATTTAGTCAAGAGGAAGAAGGAAGCATACTTAAGGTTTAGGAAGCAAAAATCAGGCAGGGCTCTTGGAAATGATAAGGTAGCAAGGAAGGAGCTTAAGAAGGGACTTAGGAGAGCTAGAAGGGGACATGAGAAGGGCTTGGTGAGGAGGATTAAGGAAAAACCCAAGGCGTTCCACACATACGTGAGGAATAGAAGGATGACTAGAGTGAGGTTAGGGCTGCTCAGGGATAAAGGGGGAAACATGAGACCATAATTCCTTGACTTTTACCAGAGCCTTGGAGAGGGAGAGGAGCGGACGATATGGGAAAGTATTTAACTGGGGGAGGGGGAATTATGATGCTATTAAGCAGGAACTTGTGAGCGTAAATTGGGAACAGATGTTCTTGGGGAATTGCACAGTGGAAACGTGGAGGTTGTTTAAGGAGTACTTGCATGGGGTTCTGGATAAGTTTGTCCCATTGAGGCAGGGTAAGGATGTTAGAGTGAAGGAACCATGGTTGACAACAGATGTACAATATCTTGTCAAGAGGAAGAAAGAAGCTTACCTAAGGTTTAGAAAGCAAAGATAAGACAGGGCTCTGGAGAGTTACAAGGTAGCCAGGAGGGAGCTTAAGAATGGACTTAGGAGAGCTAGAAGGGGGCATGAGAAGTCCTTGGTGAGTAGGATCAAGGAAAACCCCAAGATGTTCGACATGTATGTGAAGAATAGGAGGATGACTAGAGTGATGGTAGGACTGATCAGGGATAAAAGAGGAAATGTGCCTTGAGTCGGAAGAGGTAGGGGAGGTCCTTAATGAATACTTTGCTTCAGTATTCACCAGAGAGAGAGGCCTTGACGTTTATGAGGATGGCGTATGACAGACTGATACACTAGGGCATGTCGACGTGAGGAAAGAGGATGTGCTGGAACTTTTGAAAAACATTAGGATAGATAAGTCGCCGGGGTCAGACGGGATATATCCGAGGTTGTTACGGCAAGCGAAGGACGAGATTGCTGCACTTTTGGATGATCTTTACGTCCTCACTGGCCAGAGGAGTAGTGCCAGATGATTGGAGGGTGGCAACTGTTGTTCCTTTGTTTAAGAAAGGGAGTAGGGATAACCCTGGGAATTACAGACCAGTGAGTCTCACTTCAGTGGTGGGCAAATTATTGGAGAAGATTCTTAGAGACAGGATTTTTGGGCACTTGGAGAAGCATAGGCTGATTAGGAACAGTCAGCATGGCTTTGTGAGGAGCAGATCATGCCTCATGAGCCTGACTGAATTCTTTGAGGATGTGACAAAGCACATTGATGAAGGTAGAGCTGTAGATGTGGTGTACATGGATTTTAGTAAGGCATTTGATAAGGTTCCTCATGGAAAGCTTATTCAGAAAGTCAGGAGGCATGGGATCCAGGGTAACTTGGCTGTGTGGATTCAGAATTGGCTCGCTCATAGAAGACAGAGGGTGGTGGTAGATGAACCGTATTCTGCCTGGAGCTCGGTGACCAGTGGTGTTCCGCAGGGATCTGTTCTGGGACCCCCGCTCTTTGTAATTTTTATAAATGACTTGGATGAGGATGTGGAAGGGTGGGTTAGTAAGTTTGCTGATGATACAAAGGTTGGTGGTGTTGTGGATAGTGTAGAAGGTTGCTGTAGATTACAATAGGATATTGATAGATTGCAGATCTGGGCTGAGAAGTGACAGATGGAGTTCAACCCAGAAAAGTCTGAAGTGATACATTTCAGGAGATCGAATGTGAAGGCAGAATACAAGGTTAATGGGAGGACTCTTAGCAGTGTGGAGGAACAGTGGGATCTTGGGGTCCTCGTCCATAGATCCCTCAAGGTTGCTGCACAAGTCGATAGGGTTGTTAAGTAGGCGTATGGAGTGTTGGCTTCATTCATCGGGGTATTGAGTTCAAGATCCATGAGGTAATGTTGCAGCTCTATAGAATTCTGGCTAGACCACACTTGGAGTATTGTGTTCAGTTCTGGTCACCTCGTTATAAGAAGGACGTGGAAGCTTTAGAAAGGGTGCAGAGGAGATTTACTAGGATGCTGCCTGGATTGGAGAGCATGTCTTATGAAGATAGGTTGAGTGAGCTAGGGCTTTTCTCTTTGGAGAGAAGGAGAATGAGAGGTGATTTGATAGAGGTGTACAAGATGATAAGAGGCATAGATTGAGTGGACAGTCAGACACTTTTTCCCAGGGCGACAATGGCTAACACGAGGGGACATAATTTTAAGGTGATTGGAGGAAGATATAGGGGGATGTCAGGCTTAAGTTTTTTTACACAGACAGTGGTGGGTGCGTGGAACGCACTGCCGGCAGAGGTTGTGGTGCAGATACATTAGGGACATTTAAGAGGCTCTTAGATAGACACATGAATGATAGAGAAATGGAGGGCTATGTGGGAGGGAAGGGTTAGATAGATCTTAGAGCAGGATAAAATGTTGGCACAACATTGTGGGCCAAAGGGCCTGTACTGTGCTGTAATGTTCTATGTTCTATGTGCCTGGAGATGGAGGAGGTAGGGGAGGACTTTAATGAATACTTTGCCTCAGTGTTCACAGGGAAAGGGACTTTCACAAATGTGAGGTCAGCATAGAACAGGCTACTGTGCTGGAGCATGTTGAGGTTAAGAAAGATGCAGTATCAGAGCTTCTAAAAAACATTAGGATAGATAAGTAAGCGGGACCAGATGGGATATACCCCATGTTCCTACAGGAAGCGAGGGAAGTGATTGTTGGGACATTGAGAATGATATGTGCGTCCTCCCTGGCCACAGGAGTGGTACCAGAGGATTGGAGGATGGCTAATGTTGTTCCCTTGTTCAAGAAAGATAATAGGGATAATCCTGGGAATTATAGACCAGTGAGTCTTATGTCAGTGGTAGGAAAGCTATTGGAGAGGATTCTTAGGGACAGGATTTATGAGCATTTGGAGAATACTAGTCTTATTAGGGATGGTCAGCGTGGCTTTGTGATGGCAGGTCTCATGATCCTGATTGAATTCTTTGAGGAGGTGACAAAACAAATTGATGAAGGTGGAGCTGTGGATGTGGTGTATATAGACTTTAGTAAGACATTTGACAATGATAGGCTCATCCTGAAAGTCATGAGGCATGAGATCCATGGAGACTTCACTGCGTGGATTCGGAATTGGCTCACCCACAGAAGGCAGAGGGTGGTAGTAGATGGAGAATATTCTGCCTGGAGGTCGTTGACTAATGGTGTCCAATAGACATCTGTTCTGGGACCCCTGCTCCATATCATATTCTTATAAATGACTTGGATGAGGAAGTGGAGGGATGGGTTTGTAAGTTTGCAGATGACACAAAGGTTGGAGGGGTTGTGGATAGTGTAGAAGGTTGTCATAGGTCACAACGGGACATAGACGGGATGCAGGTTCGGGCAGAGGAGTGGCAGATGGAATTCAATCTGGACAAAGTGGATACAATTTGGAAGATCGAATTTGAAGGCAGAACACAAGGTTAATGGCAGGATTTTTTGCAGTGCAGAGGAACAGGGGAATCTTGAGGTCCAAGTCCATAGATCCCTCAAAGTTACCATGTAAGTTGACAGGGTGCTTAAGAAGGCATATGGAGTGCTGGCCTTCATCAGTCAGGGGATTGAGTGCAAGAGCCATGACGTAATGTAGCAGCTCTATAAAATTCTGGTTAGACCACACTTTGTATTGAGTATTGCATTCAGTTCTGGTCACCTCACTATAGGAAGGATGTGGAAGCTTTAGAGAGGGTGCAGAGGAGATTTACCAGGATGCTGCCTGGATTGGAGAGCACGCCTTATGAGGAAAGGTTGAGCGAGCTAGGACTTTTCTCTCTGGAGCGACGCGGAATGAGAGGTGACTTGATAGAGGTGTATAAGATTATGAGGGGCATAGACAGAGTGGACAGCCAGCAGCTTTTCCCCAGGGCAGCAATGGCCAATACCAAAGGACATCTGTTTGAGGTCAGAGGAGGAAAGTTTAGGGGAGATGACAGAGGTAGGTTTTTTTTAAACAGAGAGTGGTGGGTGCCTGGAACACACTGCCGGGTGTGGTGGCAGAGACTGATACAATAGGGGCATTTAAAAGAGTCTCAAATAGGCACATGGATGTAAGAAAAATGGAGGGTTATGGGCTGTGTAGGAGGGAAGGGTTAGATTGATCGTAGAGTAGGTTTAAATAGGTCGGCACAACATGGTGGTCTGAAGGGCCTTTACTGTGCTTTACTGTTCCATGTTATATGATTGTTCTATGTTAATGCATTAATCACCTCAGCAGCCATTTCATATCCCAGGATGAAGTCCACCATGACCCAAGTCTTGTCATCCTGTGGGTCACTGGCACCGCCTGGGTGATTGTGATTTGTTTCAGTTCCTCCCTCACTTCCAATTCCTGATTTGCAGCTACTTCTGGAATATTTCCCCAATCTTCTGTCATGAAGGCTGATGCTGTATACCTGTTTAATTCATCTGGCATCTTCCATTATCAATTCCCAGGACATCCTAAGGGAAAAAGGGCATGACATGGACCTGGTAGGCAAGGTCAAGGAAAATCCCAAGAGATTCTATTGGTATATTGAGTCAAAAGGTGGCTAGGGAAAGATTAGGTCCCATTAGAGACCAGCATGGCCGTTTGAGTGTAGAGCCACAGCAGATGGGTAAGATTTGTAATGAATATTTCTCATCAGTTTTTCCTATGGAGAAGATCACGGAAGCTAAGCAATTGAGGCAAATGAGTTGTGATGTCTTGGACCATATACAGTTTACCTAAGACAAGGTATTGGCGGTCTTAAAGCACATTAAGGAAGATAAATTCCCAAGGCCTGATCAAGCGTATCCTTGGACCTTGTGGGAAGCTGGGGAAGAAATTGTGGAGGCCCTTGCAGAGATGCTTGCATCATCTTTAGCCTTGGGTGAAGTTCCAGAGGACTGGAGGGTGGCTAATGTTATACCATTATTTAAGAAGGCAAGCCAGGGAACTACAGGCCAGTGAGTCTGACATCAGTGGTGGGTACGTTACTGGAGGGGCAGGATCTACCAGTGTTCGGATAGACAGGGGCTGATTAGGGAGAGTTAGCAAGGCTTTGTGTGTGGGAAATCCTGTCTCACAATTCTAATCGGTTAGAATTTTTTGAAGAGGTAACCAAGAGTATTGATGAGGGCAGGGCGGTGGACGTTGTCTACATGGACTTTAGCAAGGCCTTTGACAAGGTCCCACAATGAAGGCTAGTCTGGAAGGCATGAGATCCAGGGAGAGCTAGCTAAGTGGATACATAATTGGCTTGATGGGAGGAAGCAGAGGGTGATGGTGAAAGATCTTTTATCAGACTGGAGGCCTGTAGCTAGCCATGTACTGTAGGGATCAGCGCTGGGCCCATTGTTGTTCATCATTTATGTAAACAATTTTGATGAGAATGTACAAGGCAAGTTAATAAGTTTGCAGATGATACAAAAATAAGTGGTGTTATAGACAGTGTACAAGGTTATCAAAAATTACAGGAGGATCTTGATCAGCCAAGTGTGTAGCTGAGGATTGGCAAATAGCTTTCAATCCAGATAAATGTGAGTTCATTTACAGGAATTCTTCATAGGAGGTGGAGTTCAATCCAGATTAGTGCAAGGTGTTGCGTTTTGGGATGTCAGATCAGAGTAGGACTTTCACAGTGAACAGTGGGGCCTGGGGAGGTAATGGAGCATAGGGACCAAGGAGTACAAGTACATAGTTCCCTGAAAGTGGCGTTGCAGGTGGACAAGGTAGTGAAGATGGCATTTGGCACGCTGGCCTTCATCAGTCAGTGCACTGAGTATAGAAGTTGGGATGTTATGTTGCAGTTGTACAAGTCGTTGGTGAGGCTGCACCTGGAGTACTGTGCACAGTTTTGGTCACCCTGCTATAGGAAAGATGTCATTAAGTTGGAAAGAGTTCCAAGAAGATTTACGAGAATGTTGCCAGGACTTGAGGGCCTGAGTTATTGGGAAAGGCTGGGCAGGCTAGGACTTTATTCCTTGGAGTGTAGGAGACTGAGGGGTGACCATATAGAGGTGTATAAAATCATGAGGGGCACAGACAGGGTGAATGCACTCAGTCTTTTTCCCAGGGAAAGGGAATCAAAAACTAAAGGGCACAGGTTTAGGGTGAGGGGAAAGATTTAAAAGGGACCCGAGGGGCAACCTCTTCACACAGAGGGTGGTGGGTATATGGAACGAGCTGCCAGAGGAAGTGGGTGAGGCAGGTACAATAACAATATTTAGAAGACATTTGGAGAGGTAAATAGAAAGGAAGGGTTTAGAGGGATATGGGACAAACACGGGCAAATGGGACTAGCTTAGATGGGAATCCTGGTTGGCATGGACCAGTTGGGCTGAAGGGCCTGTTTCGTGCTATTTGATTCTGACTCCTGCAGGACCAAGGCTCAGTTTGTTAAATCTTTCCTTTTTTAATGACTGCAGAAACTCTTACCATATTTTCTTGACATTCCTGACTAACTTTGCTTCATTCCTTAACTTATTCCTTCCTTCTTATCCTTTCACCCATTCATTGCCATTCTTGAGATTCTACCCAAACTGACTGGTTACCTGCCTTTGCCCAATTTTTCTCTAAGTTTGATACCACCTTTAACTTTTTCAGTTAACCATGGATGGAGGTTCCTTCCTCAGAATTTTTTCCCCATTGCAACCTATCTATTCTGTGTGTTCTGGAAGATCTTCTTAAATGTCACCACAATATCTCGACTGACAGATGCCAGTCCATGCACCTATGATTGCTCTTATTCAAGTGTAAGTTCCAAGTCCTGGACCCATCCTTCTCTCCCTCAAGCTGAATGTAAAATTCTGTTGTATTATGATCACTGCTTCCTAGGGGAGCCTTCACACAGAGGTTACTAATTAATGCACTTGGGAGTGTACTTGGGCGAGTTTCCTGTGATGAAGCCAACTTGGAACAGGCTTTCATGGATTTAACAACTGAGGCTGGTTTAATAAATTATTCAGTAAAAGAACCCCTAAGAATAAGATAAGATATATTTATTAGTCACATGTACATCAAAACACACAGGGACATGCATCTTCTGCGCAGAGTATTCTGGGGGCAGCCTGCAAGTGTTGCCACACTTCCGGAGCCAACATAGCATGCCCACAACTTCCTAACCAGTACGTCTTTCAAATGTGGGAGGAAGCCAGAGCACCCAGAGGAAACCCACGCAGTCACGGGGAGAACGTACAAGCTCCTTACAGACAGTGTCGGGAATTGAACCCGGGTTGCTGAAGCTGTAATAACGTTACGCTAACAGCTACACTACTGTGCCTGCCTCTGAATAGTGATCACAGAACAGCAGAATGTTGTACTCAGTGGGAGAGGGAGAGACCTGGGGTCAGAAACAGAACTTAAATAAAGGGAGCCAGCTAATTAAAGTGGTCTGGGCCAATAGTTTAACAGCACAGACTGTGGACAGACTGTGTTGGACTTTCAAGGAGGTAAATCATGACACTCAATAAAAATATATCTGAGTACAGAGAAATGATTCTAAGTGGGGGATGAACTAACCATGGATGACCAGAAAGTTAAGGAGAAACTGTAGAAGGTCCCAAAGACCTGAGTAAATTCAGAATCCAGCAAAGGAGAAGAACAAAGGAATAAAGAGAAAGGGAATAAACTTTGAGGGTGACCCAGCAACGAGAGGGACAAAGAGGGGCTGCTTTAGATATGTGAAAAGGAAGAGCAAGGTCCAAGTGAAGATCGGCTCCCTACAGAACCAGGATGGGGAAATAGTTATGGGAAACAAGGGAACAGCAGAGAAGTTAAACAGATATTTTGGTTCCGTCTTTATGGTAGAAGATTCTAGAAATATTTCACCCAATCCTTCACCCTTTTGAAAAAAATTCTGCTTTCCAGTTCTGTGTGCCTGTGGATCACTTCATATTTGTTCAGGTTATATTCCTTCTGCCATATCCACCTCATTCACTCAGCTCGAAGCCTCTTTACATCCTCCTCCCTACTCACAAGCCCAAGTTCTGTATCATTAGCAGATTTGGAAAGTTAACATTTAGTCCCTTCAGACAAATTGTTGGCATGGATGGTGACTCACTGGGACCCAAGCACCGATCCCTGCAGTACCCCGGTAGTCACAGCCTGTCAACCTGAGAAGAACGCATTATTCCCTCTTTGCTTTCTATCCGATAACCAGTTCTCAATCCACGTCCGTATATTACTGTATATTATCCTTAACTCTGCATGCTCCCACCTTGTTGATCAATTTCCTGTAAGGGCCCTTACTGAAAATCTTCTGCAAATCTAAATACATCACATCCAGTGGGCCCCCCTTATCTTTTCTACTAATCACATCCTCAAATAATTTTGGTACATTGGTCAAACGTGATTTCCTTTCCCAGGTCCATGCTGACTCTGCTCAATCCTATTATTCTTTTTACAGCCTCTTTTGTGGAAACAGACACAAAATGATAGTTTAATTCTGCCATTCCCTTCTTCCCCACCTTCTCTCATGGTGAGGGACCCAGAGTTGCCTTTGCCAGTACTTTTTCCTTCGAGAATAGCAATAGGAACTTCTGTCCTCCTTGGACAAATTCGACAATGCTCCCAATCCTTATGACCATTCATCTCTTCCTTGGATCTAACACTCTCCTTAATTTCTTCTGTCAGCCATTTTCCCATTTTTGTGCCTTAAAGGAATATGTCTTTTCTGCAAAGCATGTACTAAATTCACTGAAGATACCTGCCTACAGGAGGGATGAGAAGGATTCCCCGTAAGTGCTTAATTGGTTTGGATCAAGGGACTAAGATAAATAAAACAACAAGCATTCTCACTGTACTGTTCCCAGCCAAGTTAGAGTCAGTGACGATATCATGGTCACTTTCTGTCACTGTTGTGTCTCCATTTGCTGTTTCCTCATTTGCTGATCTGCACTCACTGTGGATTTAGTCCTTTTGGTCAGAGTCACAGTTGTACAGAACAGAAACAGGCCCTTTGGCCCAACTCATCCATGTCGACTGTGATGCTGATGTACTCTCGTCCCATCTGCCTGCATTAGGCCTATATGCCTCTGCTCCTTTCCTACACTGGTACCTGTCCAAAGACCTTTAACTGTAAGTGTAACTGCCTTCACTAACTTCTCCGGCAGCTCGTTCCAGATATTCACCACCCTCTGTGTGATAAACTTACCCCTCAGATCTCCTCTAAACATCTTCCCTCACTGTAAACCTCTGCCCTCTACTGTCTTACTCACGCATCCGAGAAAAAAACTATCTACCCTATCCATGCTCCTCAATGTTAGAAACATCTCTAAGGTCACCCCTCAGCCTCTACGTTCCAGTGAGAACAAACCCAACCTATCCCATCTCTCCATTCCAGGCAACGTCCTGGTCAATCTCTTCTGCACCCTCTCTGTTGCTCCCACATCCTTCCTGTGGCATGGCAACCAGAAATGCATGCATTACTCCAAGTGAAGCCTGACCAATGCTTTGTACAAATGCAACTTGACATTGCACCTCTTCTCCTCAGTGCCTCAGTGTATGAAGGCAAACGCCTCCTTCACTACCCTATCCACTTGCGTCACCATTTTCAGGGAGGTCTGAACTGTTACCCCAAGGTCCCCCCGTACATCAATACTCCCACAGTGCTTCCTGTTTACTGTATGTGTCCTGCCAGTGTCTAATGTCCCAAAGTATTCAGAAATAATTCAGTGAATTGGAACAGGAATCCTGACAGACAAATTGTGTGTTCTCAGATCTTCCACCATTCCTGTTAACTCTCCCTAAAGGATGGCGTTAGTGGGTTTTTGCCCTTTTTCCCTACTTTTCTCTCTGGGAGTGGAGGACGTGCCCAGCCTGGCCTGCTGGGCCTGTCCTCCTGCTGGGCATGTCCTCCTGCTGGGCATGTCAGCCTGCTGGGCATGTCGGCCTGCTGGGCATGTCCTCCTGCTGGGCATGTGGGCCTGCTGGGCATGTGGGCCTGCTGGGCATGTTGATCTGCTGGGCATGTGGACCTGCTGAGCATGTCCTCCTGCTGGGCATGTCCACCTGCTCTGCATTCCACAATTCCTATTTTCTGTATCTCCATTCTTTGTCTCTGTTCTCACTCTCTAACTGCTCCTATTCACTCATTGGCCAGTGAACTTTGTTTACAGCTTATCCCCATGGTCACCTAGTTTTACCCTATCAGAGACATCCCCTTCCTCACCCTTCCTGCATCTTTACAAGCTTCTTTTATTTCCTTCCTAGTTCTGACGAGGGAGCTTCAACCTGAAACTTTAACTTGGTTTCTCTTGCCACAGGTGTGGCCTGACCTGCTGAGTGTTTTTAGCATTTTCTGTTTTTGTTTTAGATTTCCAGCATCTGCAGTTTTTTTCTGAATCTCGTTTAAAATCATCAGAGAACAGGTTTCAATGAGGTCAGTCATGAGGTTGCACTTTATTCCCGAGACACTGACTCTCACCCAATGGAAGCAACCACTGTCACTCAGTGCCTCAATGAAAATAAAAGGTGAGTAAGTTCAACACTCTAATGAGATGGGTTTTAAATGAATGTTATGACCCACAGCTGCCAAGGTTAGTTAACCCAACAGGAAAATGGTTAATAATAATATCCAGTCCAGAGATGACTGCTCTGCAGTACAGACCATCTCCATGATACATAGTGAGAAAGCGAAACCATTGGCAGTCAGTAACTGTGGAAAGTTACTGCAGACACAATTCTGTCTTTCCATCAGCACAATTCAAATCAGCAATGACTCTGTTTTCAGCTCCACTGGGAAAACAACAAACATTTTGATGACTAAAGGATGTAAGAAACACTTCTGATATGCTTTACCATACATTCTGAGCCAATCTAGAAAACCTAACTAAAATGGTCACCAGAAATTCAATGGCCAGTTCAAGGGGATTGTCTTTAGAGTCACAGAGTCAAACAGCATGGACCAAGTCATCCATGCCGACCAAGATTTCCATCTAAGCCGGTCCCAGCTGACCACATTTGGCCCATATCCTTCTAAACCTCTCCTATCCATGTACCTGTCCAAGTGCCTTTTCAACCACTTCCTCTGGCAGCTCATTCCATATACTGACCACCCTCTGGGTGAAAAAATTGTCCCCCAGGTTCCTATTGAATCTCTCCCCTCTCACCTTAAACCTATGCCCTCTAGTTCTTGATTCCCCAACCCTGGGGAAAAAGACGGTGCACATTCACCCTATCTATGCCCCTTGTGGTTTTATACATTTCTATAAGATCACCCCTCATTCTCCTAGGCTCCATTGAAAATAGTCCCAACCTGCTCAACCTCTCTCCATAACTCAGGCCCTCGAGTCCTGACAACATCCTCATAAATCTCCTCTGCACTCTTTCCAGCTTAATGACATCTTTCCTATCAGGGTGACCACAACTGAACACAATATTTCAAATGCGGCCTCACCAACGTCTTGTACAACTGCAAAGTAGCATCCCAACTTCAATCGCTTTCTTCACCGCCCTGTCTACCTGCGATGCCACTTACAGGGAACCATGTATTTGTACTCCAAGGTCCCTCTGTTCTGCAACACTCCCCAGGGCCCAAAAGAATGCGGAACTTTCTCTCAGAGGGAACGTTGTGGTGAAGAGTACAGATCCTAGAGGGAATATTGTGGTGAAGAGTATGGATCCCAGAGGGAACGGTGGGGTGACTGAGATGGATCCCGGAGGGAACGGTGAGGTGACTGAGACGGATCCCGGAGGGAACGGTGGGGTGACGGAGACGGATCCCGGAGGGAACGGTGGGGTGACGGAGACGGATACTTTGAAGGAGAAAACAGAAAACTGCAGATGCAGGAAAACTGAAATAAAAACAGAGGACGCTGGGAACTCAGCTGGTGGTGTCATTAGAGGCGAGATTCCCAAGCTAACACGTTAATGGTTTCTTTCTCCATAGACACTGCCTGACTAGCTGAGTCTTTCCAAAATTTTTAGTTTATTTTACATTCAAGAGGAAGCTGGTGGACACAGTGGAGGAAGGAATAGAAGGGCTGGGAATTGGTGTTAGCTGTGGCTGGATGGGAGGACCTGGTGCCAGTGAAATACCGGCATGGTCTAGTTGGGTGAGGGCTTTGTATAATCCCAATAATCCCACATTCCAGACATTACTGTGGGATACAGTTTTCTAATGAGCTCATCTCTACCTGTGCAGAGACACTTTATGTTCAACATGATATCCTGCAGGTATCTGAAGAGAAGTGTGTCTGCATTAATGACTTCAGTTTTGCATCAGGAGATCAAGATTATTTCCATCTCCGAGGTCTACAAGGACCAACTTTATCTGTTGGGAAACACTTTACCCGGAGATGGGTTTCCAATCAAGGCTGCTAATCAAATGCATGAGAAGGCTGTGGCTGAGAAAGTTTGCCATATAGTGACTGTTTTTAAAGTATCAGCTTTAAAAGTATCACAAATAGCCCACAAAATAGCAAAACATTTATCACTGTTTTGTACACATGCCACAGAGGCAAAGCATCTTTGTTTACTCCTCATACAATCTCAGATTACACACAATTTTTGCAATTTATTGCCAGATTTGTTAGTGTGTTTCTCTGCTATGGCCAGCTTTTACTATTGAAACCTTTGCATTTGTACATATGTACAGCTTACATGTCATCCAATATTTCTGTGTCCAATCCTTGACTGAATTCAGAGGTCTCTTCCTTGTCTTGTGAACTTTGATATTGTGTCTGCAGTGAGTGATGTGGACACAGTGGTCATCAAATACCTATCTGTACTTAACCACATTTCTGGCCCTCAGCCTCCTACAACATGGTGCTTCAGGTCCTCACCTTAAGTGTTGTGAGAGTCTCTGTCTTCGGGGAGTGCATTCTAGATTTCAAACATCCTCTGGATGAATAAGTGTTTCCTCAGATCCCCTCCATCTCTCTTACCCGTTACCGTAAACCTTTGCTTTCTGATTATAGGCACTTCCGCTGAGAGGAAAGTTTTCCCACTATTTCCCTGTCAATGACCCTCGTAACTTTCTATATCTCGCCTCAGCTTTCTCTACTCCAAAGAAAGCAAACCCAGCCCATCTCATCTCTCTTCACAACAGAATCCCTCCATCGCATGCAACATCCTGGTGAATCTCTTCTGCACCCTCTCCAGTGCAGTCACCTCCTTCCTATGGTGTGGCCACAGAACTGTACACGAAACTCCAGCCGTGGCCTAACCAAAGTTGTACCATAACCTCCCTGCTCTTATATTTTATGCCCAGGTGGGTGAAGGCAAGACAAAATGGTACTACGTCAAATGCTCCCTCAAAATCCATATTAACAACAGCCTTCATCAAAAATTTAAATTAGGTTAGTTAAACAGGGTCTACTTTGTACAGATCCACACTGGTTCTCCCTGACTAACCTCTTTATTTTTCTGTTAGTTTGTCCTATGATCTTTGCATGGAAAACCTTATTTGTTTAATTCTCAAGAAGGAGAGAGAAAGCATGCTGAGACCAGAGCTCAGGGGCAGGCAGCATCTGTGGGAAGAAAAGCAGAACTGTTGTTTCAGGTCAAAGGCCCGCTGAGTGTTTCTAAACCAGCAATAATACCAAGGAGAATGAATTCCTGAAGTGTACCTGGGCTGGGATTGTAGACGGATGGGCAGGGTCGGGGCATAAATGCAATCACTTAGATGGGTTGAAATGTGAGAAGTGTTAAGAATAAAGGTGATGAACTTAGAGCACGGATCAGAATGGAATTACGATGTTGTGGCCATTACAGAGACTTGGCTGTCGCAAGGGCAGGAGTGGCTGCTTGAGGTTTCGGGGTTTAGATGTTTCAAAAGGGATAGGGAAGGGGGTGGAAGGGGTGGGGAGTGGCATTGCTAATCAGGGATAATATCACACCTGTAGGAAGGGAGGACATCATAGAAGGATCATCTATCAAGTCCGTGTGGATGGAAGCCCAAAACAGGAAGGGAGCAATCACTTTATTGGGAGTATTCTATAGGTCCCCAAATAGCCACCGGGACACTGCAGAAACTGTAAGTAGGCAGATTTTAGAAAGGTGCAAAAATAACAGGGTTGTTGTCATGGGAGACTTCAACTTCCCCAATATTGATTGGCATCTCCTTAGTACAAAAGGTTTAGATGGGGCAGATTTTGTTAGGTGTGTCCAGGAAGGATTCCTGACACATTATGTGGACAGGCTGAATAGAGAAGAGGCCACACTGGATCTGGAACCAGGCAACGAACCTGGTCAGGTGAAAGGCCTCTTGGTGGGCAAGCACTTGAGGGATAGTGACCACAACTCCCTGAACTTTAGCATAGCCATGGACAAAGGTAGCAGCAGACATTATGGCAAAGTATTTAATTGGGGGAGGGCGAATTACGATGGTATTAGGCGAGAATTTGGGAGTATAAACTGGGAACAGATATTCTCTGCTAAGTGCACTGCAGAAATGTGGAGGTTGTTTAGGGACCAATTACATGGGTTTCTAGACAGGTTTGTCCCACTAAGACAAGGAAAGGATGGTAGGGCGAAGGAACCATGGTCAACAAGAGAGGTGAAATATTTAGTCAAGAGGAAGAAGGAAGCATACTTAAGGTTTAGGAAGCAAAAATCAGACAGGGCTCTTAAGAGTTATAAGGTAGCCAGGAAGGAGCTTAAGAAGGTACTTAGGATAGCTGGAAGGGGACATGAGAAGCCCTCGGCAAGTAGGGTTAAGGAAAACCCTAAGGGGTTCTCCAAGTATGTGAGGAATGACTAGGGTGGGGGTAGGACCGCTCAGGGGGGAAAATGTGTCTGGAGGTGAAGGAAGTAGGTGAGGTCCTAAATGAATACTTTGCTTCAATGTTCACCAGGGAGAGGGACTTAGACGATTGTGAGGTTAGCGTAGAACAGGCAAATGTGTTGGAGCATGTCGAGGTTAAGAAAGAAGCAGTGTTGGAGGTACTAAAAAACATCGGGATAGATAAGTTCCTGGGGTCAGAGAGGATATACCACAGGTTACTGTGCGAAGTGAGGGAAGAGATTGCTGGAGCGTTAACGATGATCTTTGAGTCCTCCCTGGCCACAGGAGTGGTACCGGAGGATTGGAGGATGCAAATGTTGTTCTATTATTCAAGAAAGTTAAAAGGGATAATCCTGGAAATTACAGACCAGTGAGTCTTACCTCAGTGGTGGGCAAACTATTGGAGAGGATTCTTAGGGACAGGATTTATGAGCATTTGGAGAAGCATAGTCTTATTAAGGATAGTAACAGGGCTTTGTTAGGGGCAGGTTGTGCATCATGAGCCTAATAGCATTTTTTGAGGAAGTGACAAGACAAGTTGATGAAGGTAGTGTGGTGGATGTGGTATATATGGATTTTAGCAAGGCATTTGACAAGGTTCCCCATGGTAGGCTCATTCAGAAATTAATGAGGTATGGGATCCATGGAGAATTGGCTGTGTGTATTCATAATTGGCTTGCTCACAGAAGGCTGAGGGTGGTTATAGAAGGGAAGTATTGGACCTGGAGGTTGGTGACTAGTGGTGTTCCACAGGGATCTGTTCTGGGAACCCTGCTTTTTGTGATTTTTATAAATGACTTGGATGAGGAAGTGGAGGGATGGGTTGGTAAGTTTGCAGATGACATGAAGGTTAGTGGTGCAGTAGATAGTGAAGAAGGTTGCCGTAGGTTGCAACAGGATTTGGTCAGGATGCAGAGCTGGGCAGAGAAGTGGCAGATGGAGTTCAATCTGGAGAACTGTGAAGTGATGCACTTTGGAAGAATGAACTTGAAGGCAGAGTACATGGTTAATGACAGTATTCTTAACAGTGTGGAGGAACAGAGAGATCTTGGGGTCCAAGTACATAGATCCCTCAAGGTTGCCGCATGAGTGGATAAGACGGTTGAGAAGGCGTATGGTGTGCTGACCTTCATTAGCCAGGGGATGGAGTTCAAGAGCAGCTCCATAAGACTCTGGTCAGACCACACTTGGAATATTGTGTTCACTTCTGGTCACCACATTATAGGAAGGATGTGGAAGCTATGGAAAGCGTGCAGAGGAGACTTACTAGGATGCTGCCTGAGTTGGAGATCATGTCTTATGAGGAGAGAAGTTAGGGCTTTTCTCTCTGGAGTCACGGAGAATGAGAGGAGACTTGATAGAGGTGTATAAGATTATGAGAGGCATAGACAGAATGGACAGCCAGCACCTTTTCCCCAGAGTGGTAATGGCCAATACTAGAGGCCACCCATTTAAGGTGAGTGGAGGAAAGTTCAGGGGAGATGGAAGACTAGCAGGCTTGAAGAGCTGAATAGTCTCCTCCTGCCCTATTTGATTTATTTCTACATTTTTCTCCTTGTTCAAAGGACCAGCCCCATCAATTCCTTCTCGATGAACCGGGTCACATTCGCTACTGTCCAAACCTCAGCACCCGCCCTGTACATGAGCAGGATTATGACAAGCTCCTCCACTATTTCCGTGCACACTTCCTTTGGAACCCTAGGATACAGGCCATCCTGACCAGCTGACATAGCCACCCCAAGCACTGCTTTCTCAGCACACCTTGCTGTCAACCTTCATGGCATCCATCACCCCTTGGACCTGTCCCAGCGTACTTCTGACCTTTCACTATTATCTAACCCGTTTCCTCCGGTGTCATCTCAATTCACATAATCAGACACCATCTGACATGACACCCAATGAAACACGTTTTGATAACCTATAAATGTGATATCTTGTGATGTTCCCACACTCTGCTTACAATGAACATCTCAGTATTATGTCAGCTTGAAGAGTAGATATCCATTTACAGAGTCAAAGTTGTACAGCACAGACAGAGGCCTTTCAGCCCACTGCATCTATGCCCACCTTTTTGTCCATCTACACCAATCCCCTTGGTATCCTTCTGTACCTTGCCTACTTAAGTGTCTGCCTAAATGACTCTTAAACATAGTGAGGTTATCTGATTCCATCAGCTCCTTAGGCAGTGCATTTCAGATATCAACCACCATGTGTAAAAAAACTTCTCCTCAAATCCTCATTGCAACTCCTTACACCGATTGTTTTCAATATCCCCCTGCCATGAGAAAAAAGTTCTGACTACTTACCCAATTCATACCTTTGATAATCAGCTCACCCCACAGCCCTCTTCACTCCAGGGAACACAAGCCCAGCCTGTCCAATCTCTCTCATAACTAAAGTCCTCCAGTCCGGGCAACATCCCGGTGAATCCCCTCTGCACCGTCTCCAGTGCAATCACATCCTCCCTACAGTGTGGTGACCAGAACTACACACAGTCCTCCAAGTGCGGTCTGACCAGTGTTTTGTAAAGTTGCAACGTAACGTCCCAACTTTTATATCCTATGCTCCGACCTGTGAAGGAAAACATTCCGTACACCTTCTTCACCACCGTCTACCTGTGTTGCCACTTTCAGGGAACTATGGACTTAGACTCCTAGGTCTCTCAGTTCATCAACATTCCGTAGTGCCCTACCATTTACTGTACATCTCCGACCTTTGTTTTACTTCCCAAAGTGCATTACCTTGCACTTGTTGGGGTTATATTGAACTTTTACTACTTGGCACAAGAGAGAGAACAGTTTATCTACAAGCAGTCTTGTGAATGGTTACAAAGTGATTACTAACTCTAAGGGGGTCGTTATTTAGCAGAAGCTCATCCATGTAAATTGGTAAACTGGTTTATTATTGTCACATGTACTGAGGTACACTGAAAAACTTTGTTTTGCATGCCATCCATACAGATCATTTCATCACATCAGTACATTGAGGTAGTACAAGGGAAAACAATAACTGAATGCAGAATAAAGTGTTACAGTTACAGAGAAAGTGCAGTGCGGGCAGACAATAAGGTGCAAGGTCATAATGAGGTAGATTGTGAGGTCAAGAGTCTGTCTTATCGTAGTAGGGGATGGTTCAATAGTCCTATAACAGCAGGATAGAAGCTGTCCTAACTCAGATATCCCAACTCAGTTATATAAGAGGTGTTATCAGGCTGTAGAATGTACAGCACATTATTAAGACCGGAATTATACTGTAGGTTGCCAATCCCATCTGCCTATTGGGTAGAATCTCACTCCTCCTTCACAGCTGGACCATTAAGCCGTTCACATGCAATGATGATGAATCACCAAGGCTGTGCAAGAAACCACCTGAAGCATTCAGGATCTCGGTGGAATATTCTCCTGGTACCCCCGCCGTGCCTTCCTGAATTGTGGAGCTAAATCAGGACCTAACTCTGGGCTACACCAGCACTGATCAGAATTGCCTTTGCATTAATGCAAGTGGCAGAGTATCAGAGACCAAGCATGGAGGAGAGCCAGGAAGCATTAGCCTTGGCTCCATCCTCACTCTTGGCACTTTGTGCCCAAGGGATCCCATCATTTTCTCAGCTCAACCACCTTCAGCTGCTTCAATGGCCTTCCTTCCATCAGAAGGTCAGCAGTGTGGATGGTCAGTGATGATTGCACAGTTCATTTCCATTCACAACTCCTCAGCAAATGAAGCAGCCCTGCCTGCAAGCAGCAAGACCTGGACAACATTCAGACACGAGCTGATGTGGCAGGTAACTGCCAGGTAATGGCCAATCCAACTAAGGAGAGTTTGACCACCTATACATGACATTCAATGGCATTACCATTAGAGAGTTCAATGTCGTGGGCTGGTCCAGAAACTCAACTGGAGCAGCCACATAAATACCATGACCATAACAGCAGATCAGAGGCTGGGGATCCTATAGTGAGTGACTCAACTCCTGACACCTTAAAGCCCTTCCACCATTTACAAGGCATAAGTCAGGAGTGTGATGGAACACTCTCCACTCGCCTGGGTGAGTGCAGTTCCAACACCATGCCGGAGAACTCAGCCCACTTGATTGACACCCCAGCAAACCCTTAGATATTCATTTCCTTGACGAGTGTGAACCATCTGCAGTCCTGCCAGCACCTTGCAAACCTGCAGCCTCTACCACCATGGAGAACAAGGGCAGCATGCTCAAGGAAACACCACCACCTTCAGGATCCCCTCCAAGGAACACACCATGTGGACTTGGAAACATATCACCAGACCTTCACTGGGTTGAAGCCCTGGAACTCTTCCTTCACCAGAAGGACCACAGCAGTTCAAGGAGGTGGCTCATCTCTACCTCCTCAAGGGCAGGTAGGGTGCACAATAAATTGTGGCCTTGTCTGTGATGCTCACATCCTGGAAAGTTATTTTTAAAAATTTGCAGAGGACTGCAATTAGCCTTAACATGAAGCATGGATATTGAACCAATGGGGAGCACAGTGGCCTTCACTTGGGTCTCAGATACAGAACAACATTAGATAGCTGGCTACTCAATGCTGCTGCTTTCTCAGTGTGAGGCTTTGCAGTGTAGTTGACCAGTGTAACCTGGGTGGCATTACAAGTCTTCCTTCCCCAAGTGACATGTTATGGATTTATTTCTCAAAAAGTGCATCAATGGTCCATCCACTCTTCAGAGAGAATAGGTAGAGGATAAAGTTTAAAAAAAGAATTACGAGTCAGAAATGCAGAGAGCGCTGACACAGAGAGTGTCTGTGAACTTGCTTCTCTTCAGACTTATGGACACACTGACAAATGACTATGGAGAAACTACTTTCTCCAGGCCACATCATGTAGAAAGTAGTACAGCCACAAACACACACCCAGTGATGGAAACTCACACCTCAACAACACAAATAACAACTTCACCACCATGTTCTGACGAGGATATTTTCATACAAGATATATTTTGCCTTTGGTGCAGACAGAACCCAGTTGGCATCCCAGCACTGCCAACAGACATCTGAGACAGGCTACATGCTACACATAGGCTCTCCAACAATTCTCCAGCAGTCCATTACCACTCACATCACAGGCCCTCTGATACTGCACATGCATGACATTTCAGTTTGGTGACATTTCCATTCTTATCGACACACCGTGTCCTGTGGTTTAACGAGATGTGACTATGAAACTGTTGCTGAATAATGGGTGGTTTGTGCTGTGGTCAGACTCAAGTTTCTTGGAAACTGGATCAACATGGTGTGATGTCAATTCACTTGTAGCCCTGGCAACCTCACATTACACACTGGGGAAAGAGCGGTGACGTAGAGAGATGGTACCAAGTCCAAGAAGTGAAACATTTTTCCAAGTGGAAAAATAACTTTTCAGAAATAACACCAGGACTAAAAAGGTTACACTTTTATTCATCATGAAAACTTCAGTGAGCCTGAGTGTACACTGTTCCTGTACTCCTCTGTCTATGTGTTGTTTACATCTAAACCTATCGGCACATTTTCACAATTATCGGGTACATTAAACACCAGTGAGGTGAGCAAGCCGAGAACAACAGGGAAAGTGAGGCGATGAAAATGTGAACGAAATGGCCTTTAGCAAACACCAGAAGCTGACTGATGGGCCAGACCGACTTGGACACGTTGCCTTTCAGCACCAGGAATCTGGTGATCACAACCCCTTAACCCGTGAGCGGGAAAACTCCAAGCACAAGTTCCCCGGTAATGCAGGGAGGACAAGAAAATTGAAAACTGAATGTCACCCAATCCACCTGGCCACTGATTCAGACAGCTGGCCACTGGTGACCTGAACTGAAGATGTATTCACTATGAAAGACAATACCTGGTCTGTGTTTGTAGATCGTGTACACAAACTCCCCATCTCTTCCCATCCACCAAACTCTTCCAAGCCTCAATTACCTTCCACTTCCTCAAAATCTGGCCACTTATGCAGCCCAAACCAGCACAATAACAACTGAGACCCACAAATTCTGCAGATGCTGGAATCTGGGGCAATACACAAAAAGTGCTGGAGGAACTCAGCAGGTCAGGCAGCATCCATGGAGGGAAATAAACAGTCGACATTTCGGGCCGAGACCCTTCATCAGGACTGGAAAGGAAGGGGGCAGAAGCCAGAATAAGAAGGTGGGGAGAAGGGGAGAAGCGCAGGCTGGCAGGTGACAGGTGAGTCCAGGTGAGAGGCGGAAGGTAGTGGGTGGGGGAGGGGGAGAAGATGTAGTAAGCTGAGAGGTGATAGGTAGAAGAGGCAAAGGGCTGAAGGAGAAGGAATATGGTAGGAGAGGGCAGTGGACCATGGAATAAAAGATGGGGGAGGAGAGGAGATGGGCAGGTCATCAGGTGGGGGAAGGGAGCCACAGGAATAAGGGGAGACAAAGGAGTTTCGGGGAAGAAAAAGAAGAAGAGGGGTTATCAGAAGTTCGAGAAATCGATGTTGAGGCCATCAGGTTGGAGACTCCCAAGGCGGAATATGAAGTGTTGTTCCTCCAACCTGCCTCTGTCCTCAATGAGGAGGCTGTGGATGGACATGTCAGTGTGGGAGTGGGATGTGGAATTGAAGTGGGTGGCCACCGGGAGGTCCTGGCTGTTGCGGCGGACGGAGCGAAGGTGCTTGACGAAGTGGTCACCCAATCTGTGTCAGGTCTCACCGATGTACAGGAGGCTGCACCGGGAGCACCGGATGCAATAAATGACACTCTCGGACTCACAGGTGAAGCACTGCCTCACCTGGAAGGATTGTCTGGGGCCCTGAATGGTGATGAGGGAGGAGATGTAGGGGCAGGTGTAGGGGCAGGTGTAGGGACAGGTGTAGCACTTGGTGCGGTTGCAGGGGTAAGTGCTGGGGGTTTATCGGTGGGGAGGGATGAGTGGACAAGGGAGTCGTGGAGAGAGCGGTCCCTTCAGAAATGGGGGGGGGGGGGGTGGGGTGAGGGGAAGATGTGCCTGGTGGTAGGATCCCGTTGGAGGTGGAGGAAGTTGCGGAGAATGATGTGTTGGATGAAGAGGCTCGTGGGGTGGTAGGTGAGGACAAGGGGAACCCTGTCCCTGTTATGTCGGGAGTGGGGAGGGATGAGGGCAGATGTGTAGGAAGTGAAGGAGATATGGGTAAGGGCAGCACTGATGGTGGGGGAGTGGAAACACCGGTTACTAAAAAGGGAAGACATGGAAAGCCTCATCACAGGAACAGATGTGGCGGAGGAACTGGGAGAAGGGGATGGCATCCTTACAAGTGACAGGGTGGGAAGAGGTGTAGTCGAGGTAACTGTGGGAGTCAGTGGGTTTGTAAAAGATGTCTGTGGTTAATCTGTCTCCGGAGATGGAGACAGAAAGATCCAGAAAGGGGGGAGAGGTGCTGGAGACGGACCGGGTGAATCTGAGGGCAGGGTGGAAGTTGGGGGCAAAGTTGATGGAATTGACGAGCTCAGCACGGGTGCAGGAAGCAGCCCCAGTGCAGTCGTCAAGGTAGCGGAGAAAGAGTTGGGGGGCGTTACCGGTGTAGGCCTGGAACATGGACGGTTCCACGTAGCCGACAAAGAGGCAGGCATAGCTGGGGCCCACACAAGGTCCCATGGCTACACCTTTGGTTTGGAAACAATAACTGAGATTGAAGGAATTGTTGTTGAATGAAGAACAGTCCTTATGTTATTGGGAATCTTGGGAGAACTCCTCATCAGGAGCAGAAAGAGGATTTGTGCCTCTTGATGTTCCAAAGGGTTTTACAGCTACTGAAGGCCATTCTGTTGCAACGTGGGGAGCATGTGATCTGTGCAGAAGCAAGCTCCCACAATAACACCTGCATGGGATGAAGGATAAATCTTTATTAGGACACCAGCGATACCTTCTCTGCTCTTTTTAAATGAAGTCAGTGGTGATCTGCAGCCTGCTGAGGGTGTGTCCCAGACCTTGGGTCAATGCCTCAGCTGAGAGGCAACAATCTCAACTGTGCAGCAGGTTCTTGTGGTCTAGCCTTTGTTGTGAGGCTTGGCCTTCTGACTCATAGGTATGTATACTTGCCACAGACCCACAGCTGACACATGCACAGGGTGGCAACCCCCAATGTATGCACTTGCGCATATGACGGTCATGTACATATTGCCAGTTGCAAGTCATAGTTCCATTTACCAACATAAACCCATAACCCCCTACTCCTTCCTATCCATGTACCTGCACAAATGCTTTTTAAACATTGTAATCGTACCTGCATCTACCACTTCCTCTGGCAGCTCGTTCTAGATACCCACTGCCCTCTGTGAGGAAAACATGCTCTCAGATCAATACAAGAGGGCATGGCTTTAAAGTAATGGGTGGGAAGTTCAAGGGAGATATCAGAGGAAGGTCTTTTACCCAGAGAGTGTTTGGGGCATGGAATGTGCTGCCTGGGAGGCAGGTACATTGGTCAAATTCAAGAGATTGCTAGATAAGCATATGGAGGAATTTAAAATAGAGGAATATGTGGGAGGAAGGGGTTAGATAGTCTTAGGCGAGGTTTAAAGGTCGGCACAACATTGTGGGCCAAAGGGCCTGTATTGTTCTGTACTGTTCTATGTATATCAAATGCCTTCTTCACTACCCTATCCACTTCTGTCACCAATTTCAGGGAGTTCTGAATCTGCCCCGCAAGCTCCCTCTGTACATCAACAGTCCTGAGGTCCCTGCCGTTTACAGTATGTGCCCTGTAGTATACAAGAGTGTGTGTTTAACATGCCTCTCCAAAAACATGCGCTCTGATGTCATTACAAATATAATAATGAAACAGATTTTCAGTTGAACAAATAAATGAATTTAAATGTTTCTGTCAGGAGTTGCTTTGAAATGGACTACAACTATTGCACTCACAGGAAGCAGTGTTCTATTCAAGTCCTTCAGATGTTATTTTATGGATTTTTATCCTATTTAACAGATTAACAATTTGTGAATGTAGAGGGGAACGGAATGGGAAGTGGCAAGTACTCCACAGTCACAGACTGGAAGGTTGGCCCCATCCCAATCCTCCACCAGAAATGTAATGTTCAAAGGTCAAGGAGAGGCTATCGTGCCCAGAGCAATTATAGATATGTTTAGAAGAGGCACTTGTCCCATAGAATGGCCCCGTGCTGTTTCTTCACATCACAGAACAATGGGATGGGCAAACTGAGAATGAAACTTCTCTGACCACATGGACAGGGAACGACAAGCAGAAGGGCTTGGGAAAATATCATTAAAACGTAGCAGTGCTAACACCTTGTTCAAATCTGAAAATCAAAGAAAGATCAACATATGGATCAAATGAAGAATTATTGGTTCTGTTCTGGATTTGCCTCCGTTCCTATCTCCTTGGTGAAATGTGACTCCATTATGATCAAACCGTCGAGTGCTGACCAGAAATGAAGCACAGACTGAAATCAAAGCGGTTTACATTCCAGTCAATGAATGATCTGTTCTTTCCAACTATCACTAATCTGAACACATTCACTCAAATCTAACTCATACAACCAATAAAAAGGATTCATTTAATAATTCCAAATATCCTAATCTCAAAGCAAGCAATTACTCATTGCATTTAACAAATATTTTTACCTACTGTTGCAAATCACAAATCTGTAAGATTATAGGAAAAAACCCAGATTACATTTAGATCAGTATGTACTGAGAAATTGTTCTTAAGGAAATGTCACCTCCCACTGCCACAGAAAGTAAACGTTCTGTAATTACAGAGGTGTAAGTGTACTCACTGGAGGTCTTAACCTGATAGGTAATGAATTTAATGGAAATGAGCTAACTACCCACTGTCTGTTGTATGAAGGAGGATAAAGTTTAAGAGCTGAAACTTTTCTGTAAGTATTTGGGACATCAGGTACCACACTATACCTGTGAAAATGATGACTGATGGAAGTGTGGCACTGTCACACAGAGATTTGATAATCCCAACAAATTAAAAGGAAAACTCCATTCAGATTGTACAAAGCACTGAACTTTCCAATTTAACTCCAGGTCTCTGCACAAACATTCACCAGATTGTGAGCACTTACGCCCCTTTTCAGAAAAATGCAAGATTGAGGATGTGACTTGATGTGACAGGACTGAGAGTGATGTGCTGCCCCATCAGTGCTTCCAGCACTCCACACCCCGTCCAGGAGAAGGGAACGCGCCGAGTTCAGTGGTCATCTCAATAGCAGAGTCTTCCAGTCTCAATCTCAAGTGCACTGTAACCTCTCTGCTTACATGCAGCATTCACCTCAAACAAACTGGTGCAGCGATGCTTGCAGTATATCCTCTGTACCAATACATGGCTATTCATTGCAGAACGCTATATCAAAAAGCAGGTACCTACTGACTCTAGTATCTGCAGACATAAGACACATCAGGCATTGTATTTTCTGCGTTCTCATCCGTCTTCTCCTTTGCTGTGTTTGAGGTTACACTGGTACAGCTTACACTGAAGCTTGCCACTCTCGAACCATCCCAATACAACGAACAGGGCCACTATTTTGATTTTTCAATTTGCTCGGTAAAAATCTTAAACCAATAGATGTGGCCAGGATACAAACTTCTGCTTGCAGATGTTTTCTTTGCAGCCTTAATATTTGACAGGATACTAGCACAGAATTCTTAGAAGTGCATTAAAAAGCTGCATATAAATTCAGGGCCTTATATCTACATTTGTAATCTTGTCACGCCAGTTCTTATAAAATGATTGCAATTCATTATAATACAAACCATTAAACAACAATCCTCCAAATATAATACTGGGGCAATAAATCTGTATAAACGGAAATAATTGCTTTGGTTCTGCACTGCATGAAGCTTCATTCGCAGCTGAATTGTTTACTTGTTGTTTTCAATTTTAAAATAATCCAAACCGTATTTGCAGTTTGAGAGATTATCTTGTTAGTCAGTGCGTTAACTGCTGAGGGTGGTACAATCACAGGTTCTTCACTGATGTGAAGTTGTTGACATGTGACAATGCATTGGAGGTTCTTACCCTAATTGGCCTGAAAGGGGCAAGGCAGAAGTTATGAGATAACCAAGGTTTGTTAATGTAACGGGGTAACAGAAGTAGGAAGGAGAAAGAAGGCCTTAGTCTAAGTCTCACATGGACCGTGGATGACTTCATAATTGAGACCGATGACTAAGGTCAGGGTAAAATTACTAACAGTTTCCTATTTTCTCACATAGGAAAAAAATCATATTGAAATTCGCGATTGCATTTTCCAGGTCAGATGAGTGTTACGGTAACCTCATATCACACCTGAGAGTTACTCGTCGTAATTCAAAGTTGCTTAATTCATATAACATGCTAAAGATGATTTCAATTTATTTGTGCAATTCTATAGACTACAGCAATTTTTCCAATTTGATTAAGATAGGTGTTAGCCACAAAAAGCACTCCAGTGATAGGTTTCCAGTCTGCAGTCATTTTCCAGCAATAAATACATTCTAATGGGCAAGAGGAAAGATGGAGGAAGTAACACTTGCATTAAAAATCAGCTGTCAGGAAAAGGCAAATTGCAGGTTGTCCCATTGCATTTCCTCAATACTAATAGGTGAGACCTTTACAACATTTTCCTTTCCCTGGATTTACTAATGTCATCAGTTTCGTCCACCAAGACACTGATTACTGGACAAACTACAGAGCAAACAAGTTCTCCATATACATGGATCACTGACTAATGCCCATCTTAGACAGTCTGAACAACATATGCATCAGTCAGATCTACATTTGTTCCTGGGCATATTGAAAGAGTGCTTTGTAGGTAACTTTCAATTTTTATACATGAAATCACAATATTAGAAGCATAATTCAAAGGCAAACAGATGACTAAAATTAGGTATCTCTCTCAAAATGAAGCTCCTTTGTGATCAAGAATTCAATAAAATTTAAGCTGAATTTTCACATTGGAACATTTTAAATCAACTCGAAAGTACCGGTAATTTTGGGAAAATTGAACCTCAGAATAAATCATAAACAATTACTTGAAGTCATGTGTGAACATCTAAAAACAACGATAAACATATAAAAAGAAACAATTCCACTGCAATGTACTCTGGTCAACACCCACAGTTCAACAGAGAAACCAAAAGCAGGACCCCTTTGTTCAGTCCCCAAGAGTGACCCTCAGCTTTTGGTCGCATCAATTCTCCACCCACATCTCCTCTGACCACTCTGCCTTTGACCTCTCACATTGTTCCAACAAGAATTACGCTTCATTTTCTAACCAGGTACATTGCAACTTACCCAATACAGAATTCAACAAATTCAGATCATGGTCATCCTAGCGTGACTTTTGACATTTGCACTTTGTTCCCTACTTCCTTTTCTGGTGTTTCAGGTTTCATCCATCTGCTCTTCGGTACACCAGCCCCAGACGCATTGTGTAATTCACCAGCCGTCACGACCTTCTCTCAGCAGGCACCACCCCCACTTGTGACATCCAGTTTCCCCTGGTCTCAGCCCTAGCACAGACATTCCCTTTCCTCTACAACTTTAAACATTCATTTCTGACTTTTTCCAATTCTGATGAAAAGTCCTCAGCCTAAAACATTAACCTCTGTTCCTACCTCCACAGACGCTGCTTGACCTGCTGAGTGTTTCCAGCATTTGTTTCTAGTTAATATGAGTGGTCAAGTTATTGGAACAACATCCAATGAAGACTTGAGCTCAAATTCCACTGTGGCAACTGGGGAATGTAAATTCCAGGAAAGTAACTAATCCTGACAGTGATAGGACCAGATTGATATTACACTCACCCTGGTTCATGAAGATCCTTTAGGGAAGGTAATCTGCCATTGATGCTCAGTCTGGTCTACCTGTGGTTCCATCACGAGCTGACCCTCAATGGCCATCCAGAATTGTTCATCAAGCCCTCTAAATTCAGGCCTCCAACCTGTGGACATGTAATAGCCAGAGATTTAGCTCGTTCATCTGATTTTATATCTCACTTTCGCTCTAATTCTCTGCTAACCTGAGAGGCTATCGAGAGGCATCAACTTTCTCCATATTGCTTTTACCTCTGGTGGTACTGAACCTCGTTTGAGGAAATTATGTGCTTCCTATTCTTTGCTAACTGCCTTGACCATCAGATTTCCTTTCAATTTATCCAAGAGAAATTCATTTTAATCCAACCGACACAGGAGCTTTATCCCACCTTTTCCCCCAGACTTTACAGGAAATAACAAGAGTTACAACTTGCTAAGATTCGATTTACGTGATTGGACAAAGTCAGTGGGAGTTGGTGACCTTGCAGTGTTGGGGGACTATCAGCTCTTTCCTGTTTGGTGGTGGGGGTGGGGTGGGGAGGGGGGTGGAGGGAGATGCTGTCGATGAAGTGGAGGAGGCCTGCGGCTAATCATTAACTCAGGAGCATGGGAGTTATTCAGCTTCAGGGAGCTGCTGTTCAACTGTTCCAACCTTCTCACCACTCCATCTTCACCAGTACATACAGTACCAAGGCAACTCCACCCAGGGAGAGGAAACAGTTATTCATTCACAGCACGGTACTGGAGGCACAACTGGGAGCAAGGGTGGTCATTCTCAGCACCCAATGGAGAAATACTTGGCACATTTGTCATCTTCCTCTAGAACTCTCTTGCTTCAGCAATTTTTCCCTTTGAAATAGAAAACTATCGATGTCGTTCCGTAAGCTAATGAGGATAAGAGAGAAAAATAGGGAATTGATATGCTTTTTGGTCTAATGTTAGTTTGAACATCAGTGGGAAACTGACATTGGTGGGTGAATGAGTGTTGAACGGTAACATGATGAGCAGAGAGAGCTGGTGTAGAGTTGTCTTTATGTCCAGTGAAACCTATTAAACTTTTTGAGGAGGTAACAATTCTCAGGGATGAGGGTTTTCCCTTACACATTGGAGTTTAGAACGAAATTCTCCCTTGAGTCACGCTGGAGTTGAGAACTGGAGGTGGTCTCAGCATGAGGAGGTGACCATTAGGTGAAGTAGGGATAGTTCTATTCTGCAGGGGATTGTAGGTCTGTGGAGTTTCTTCCTGGAGGTTCAGTCACTTGTACATTGAAGGCTGAGATGGATAGTATGGGAATGTGGGTCAGAGGGAGTGTGGACTCAGAGCACAACATCAGCCATGAGAATCACAGAAAATTGGCAACACACCAGGAGGCCATTCAGCCCATCCTATGCCAGATGAGAAGGAGTTGTCTGGCCTAACCCCAGCTTCCAGCTCCAGATCTATAACTCTGCATGTCATGGCTCTTAGAATGTGGGGAGGACTCTTGGCTCCATCACCCTCTGGGGCAGTGAACTCTCCACCACCCCCCACCCTCTGGGGCAGTGAATTCTCCACTCCCCCCACCCTCTGGGTGAAAACATGCCCCTCGCCTCCCCGCTACCCATTAGTGTAAACCTATGGCCAGTCCTTGATCCCTCCGCTGACGGTAACAGTGTTTCCCATTCCAGGAGGTCCTTCAGAACTGACACAACCCAGTTAGGTTTCCCTCAGTCTGTTGCAAAAACCGCCCTATTTATCCAATCTTCACTCATGGTTATAACCTCCCAGTCCCAGCAACCTCCCAGTCAACCTCCTCTGCACCCTCTCCAGTTCATCACACCTGTAACGTGGTGACCAGAGCTGTATGCAGTGTTCAAGCTGTGCGCTGCCTGGTGTTGTACACAGTTCCAGCAGCATCTCTCTGCCTACATTCAATGCCTCCGCTGATTAAGGAGAGTATTCCATATGCCATTTTAACTCCGATTGACCTGTCCTGCTACCTTTGAGGAACTTTGGACAGAGACTCCAGATCCACATCTCCCCCCACCCGCTGCACCTCCCCAGATACATTCCCTGTCTGGTGTCATTCCAGCTGGCAGGTTCCTTCCCAGCTGCCCAGGACTGACATTCTCTGATGCTGGAAGTTTTCCTCTCCCCCAGCACCCACCTCTGGTGTGGTTGTTGGACAGCGGAGCGGACCGGAGGAGCTCTCTGCTCTATCCCCCTTCTACTGTACGTTAGGGTCCCGCCAGATGTTATTTATTTGGATGTCTTGAAGGCACTAAATACAGCTCCACATAAACTGCTGTCACACAACAGAACCTAGATTTCAGGCAACCTATTGATTCACGTCAGGAGTTGAAGAGCCGTCTGGAGATTGAGGCTGAGAAACAGTCACCTTATATTTGAATGGCATTAAGACGAAGTTGACTGTAGCCCCAATACTGTCATTAGAAGTCCTCTACAAATCACCACCCTCCCCTGCGGGGTGTACAGAGCACCACTCTCAGGTTCCACATTCTGCTGATTTCAGCACACAGTTCCTTATCGATCCATAGAAACCGCCCTTGGTCATCCAGCTGTAACCTGCACAGCTCACCTGGAACGGTACACAGTCCAATATCAGCAGCCCCCTTCCAAATCCTGCTGCAGTGATGGGAGGGGCAGGAGTGTGTCCTCAGGAGGGGTCAGGGGCACCAGGGCAGAACAGAGACTTCCAGGGCTCCAGCAGACTGTTCATGGGAAGTGTCTGCGAGGAGCAATAATCCACAAGTGTAGTGTCTGAGCCTCACTGTGGGGAAACCGGAAATGGAGGTGAACCTCATGTCCTGTGTGCTGAAGGAGAATAGACGGCACCGGTGATGTGTTGTTAAGGTGCCACTTTACAGGCTTATCAGAAAAGTTGAAGCTCGTGGTGCAAAAAGGGACAATGATAGTGTGAAGATGAAGTTGGCTGAGTAACAGCCGGTCACTGTGAGCGGTTGCTTACCAGCGGAATGTGAATATTGGCTTTGTGAATATTATCTGTGAATATTCCAGAGTTCAGTGTTAGGGCCGTTGCTTTTTCTGATCCATGTTCATGACATGATGAATAGGTATTTTTCTCTTCACTGTCCTGTATAATTTGTATATAGTTTATGTTCTGTTCATTGTCTGAATCTGTGTGCCTGTAATGCAGCTGCAAACAAGTTTTTCATTGTACCTGTACCTCACCGTACTGGTGCACATGACAATAAACTCGACTCGACTAAGACTTGAGGGGACAACCCACAATTTCTAAATTTAAGGATGACACAAAACTTGGCTGTATTACTGTCAGTGAGGAGGACGGTGATAGATTGCAGTGGGGTATGGACAGGCCAGTGGAGTGGGCAGACATGTGCCAGACAACGTGGAGAAATGGGAGGTGATGCGTTTCGGTCAGAAGAATGGGGAGAGAGGATGGAGAATAAGGAATACTGTCCTGATGGGGTGATGGAGCAGAGGGACCAGGGTATGGGTGCCCCAGTCATTGGAAATGACAGGGCAGGTGGGGGAAGTGGGGAATAAGGGCAACACCGATCTGGGCTTTATTAGTAGAGGCATCGAGTACAAAACAGGGAAATGTTTATAAAGCATGAGTTCAGTCCCAGCTGGGGTACTGTGTTCAATTCTGGTCACCTCATTACAGGAAGTTTGTGAGGTGTTGGAGATGGTGCAGGAAAGGTTTGCCAGAATGGTTCCTGGGATGATGGACTATAGTTACCAGGAAACATTAGGGAGGCTGGGACTGTTTTCTGTGGAGAGGGGGCTGAGGAGAGATCTGGTTGAGGTGTGTAAGATGAGGAGGGATCTGGGCAGAGTGGACAGTGGGAGGTTGTTTCCATTGTGGAGGGGTCCAGGAGTAAAGGTGATTGGTAATAACTAAAAGGGAAGAGAATTAAGGGTGACGTGAAAAAACTATTTCATACACATGTGGTTGAATGTGGAGTGCACTGTCTGCATATGTGGGCCAGGCAATTTCCATTGTGAAGTCAAAATGAGCTTGGATATAGTGAAGAAAAATTTGCAAGGCTGCGGAGAAAGGGCCAGGGTGAGTTGCTCTGGAAGAGAGTTGGCACAAATGTGATGGGTCAAGTGGTCTCCTTCTTTGGAGTTTAGAAGAAGGACAGGTAATGTTACTGAAATGTGCAAGATCCTGAGGAGGTTTGACAGAATTGATGTCAAGATGTGTCCATGAGTGGGAAAGTGTTGAACAAAGGGAGACGGTTACAAGATAAGCAGGTGACCATCTAACACTGACTTGCGTAGGAACTGGTGGCAGTGAACCTCTGGAATTCTCTTCTCCAGATCTTTGTGGAGGAGAGATCACTGGATCACATCCCTTGGACTCCTTTCCTGTTGGGAGAACAATCTCAGATTGTGCTCTGACCTTTCTAAGGACCTTCTCATCAGCTTAAGGTGAGGTGGATGGGATGGAATGTAACAACCAGAGCTTCCAAAAGGTTCCACAAATCTTCCTGGCTATTGCACTCATTATGCCTTGCTGAGAAGCTCAATATGGTATTGGTATTGCAATATCTCACATGCTTTGTAGACGACACAAAGGTCGGTGGTGTTGTGGATAGTGTGGAGGGCTGTTGAAGCTTACAGATGCAGAGCTGGGCTGAGAAGTGGCAGATGGAGTTCAATCCGGAGAAGTGTGAGGTGGTACACTTTGGAAGGACTAACTCCAAGGCAGAGTACAAGGTTAATGGCAGGATTCTGGGCAGTGTAGAGGAGCAGAGGGATCTGGGGGTCATATCCACAGTTCACTGAAAGTTGCCACACAGGTGGATAGGGTAGTTAAGAAAGTTTATGGGATGTTGGCTTTCATAAGTCGTTGGATCAAGTTTAAGAGCTGCGAGGTAATGATGCAGCTCTACAAAATTCTGGTTAGACCACACTTGGAGTACTGTGTCCAATTCTGGTCGCCTCATTATAGGAAGGATGTGGAGGCATTGGAAAGGGTGCAGAGGAGATTTACCAGGATGATGCCTGGATTAGAGAGTATGGATTATGAGGAGAGACTAAAGGAGCTAGGGCTTTACTCTTTGGAGAGAAAGAGGATGAGAGGAGACATGATAGAGGTGTACAAAATATTAAGAGGAATAGATAGAGTGGACAGCCAGCACCTCTTCTCCAGGGCACCAATGCTCAATACAAGAGGGCATGGCTTTAAGGTAATGGGTGGGAAGTTCAAGGGAGATGTCAGAGGGAGGTTCTTTACCCAGAGAGTGGTTGGTGCATGGAATGCGCTGCCTGGAGTGGTGGTGGAGGCTGATACGTTGGTCAAGTTCAAGAGATTGTTAGATAAGCATATGGAGGAATTTAAAATGGAGGGATACGTGGGAGGAAGGGGTTAGATAGTCTTAGGCATGGTTTAAAGGTCGGCACAACATGGTGGGCCGAAGGGCCTTATTGTGCTGTATTGTTCTATGGTTCATTACATTCTCAATGTACAGGAACCCCAGGGCCCTCTGGAGAGTGTGCCTCTCCCTTCCTTGACAAAATGCATCACCTCCCACTTCTCTGCATGGTTTGTAGTCTCAGTGACATCTGCCTGTCCATGTCCTTTGGCTTCACCTCGCTGTTGGTCACACCTCAAGTTTGGTTATCAACATTCTTTCACAATTTTCTGTATTCCAACATCCATAGAACATAGAACATCACAGCACAGTACAGGCCCTTCAGCCCACGATGTTGTGCCAGTGTTTTACTTCCCACAAAACCCTCCATTTTTCTACCATCCATGTGCCTATCTAAGAGTCTCTTAAATGCCCCCGATGTATCTGCCTCCACCAGCACCCCCGGCAGCACGTTCCACGCACCCACCACACTGTGTAAAAAAACTTACCTCTGATATGCCCCATTGTACTTTCCTCCAATCACCTTAAATTACGCCTCCTCATGTTAGCTATTTCCACCTTGGGAAAAAGTCTCTGACTGTCCACCCGATCTATGCCTCTTCTCATCTTGTTCATCTCTATAAGGTCACCTCTCGTCCTCCTCCTCTCCAAAGAGAAAAGCTCCAGCTCGCTCAACCTGTCCTCATAAGACATGCTCTCCAATCCAGGCAGCATCCTGGTAAATCTCCTCTGCACCCACTCTAAAGCTTCCACATCCTTCCTATAATGAGGCGACCAGAACTGAACACAATATTGTAAGTGTTGTCAAACTAGGGTTTTATAGAGCTGCAACATTACCTCACGGCTCTTGAACTCAATCCCCTGACTAATGAAGGCCAACACGACATAAGCCTTCTTAACAACCCTATCAACCTGCGCAACAATTTTGAGGGATCTATGGACTTGGACCCCAAGATCCCTCTGTTCTACATTGCTAAGAATCCTGCCATTAACCCTGTATTATGCCTTCAAATTTGAACTTTCAAAGGGACTCTTCACACTTTACCGGATTGAACTCCATCTGCCACTTCTCAGCCCAGCTTTGCATCCTATCAATGTCCCATTGTAACCCTTGACAACCTTCTATACTATCCACAACACCAGCAACCTTCATGTCATCTGCTAACTTACTAACCCACCCTTCCTCATCCTCATCCAAGTCATTTATAAAAGTCACAAAGAGCAGGGGTCCCAGAACAGATCCCTGTGGAACACCACTGGTCACCAACTTCCAGGCAGAATACACTTCATCTACAACCACCCACTGGGCAAGCCAATTCCAAATCCACAGCACCAAGTTTCCCTGGATCCCATGCCTCCAGACCTTCTGAATGAGCCCATCATGGGGAACCTTATCAAACGCCTTACTAAAATCCATGTACACCACATCTACTGCTCTACCTTCATCAATGTGCTTTGTCACATCCTCAAAGAATTCAATCAGACTTATGAGGCATGACCATGCTGACTGTCCCTAATCAGCCTATGCTTCTCCAAATACTCATAAATCCTGTCCCTAAGAATTTTTTCTAATAATTTGCCCACCACTGAAGTAAGACTCACTAGTCTATAATTCCCAGGGTTATCCCTACTCTCTTTCTTGAACAAAGGAATAACATTTACCATCCTGCAATCATCTGGTACTACTTCAGTGGCAAGTGAGGATGCAAAGATCATTGTCAAGGGCTCAGATATTTCTTCCCTTGCTTCCCGTAGTATACTGGGATATATCCCATCCGGCCCTGGGGACTTATCCATCCTAAAGATTTTCAGAAGTTCCAGCACATCCTCCTTCTTAACATCGACATGTTCTAGATTATCAGCCTGTTTTACGCTGTCCTCACAAACGTCAAGGTCTCTCTCACAGGTGAACACTAAAGCAAAGTATTCATTAATGACCTCCTCTACCTCTTCCAACTCCTGGCACATGTTTCCTCCTCTATCCCCAATCGGTCCTACCTTCACTCTAGTCATCCTCCTGTTCTTCAAATATGAGTGGAATGCCTTGGGGTTTTCCCTAATCCTACTCACCAAGGCCTTCTCATGCTGCTTTCTAGCTCTCCTAAGTCCATTCTTAAGCTTGTTCCTGGCTACCTTATAACTCTCTGGAGCCCTGTCTGATCCTAAACCTTAAGTAAGCTTCTTTCTTCCTCTTCACTAGATATTCCACATCTCTTGTCAACCACGGTTCCTTCACCCTACCATCCTTTTCCTGCCTCAATGGGACAAACCTATCCAGAACCCCCTGCAAGTGATTCTAAACAACCTCCACATTTCCATTGTGCATGTTCCTGAGTGCATCTGCTCCCAATTTACACTCCCAAGTTCCTGCCTAATAGCATCATAATTCCCCCTTCCCCAATTAAATACTTTCCCATACTGTCCTCTCCTATCCCTCTCCAAGGCAAGGGTAAAGGTCAGGAAGTTGTGGTCATTGTCTCTGAAATGTTCACCCACCGAGAGATCTGACAGCTGACCAGGTTCATTGCCTAGTAGCAGATCCAGAATGGCTTCTCCTCAAGTCAGCTTATCTACATATTGTGTCAGGTATCCTTCCTGGACATAACTAACAAATTCTGCCCCATCCAAACCTTTTGCACTAAGGAGGTGCCAATCAATATTAGGGAAGTTGAAGTCACCCATGACAACAACCCTTTGTTTGGTCACCATTAAATCTTTTGCCAGTAAATCCAGCCTGCGATCTCTCTCTTTGCCAGCTTGATCCAGTTCAGCAATTAATAGCTGTTGTTTAACACTCTCCTGTATGAGTGTGGTCTGTCTGTCTTCAATATCTTTTAACAGCGTTTCCAAAGTGGCAAATCTCTGGTCAAGCTTTTTATCCAGTTTAGAGATGGCTTCCAAAGTGAGTTGAGGGTCTCCGTTACCCTTGCTATCAGCTCCAGACTTAGCTCTAGTATTCATTCCAACACTTAGAAGTCAAAATCAATCTTGTAAAAGTGTTATAAAAATCTTAGTAAAGGGTGGTGCATAAAGAGTTAAAAGGTAAGTGGAGCAAAGCCAAGATATGACCTACTCCATGTAGCACCACCAAAAGACTCCCCTTCTACAGCTGTGACACTGTCCCTGATCAGCAAGCCACTCCCCACCTCTTTTATCTCCGTCTCTGTCCCTTTTGAAACATCTAAACCCTGGAACATCCAGCAGCCATTCCTGCCCTGTGACAGCCAAGTCTCTGTAATGACCACAACATCATAGTTCCATGTGCTGACCCATGCTCTAAGTTCATCACCCTTGTTCCTGATACTTCTTGCTTTGAAACAGACACACTTCAACCCATCCAACCGACTGCAATTTTCCTCAATCAAATGCCTATCCTTCCTCACAGTCTCCCTACACGCTGCATCAACCTGCACACCAGCTGCCCCATCCTCTGACCTATCACTCGAGTTCCCATCCCCCTGCCAAACTAGTTTAAACCCTCCACAACAGCTCCAGCAAACCTGCCCGCAAGGATATTGGCCCCCCTCTAGTTCAGGTGTAACCCATCCCTTTTGTACAGGTTGTACCTTCCCCAGAAGAGATCCCAATGATCAACAAATCTGAAACCCTGCCCCCTGCACCAATTCCTCAGCCACGCATTCATCTGCCAAATTATCCTATTCTTACCCTCACTGGTGCGTGGCACAGGCAGCAATCCAGAGATTACTACCCTTGAGGTCCTGTTATTCAGCTTCCTACCTAGTTCCCCATATTCACTTTTCAGGACCTCATCCTTTTTCCTACCTACATCATTGGTACCAATGTGTACCACGACTTCTGGCTGCTGACCCTCCCCTTTTAGAATGCTGTGGGTCCAAATCCCACTTATGAACAATAAAAGCAGTGGTCCCAGCAAGGAGCTGAGGAATCACCAGTGACATTCTCCTTTAGTCCGAAAACAACTGTTTGCAACTCACTCCTTCACATCCACAAGCCAATCTTTTATCCAACCTGACACCATCCCTCTATTCCATGGGCTTTGGTTTTGTCGACCAGCCTTATGTGATTCTTTGTTAGACACTTTCTCAAAATCCACCCAGACAACATCGACCACACTCCCTTCATCAGCCTGTCACTTCTGTTCATCAGCCATGATCTACAAATCCCTGCTGGCTCTCCTCAGCTAACTCAAACCCCTCGCTCTGCACGTTCTTACTTTCCTTGATTATTGTTTCCTCCAACCCCACCACTGATGTTAAACTGACTTTCCTGTGGTGACCATGACTTTCCTTGATCCCTTTTTGAACAAAGGTGTCACATTTCCCACTCTCCAAACCTCTGACATGTCCCCAATATCTGAGGAAGATGGGGAATTATTGCAAGCTGCAGAAGCATGGAGTTGTACAGCACGGGAACAGGCCCTTCAGCCCACCTCACCCACGCCGACCTTTTTCTCCATCCACTTTCTCCATCCCTACTCGCGTTAACATGCGGGCTTGCAGACCATTGAGACCTGGTGACTCATCCATTCAAGATACAGCAGCCTTCCCAGTATATCCAGCCCATTAATCCTCACACCATCCATTACCCTGAACATCTCTCCCACTGATATTCGGTAGCATTCTCTCCATCAGTAGACACTGGATAAAGCTTCTCATTGATTACTCCAACCTTGACCTGTGCTCCTTCACAAGTATCTCCTTCTTCCATCTGAAGATGCCCGACCCTGCCACTTACTATTTATGCCTTTGGAAGGTTTCTGGGTTGCAGTTTATATTCATTGCCTTTCTGTTCTCGCTTTGTCCCTTTTCCAGCCTTTTATCCCCTTCACTTTCCCCTTCTTGTATTTAGCCTTCTTCTTGCTGACATACAACATAGCCCACCACTTCCTTTTTTTGTTTCATTATCCCATCGCCACCCAAGGAGCCGTGGCCTTGATCCAACACACACAGAGTGCTGGAGGAACTCAGCAGATCAGGCAGCATCTATGGAGGGAAATAAACAGTCAACAATTTGGGTGTCCTGGGTCTCGACTCAAAATGTCGACTGTTTATTTCCCTCCACAGATGCTGCCTGACCTGCTGAGTTCCTCCAGCATTGTGTGTGTTACTCCAGATTCCAGCATCTGCAGAACCTCTTGTGGCCTTTATCCAACTATTTTTTGTATTTGTGGGAATGTACAAGCACTTACACAAAATGTTTCCTCCTGAGTGATCTCCCATTGTCATGGAGATTCAAAGAGTTATACGGCACAGAACAGGGCCCTTCAGTCAACTTGTCCTTGAAGATCAAGAATGGCTATCACATCTGGCATTTGCCTGCATTTGACCCCATTTCTCTAAACCTTTCCTATCCATGTACTTATCCAAATGCCTTTTAAATGTTGTAATTGTACCTGTCTCCAACAGGATCTAGATCAGCTGGGAAAGTGGGTCAAGGAGTGGCAGATGGAACTTAACTCGGACAATGCAAAGTGTTGCACTTTGATCGGGTAAACCAAGACAGGACTTACATAGTAACTGGCAGGGCACTGGAGAGTGTTATAGAACAGAGAGACCTAGGGGTACAACAACATAGTTCGACACAGGTAGACAGGGTGGTGAAGAAGGTGTTTGGCATGCTAGCCTTCCTCAGTCAGAGCAATGAGTACAGGAGTTGAGATGTCATGCTACAACTATACAAGACATTGGAGAGACCACACTTGGAGTATTGTTGCAGTTCTGGTTGCCCAGCTACAGGAAAGATGTCATGAAGCTGGAGAGGGTGCAGAAAGATTTACGAGGATGTTACTGGGACTGGAGAACTTTTGTGATAAAGAGAGGCTGGACAGGCTGCAACTGTTTTTTCCCTGGAGTGTACGAAGCTGAGAGGTGACCTTACGGAAGTTTATAAAATCATGAGGGGCATAGATAGGGTGAACGGTCACAGACCTTTTCCCACCGTAAGGGAGTCTAAAACTAGAGGGCACAGGTTGAAGGTGAGAGGGGAAAGATTTAAAGGGGAGCTGAGGGGCAACGTTTGCCATACAGAGGGTGGTGGGTGTGGAACGAGCTGCCAGAGGAAGGTACAATTATGTTTAAAAGACATTTGGATAGCGACATGGTTAGGAAAGATTTAGATATGGGCCAAACACAGGTAAATGGGACTCAGCATGGACAGGTTGGGCTGTTTTCACACCGTGTAACTCTGACTCTGTGACCTCCTCCAGTTTCTTCAATACAGCTTTTCCTGTCAATCTTTGATTCCATTTAACACTGGCGTTCCCTCACATCTGAATTAGCTCCCATCCAATTTAGAAATTCTACTTGAGGTTGTATCTTTCTTTTCTTCATACTAATCTAAACCTTATGATACAATGACCAACCTTCACCATGTGTTCTTACAGTGTCACCTGGTCTGCTCGTCCCATCTCATTCCCCAGCACCAGACCAGCCATGTTCCTAGTTGGACATACTGGTCAAGGAGGTTGTCTCAACAGATGCCCATTGCCTCTGATCTATCATTATCCCAGATAGTTTACTCACAATATGGGTTCCTTAGAAGCAGTCTGATGCTGTATCAAGGCAACAAAGCAAATACTATTTTCATGCCATTTAATATGGTTTTCTGCACATAATATGCAGTATGTTAATATTTGGATGGTGGTGATTGTCTCTCAGGCCATCATTACACATTGTATAGCAAAACTGGGCTCAGTTCAACAACAACAGCTTGATTTAGGGTAACAAGCAGCAGTGCTGAATTCTGAACCCATTGTCAACATCGGTTCAGATGCTGCAGAACCACAATAATCTTGTCAAACTAATGAAGAGTCATTGGGCCAACTGTGGGTCACCTAACAAAGCACAAACTGAGGGGCCCATTTTCAGACTAACTTGGTATGCACTGTCCAATTCTCACTGCATTTCCTGGCTCGATCATTGAGAGCGACTGCAATTATGTGCGCAGAGATAGTGATAAGGAGCATATTATCACCAGCTCCCCCAGCACTCAGTGGTGCTACCTTGGAAAGCTCCTTTGGTTAAACAGAGAAGTTTATAAAGCTGTTTGGAGTCAGATTAGATGATTGAGAGCCAAATCAGCAAGTTAAGATGCAGTTTTGATGCTGTGTATGTTGTACTAAAGTATTTAAAGAATTTAAACCAGTAGAAATAATGAAATTCTTTTGACCTATATAAATGACTCCTGATACATGGCTCTGACAAGCTGTTCAAGGCTCTTCACAAATCGCTGGTACGTTAATTTGGGAAAACAATCTACATGTAATTGGAAACGATTGCTATCACCGCCCTCGGAACAGTTTTGGAGGTAGATTCATTACTGCAACTGCACACACACTAACGTTGTTGATTAGCTTCAGACTGGTGAACACAGATTACAAAGTGCTGATAATTACTATTGTGTCTGAGTCTGTTGTGTTCTTTCCATTCTGAAGCAGGTTTGCCAAAGGTTTCAGGGGTTTTGCTGCTTTTGTATTACTGTCAGAGCTGAGCAAGCCGGACTGAGACTGAAGGACTGGTCCACATTCTCCAGGGTTTGTTCCTGCATAGCAACATGGAGCTCGCATATCTACAGCTCTGTGCTCTGCAGTTCAATGTGTGGCTCTGGAGTGGAGGCAATGAAGGTTTCTCAATCATCCTGTAGATTAGCTCCACTCTGGCAGGGAGAGTGTTGATGGTGAGGATTGTGGCCACAAAGGTTGAGGAAAGGATTGAGTTGATGACCTGGTCTTGCTCGACCCCATCCTTCACTGGACCTATTGGTTAGAATCACGGCTTGCACATCATCGTGGAGACAATGTAGAAAGAGACAAATTAGTGAGGCTACCTAAATTTGGGAAGGATTCTGCACAGTCCTCAGTTGACAGAATCAAAGGCTTTAATGGGGTCAGAGCAAGGTCAGGTTTGCTGCAGTTTTAGGAGCACCCATTCACTGGTTTGTGAGAGAATGGAACTTCCGCTGAACATATCATAAATAAAGGTCCTCTGCTAACTTGCCCCATCACACAACACTGCCCCCCAAAAAATAGTCTGGGGAAACGATGGAGTATATCCTGGGAACTAGGATGCCCCAATAACACCCTTTAACCATCTGGGGAGGAATGTTCAAAGGTCAAGACACCAAACCCAGCTTCTCCTTCAGCAGTCCCTCAGGATTGAATACAAGTTGCTTCCTTGAGAGTTTGTGGGTTGTGGGGTGGCTAATGAGGTTCCTGTTGGGAGCACCTGTGAGGATCTCTCAGGCCAACCTCCCCAGTGATGGAGAACAAGAAAGTAGAAATGTCTGACTGTGGTATAGAGAGAAGGGTGTGTCTGCTGCCTGCTCAAGGGAAATTCACCACCAGGGTCCTCCTCAACCAGCTGCTCCCTGAATCAGTGTGGCCTCCGTCCATCTGGACCACAGATCACCACACCATCTAACAACTCCCTCACGTAGCCTCCTTGGACTTCACACAGCTAACTCCACCAATCAACAGGGACAGTGGAGCACCCTTCTCAAATTTGGCCACCTGAAGAAATGTGTCTCTATCTTATGTCTACTACCTAATGGCATCCAAGCTGTGCGTTAACCAGAGGGGCAGCATAGAGCCACGGTAACGTGACGTACAGGTCTGCATCATCAGCCCAACACTTCTCTCAGCGGAGGTCCCAGCACCGATCCCTGCAGCACACTTCTCAAAACACTCTTGCTGGTCAGCCAGTCCTCTGTCCAGGCCAACACCAGGAGCTTTACCTTTCCACAGTAACCAATGCCTTCTGGAACTCCAAGTACAGGACATTCACTGGTTCCCCAACATCCACAGCACAATACTTCTTCAATAAGCTGGTCAAACATGAATTCCCTTTCACAAAACCACATTCACTTTGCCTGGTTGCCTGGTTTGCCAATAACAATACCAATATAATGTCCTTAATAATTAGCTGATAACATTTTTCCTTGAAGAAGTGTCAAGCTGAAATTAAAACAAAAAATGCTGGAAACAGTTTACAACTCAGGGAACATCTGTGAAAAAGGAAACAGAATTAATATAATAACAGAACCGAAGATACAGGAAGGGTCTCTGACCTAAAGTATTAACTTGGTTTCTCTTTCTACTGCCAAATCTTATCATATCTTATAACCAGCTGATCTTCATTGCAGGTGGATTTGAGTATCGGAGCAAGGATATCTTGCTACAGCTATACAGATCTTTGGAGGGACCACACCTAGAGTAATGTGCGCAGTTTGATCTTCTTACCTAAGAATGGACATGTGTGTCGAAGAGGGAGTGCAGAGAAGGTTCACCGGACTGATTCCTGGGAAGGTGAGGCTGCTGTATGTGGAGAGGTTGGGATGACTGAATTTGTGTTCACTTCAGTTTAGAAGTATGAGGTGGGATCTAAATGAAACTTCCAAAACTCTGGCAGGGCAAGACAGGATGCTGGGGGCATGATTTCCCCTGGATGGAATCAGAAGTTATGGTCTCAGGATAGACAAGTCGAGTTTATTGTCATGTGTACAGGTAATCTGAAGGAATTTGAAGCTGTTTACTCTCTCCATCTCTTACCCACCAATGAGAACTGGAACCCCTCGATGAGAACTGGGTCCCACCATTGAGAACTTGTACCCACCAGTGAGAACACGGACCCACCACTGAGAACTGGTAAGAGACTCAGTAAGACATGGTAATACACGAGACACGGTAAGAGACACAGGACTGAGATGATGAGAAAGCTGTCCACTCTGAAGGTGGTGAAGCTGTGGAATTCTCAACCACAGAGGCTGTGCAGGGCAAGTCATGAAATATACTTAAGAAGAATACAGTTAGATTTCTTGACACAAAAGGCATCAACAGGCATGGAGAGAGAGCTGGAATACAGCACAGTGTAACCTTGATATAACACACCTCGTTATGTTTGGGATGCACTGTGGATCTCTCGAGATGGTGAGTCGTTTTATTCCTGGATCACAGGGAGACAGTAAGATTCCCAATGGAATGGAACAGCCTTTTGTTTGTGAGACCTGCTGACCATGGCGGTACTGAGGGGGCAGCAATGGGGGCTGGAAATTATAGCTGTCGGATACATCAATCCAGGTCGAGTAGAGAGAATGGGGGTGGGTATTGGGAAATCTGTTCAAGCTCTGTGTGGGTTCTGTCCAATAGAAAACAAGGAGGGCTTCCAAAATTAGAGCCCAGCATTGAACATGGGGTTAAAGTTATGGCCACACCTTCAATACATCGGGACTGCTCTGTACCGGGGCAGGTGATCAGCCACATTGAATGGCAGAACTGGCTCAAAGGGCTGAATGGACTCCCCCTATTTTCCACGTTTCTGTTTCAGCATCTGCCTGAATCCTGTTGTATGCCCAATCTCTATTATGTGCTCTGTAACAGTGAGGGGGAAGCAATGACTTCTGGCCGATGGAGATGGGCAGAAAGACGGCAAATGGAATTTAATCTGGTGTGAGGTGATTTATTTGTGAAGAAGCAGGAAGGCAAGGGAATGGACAATGGATGAGAGGATATTGTACGATGTGGAGGGACAGAGGGATCGTGGAGCCCAAAGGTATCAGGACAAGTGAATAGTGATTCAAAGGGCACACCGAATGCTTTCCTTCGTCAGCCGGGGCACAGAACACAAGCCCGGAGGTTATACAGGATCTGTAAACACTGGTCAGACAACAGTTAGCAAACTGCACACTGATCTGATCATTACAGGAGAGATGTGACTGCGCTGGAGAGGGTGCAGAGGAGACTTACTTGAGGTATGTAGAGTTATGAAGGGATAACACAGAATAAAGAGTTGCTCAATGGCAAGTAACTTCCCCAAAAGCTGTCCAGGATTTGCTTCATGCAGGTACAGGTCGTTTCATTCACCAAGGAATTGGGAAAGGAATAAAAAAACTGTGCAGTTGTAGAGTCACAGAGTCAGAGCTGGACAGCACAGAGACAGGCCCTTGGGGCCACCTTGTCCATGCCGTCCTTTTTGCCCATCTACACTATCCCATTTGCCTGCATTAGGACTGTATCATTCTATGCTTTGCCTATTTAAGAGTTTGTCTAAAGGCCTCTCGAACATAGTGATGGTATCTGACTCCACCACCTCCTCTGGCAGCGAGTTCTAGATATCAACTACTCTCTGTGTTAAAAACTTACCCTCAGATCTCCTTTCAAACACCTCCCTCTCACATTAAACCTATGCCCACTTGTTTTTTTGCCACCCCTGCCAAATCCCCATAACTAAAGTCCTCCAATCCAGGCAACAACCTGATGAATCTCCTCTGCACTCTCTCCAGTGCAACAGATCCTTCCTGCAGTGTGGTGGCCAGAACTGCACACAGTGCTCCAAGTGCGGTCTGACCAGTGTTTTGTAAAGTCCCAACTTTTAGATTCTATGCCCCGACCTATGAGGCAAGCAAGACATTTGCCTTCTTCACCATTCTAATGACCAGTGTTGCCACTTTCAGGGAACTATGGTCTTGAATCCCAAGGTCTCTCCGTTCATCAACATTGCTTAGCACCCTACCATTTACTGTCTATGTCCTACACCTATTTGACTTCTCAAAATGCATCACCTAGTACTTGTTGGGATAAAATTCCATCTGCAAATGTTCCACCCAACTTTCCATCAGATCTATATCCTGCTGTTGCCTTAGACAACCTTCCTCACTGTCCACAACACCAGCAACATTTGTGTCATCCACAACCTCACTAATCACACCTCCACATACCATCAGGCTTTCATCAACCTCCTCAACAAATGCAATCAAATTAGTGAGACAAGATTTCCCCTGCACAAAGCGATGCTGATTAGTCCTGATCAGCCCCTGCCTTTCCAAATGGTCACTGATCCCAAAATGTTCCCCCACCAACAGCACCAATGACATGTCTCGATGATATTCATTTGGATTTCTTCTGAAGCTAATTAGAAATAATACTACCTTAAAAGGCATCAATAACTTGCCTCAACACCCTGCTGGGACTGTATGTTCAGAGCCAATTGTGACCCTGCCGTAGAAGGCAACGACATTGAGTTGTACAGCACAGAAACAGGCCATTCGGCCCATCCACGTCCATGACGACTACTTGCCCAGTCACACTAATCCCATTTACCTGCATCAGGGCCATACTTTTCTTATACTTTGCCTATTTAGCTGTCTGTCTAAACACCTCTTGATTGTAGTGATTGTATCTGATTCCACCATCCCTCTGACAGCACATTCCAGAGATCGCCCACTCTCGGTGCAAAAAAAACGTGCCTACAGATTCCCTTTAAAGCTCCTCCTTGTCACTTTAAACCTATGCCCCCTTGTGTTGATGGGCACTTACTGCTGGAGTACGTCAATGAAGATGCCAGTTCACAAATGCATGCTACTTCTGTGGGGCTAGATTACAAACATTGTGGTGAAAATATTAACACTATCTCTCTGTGGGTTTTAGATATACTTGCATTTATCAGGCTGGTGCAGGATTCTGGGGGAAATCATTGCTGGCTTGAAAGTTACAACAGTAACGTTCACAAGTGACCAAAATGTACAAAGTATAAATCATAATCAAAGTGAAATAAATGTAGAGGAATGTGAAAGTGTCCATTTAGCAGGAAACAGCGTCTGTTATCTAAACGTACATAACCTTATGTACAGAGGGATCTCAGGGTGCAAGTCCACAGCTCCCTGAAAGTGGCCACACAAGCAGACAGAGTGGTACAGAAGACGTACAGAAGACGTACAGCCATCATCGGTCGAATTGTTGAGCATCAAAGTTGGCAAGTCATGTTGCAGTTGCATAAAACTTTGGTCAGGTCGCATTTGGAGAATTGTGTGCAGTTCTGGTCACCACACTACAGGAAGGATGTCGAGGCTTTGGAGAGGGTACAGAAGAGGTTTGCCAGAATGCTACCTGGGTTAGAGGACATGAGCTATACAGAGAGGTTGGACAAACTTGGGTTGTTTTCTTTGGAGTGTTGGAGGCTGAGGGGAGACCTGAAAAAAGTTTATAAATTTATGGGAGGCAGAGGATAGGGTAGACAGTCAGACTCTTTACCCAGGGTGGAAGTGTGAAATACTTGAGGGCATAGCTTTAAGGCGAGAGGGAGAAATTTTAAAGATTTATGAGGCAAGTTTCTTTATTTAAATGGTAGGTGCCTGGAATCCGCTGCCGGGGAAGTGATGGGAACAGATACAACAGCAACATTTCAGAGGCATCATTTAGACAGACACACAAACAGGCAGGGAGTGGAGGGATAGAGACCACGTGCAGGCAGAGGGGATTAGTTTGGATTGACATCATGGTCGGCACAGACATGGTGGGCTGAAGGGCCTGTTCCTGTGCTGTTCTGTGTTCGATGTTCTAAATAGTGAGAGATTGCAAAACTCTGATCTGCAGAGTTACAGAATGGTATTGTTTATAGTGAGGGGAATTGAACACAAGTGTAGGCGATTATGTTTCGTAATTGGTGGACAGAAAGGTTGGGATGGACGTTGTGGGCAGAAGGGCCCATTCCTGCGCTGTCCTGCTCTATACTCTACATCACGAGTTCTGTGCACATTGTCGGTTTCCTTATCAAGTGAATGATATTAATGTGTTGGAAGCACTTCAGAGAAATCTTTCATATTTCTTTACAACATAGGAGGAGGCCATTTGGCCCAACAAGTCAATGTTGGCTCTCAGAGCAATTCCACCAATCCCATTGTTGTACTTATTTTCCTGTAGCCCATTCTCTCTCACATGCACTTCTGCAACCCACTTACACCAGGGGCAATTTACAGCAGCCAGTTAACCAAGCTGCAGCATTCCTTTGGGATGTGGGAGGAAACCGAAGCCCCCAGGGTAAACCCACGTGGTCACAGAGAGAACGTGCAAACTCCGGCCACACAGCGGCAGAGGTCAGGACTGAACCCTGGTTACTGGAGCTGTGAAGAACAGCCTGTGAAGAACTGTGTTGTCCAACCTCTCCGTATAGCTCATACCCTGTAACCCAGGCAGCATCCTGGCAAACCTCTTCTGCACCTTCTCCAAAGCCTGCAGGACTGAACCCTGGTTACTGGAGATGTGAAGAACAGCACCACCTGCAACATCACTGTGTCAACCTTAACGAGACTGATTTCAGGTGTACAGGTTATCCAAGGAGGAAAGACACATGGATCGGATGGGTACAGGGATTGGATGGGTACACGGATCGGATGGGTACACGGATGGGACGGGTACATGGAGCAGACGGGGACACAGATGGGATGGGTACATGGATCGGACGGGTACGTGGACGGGTACACGGATGGGATGGGTACACGGATCGGACGGGTACACGGACGGGTACACAGATCGGACGGGTACACGGACGGGATGGGTACACGGATCAGACAGGTACACGGACAGGTACACGGACGGGATGGGTACACGGATCGGATGGGTACACGGACAGGATGGGTACACGGACAGGATGGGTACACGGACGGATACACGGACGGGTACATGGATGGGATGGGTACACGGATCGGACGGGTACATGGACGGGATGGGTACATGGATCAGACGGGTACATGGACGGATACACGGACGGGATGGGTACACAGATCGGATGAGTACACGGACGGGTACATGGATGGGATGGGTACACAGATTGGATGGGTACATGGATCAGAAAGGTTTAGAAAGTTACAGGCCAAACGCTGGCAAATGGATCTAGCTTGGATGGGGCATTAAGGTCAGCAAGGACCAGATGGCTGAAGGGCCTGTTTCTGTGCTGTGTGACTCTGTGAAAGTTTGGACTGGCTGTGTCCTCTGGAGGGTAGCAGGGTGAGAGGGGTTCTGATTGAAGGACAAGAACTCAAGGGTCCTTGACGCATGTGTGTGGGGAATCTAGAGCTCGAACTCACTGTTTAACCAGAAGGGGTCAGAGGTGGGGGAGAGTATTTTCTCTCAGAGGCGGTGAGTCTTCGAAGCTCTCCCTTGGAGAACTGTGAATATTTTCCAGACAGAGTCAGGTGACTAAGCACCAGGGTGACATGTCACTACGTGTAGGCAGGACAGGAGAATGGGGGGTTACGATTGGACCAGCCAGGGGCTGCAGGGCATGAGGAACTTCTGCCTGTGCCCCAGTCATTGTATAAACATACAACTCGACGTGAACAACTCCAGCACGTTGATGCGTCTTCAGCACTGACACTGAAAGCCGACTTGTTCATTCAAGGCAACAATTGGTAGGAAGATGTACAGGCGGCTGGTCTTCATTGTGAGAGGGTTTGAGAACAGGGACAATTGTTCAGGGCCTTGGTGAGACCGCACCTGGGGTTCGTGTCTTACCTGAAAAAGGATGTACCTGTCACAGAGAGAGTGCAGTGAAGATTCACCAGCTTGGCTCAGGGATGGGGTGTGGCGGTCCATCCCCATATGTGGATGAATTGGGTAGAATGGGACTGACTTCTCAAGAGTTTAAAGACATGAGATTGCATTGAAACTGACAACACACTTGCAAGACTTGGGGCCGAGAGGGTGCTCCTCCCAGCTGAGGAGACTGGGACCAGGGAGAACAGTTTCAAAATCAGGGCAAAGGTACTCAGGAGGAAGAGGAGGAGAAACGTCTTCACTGAGAGATGGTGAATCCTCCCCCAGGAGAGCTGTGACTTCATTGGATGGAGTTTGGGATACAAGATGGCAGAGCAGTTGAGGGCAGTGCAGGAAAGCAGGGCTGAGGGAGAAGGCGGTGGGTTGAATAAATGGTGCAACAGGTCCACTTCTCCCCTGGCCCTTGGGTCTGCACCAGATCCCCAGGCTGATGGACTGGAACCCCCATTCCCTGGGCTGGATGCGTTCTCCGTGGATCGAATTCCAAGGGAAAGTTCGGGATCCTCACTGCGAGGTACCAAAGAGTTCCTTGCAAACCACAAATAACAATCGGTGAAGTTTACAAATGACTTGGCGATAAGGAACAGGAGTCTGTCACAATAAGCCGCACATCCTGCCCATTACAGTACAGAGTGATTGCGTGCGCAGATAAACTGCGCTGGGTGAACATGCATGAGGTTTAAACCCAGCAGCTCCCCCGAGCTCTCCGCAGTGGTGTCACCCGTCTCTCGGCAGGTTCACCCCCCGGAGAAACCCCTGCCCCGACAAGGGCGCCCCTGAGCTGCATTTTCCACTGGCATTTCGAGATGACGGGAGGAGGGAGGGGTGCAGGGGGGTGGGGGTGGGGGGGGGCGGGAAATAACCCGACCAACTCCCAGATGCAGCCGGGCTGCCTGAGATGAGCTGATAAGATGTAGGTGGTCATATATAAGGACTGGCAGCGCGGTGGCCGCCGCTGTCGCACTACCATGTGTTCCCGGGAAGACGCGATGCTCCCCGCGGGCAGAGAGCTGTCCTGGGCTCCGCACCACAGGAACATCACCCCGGTCAACGTGCTGTGCCTCCTGCTCGGGATCCTCTCCACCGCCATCTCCCTGGGGGCTCTGGTGGTCCACAGGACGGTGAGTACCGGCTCCGCTGTCGCTGCTCGCCCCGGCTGTCGGTCCTGTCAAAGCACCGGGCGGGTGCCCCCGGGATCGGGCCGGTCCAACCCTGACCCGGTGTATCCCTGACCTGGTCCAACCCCGACCCGGTGTAACCCTGACCCGGCGTAACCTTGACCTAGTCCAACCCTGACCCGGTGTAACCTTGACCTAGTCCAACCCCGACCCGGTGTAACCCTGACCCGGTGTAACCTTGACCTAGTCCAACCCTGACCCGGTGTAACCTTGACCTAGTCCAACCCCGACCCGGTGTAACCCTGACCCGGTGTAACCTTGACCCAGTCCAACCCTGACCCGGTGTAACCCTGACCCGGACTGACCTGGTCCAACCCCCACCCGGTGTAACCCTGACCCGGCGTAACCTTGACCTAGTCCAACCCCGACCCGGTGTAACCCTGACCCGGTGTAACCTTGACCTAGTCCAACCCTGACCCGGTGTAACCCTGACCCGGACTGACCTGGTCCAACCCCTACCCGGTGTAACCCTGACCCGGTCCAACCCCGACCCGGTATAACCCTGACCCGGTGTAACCCTGACCCGGACTGACCTGGTCCAACCCCTACCCGGTGTAATCCTGACCCGGTCCAACCCCGACTGACCTGGTCCAACCCTGACCCGGACTGACCCGATGTAACCGGTCCGCCTGGTGTAGCGGCTCCACCGCCTGCTGTGTTCTGCAGATGTTCTACTGAGCCAGATGTTTGGAGCCGGGTCCCCGGGGTGGGGAGGGGAGCGGGTTACATCCCCGGCTCGCGGGAGGGGTGGTTATGGGGGTGTGGGGCGAGGATGACCTCCAGCTAGGAACCCGAGCACGGGACGGGGGGCGGGGGGTAGTCCCCGGAGGGGTCTGGTCCCACCACAGGACACTGCAGCCTCTCCATGCCCCTCGCTGTCCGTGTCCGTGTCCCTGACCCGGTCCCTGGCACTGACCATGACCCTGGCACTGACCATGACCCTGGCCCAGGCACTGACCACTGTCCTGACTTCCACCATGACCCCATACCCAAGCCAGACTGAAACATAGTATGACCCACCTGCCATGGGATGGGACAGATGGTAACTGTGTGGTCCAAATGTGAGGAACATGGTCGCTGCCTGGTCCAGTCGTGGTGCCACATCTGGACAGGAATGTTACCAAATGTAGTAGGAATGGGAAAGTGAACTCCCTCCTGACCATCTCCCCAGCTCTCCCTCACCTGCCCCCTCCACTCACAGGGACCCCTGAAACCATTAGCTGACTCCTTAAAGTCTTCCTACAGGACCCGAGGCTTTCTCTCCTCCTTGGGCAGTCCCTTGGGGTTGAAGATGATGTCCTCTCTAATAGTGTGGGCTCAGAGGTAACGGGAGGTCAGTGTGACTCCAACTCAGTGGGGCAGGATGTGGCTGATGGGGAGGTAGGAGGGTAGATTGTAAGGTGAACAGCCCTTCTGCTGGGTCTTTGTGTGCCACTGAATGCTGCTGTCTTCGTTATGGGGTCATGGGTCAGAGGTTGCCAGGAGCCAGTGGGGATGCTGCATTTCTTCAGGGCTGTTTTGAGCACATTCTTGGATCTGTCTTCCTGGTGATCCCTTGTTGTAACTGAGCTCTTGATCTATCTCTGTGGTTGGTCACTCCCTTCCCCTTGAAGAGTACTCTACAACCTCTGTGTGATACAGCCGAGAACCAGGCCCTTCAGCCCACCATGTCTGTGCCCACCACCAAGTACCATCGATAGTAACCCCATTTACCAGCACTTGGTGCGTAGCTTCCACACCCTGGTGACTCCAGTGCCCATCCAGACACTGCAATGGTTTCTGCCTCCAGTGTCTTTTCAGGCCGTGAGTTCCAGACTGCAATCACCCTCTGGGTGAAAACATTTTTCCTCAGATCCTCTCTAACACTCTTACCCCCACATTAAACCCATGTCCTCTGCCTCTCTGGTGCCAGGACAGAGGAGCAACATACCAGGTAGGAAATGCCTGGCTGCCCCCCTGACTGTGGTCTGCACTGAGATCCCTGCATTTCTCCACTTCCCTGGTCCCGTCTGCGTCCTTTCACCCCCAGTGCCATGTTCAGGACAGCAGCTCCCCCAGACTGGTACACACCTCCAAAGTGCTGGCTCTTCTTGGTCTTTGGATGTTACCCACTCCCTCTGCTGGACTCCTTCCGGTGATCAGAAGGGTGGCTCCCAGAAACCCTCATCTTCCTTATCCTCCACTGTGACTCCATTCCCCTCGAGCACAGAAATTCTTAGGGTGAGGACAACTCAGTCAGTTGGAGGCACTTAACGGACAATGTCCCTGAAGTTCTCATACGGAGGGTGCAGGCAACAGCTGCCCATCCATGATCGAGGAAACTTTGCCTGTACTTCTGTCATATGCTTATTAAAATTTGGTGCTCTGATAAACTACCTCTATCCTTACTTTTACCATAGTTTCACCAACATAACCTTAACTGTGATTTAATAATTACTACACTGCAGCATCTCTCCAACTGCTTCACCAAATTCCCATTCATCTGACTCAGTAAAGCTTGAATCATTAGCCGAACCTGTGTTGGTTTATCCCAAGTTCTGCAGATAGCTAACAGTAACTTCAACTAACCAGCTCCAGCTAACCACTAAACTAACTGGGACTGGCAGACTAGCAGTCTGCAAAGGAAACTGCAAGTTATGGTTAAGAACTTTTGACAGCAAATGTTAACGTAGCTTTGAATGGAATTGCTCACTGACGGATTTCCATCCTCTGCCCAGTGTGGAAAGTCACAGAATGGTCAGTTGTCAAGAATAACATTGCTTGGGAATGGTTTAGAATTGTCCCAACTCTAACTTAGTAGCTGAACATTTTAGAACATTTACCGACTGATTGGATTTCAGATAACGGGGCATTCTGTGGCCAAAGGAGTTCTGTGCACCAGTGGTTGAATATTTCAACAAATCGGTATTTATGCTGCAAGGTGCAGAATCCTTGCAGGTCTTAATGAACTTTTATCTCCTTTCTGAAACACAGAAAGTGCATTATTTCAGTCTTTACATGAAGTGTTTCTCGAGAGAGCTGATACAAATCTCAAAGTGATCCAAATACTGAGATGCAAAATTTACTAACTTTTTGCGTGGTCTCAGAGTGAAACTGTGACTCACCTTTCTCTGGAGTGTAAGCTGATGACTTGCTGCTCATATTTCTCGTCACCAACTTGCACACTTGTACCTCAGTGAAAGTGCATTATACATAGAACAGTACAGCACAATACAGGCCCTTTGGCCCACAATGTTGTGTCAACCTTTAAACCTCGCCAAAGACTATCTAACCCTTTCCTCCCACATAACCCTCTATTTTAAATTCCTCCATATGCTTATCTAGTAACCTCTTGAATTTGATCATAGTACCTGCCTCCACCACCACCCCAGGCAGCATATTCCATGCCCCAACCACTCTCTGGGTAAAAAACCTCACTGTGATATCTCCCTTGAACTTCCCACCCATTACTTTAAAGCCATGCCCTCTTGCATTGAGCATTGGTGCCCTGGGAAAGAGGCGCTGGCTGTCCACTCTATCTATTCCTCTTAATACCTTGAATACCTCTATCATGTCTCCTCTCATCCTCCTTCCCTCCGATGAGTAAAGCCCTCGCTCCCTTAGCCTCTCCTCATAATCCATACTCTCTAAACCAGGCAGCACCCTGGTAAATCTCCTCTGCACTCTTTCCAACGCTTCCACATCCTTCCTATAATGAGGCCACCAGAACTGGACACAGTACTCTAAGTGCGGTCTAACCAGAGTTTTGTAAAGCTGCATCATTACCTCGTGGCTCTTAAACTCGATCCCTCAATTTATGAAAGCTAACATCCCATAAGGTTTCTTAACTACTCTATCCACCTGTGAGGCAACTTTCAGTGATCTGTGGATATGAACCCCCAGATCCCTCTGCTCCTCCACACTACCCAGAATCCTGCCATTAACTTTGTACTCCACCTTGGAGTTTGTCCTTCCAAAGGACAGTTATGCAGCTTCTCGGTTAATGAAATATCTGACTCCACTGCAGGGGTGATGGCACAGAAGGGGTTATACGTTAATCTCCTGCACCCCCACCGCATGGTCAACCTTCAGCTTACTGCTGCAGTTCTGATCAAATGCCTGATTGTGCTGCTGATTTCCATTTATTCTTTGGTATTTCGTAAAGCCACAAACCCCAGTCAAGAAAGTAAAGCCACCAGAGTTTCTCAACTCTTCTTACTTTTCCTAAATAACCTGCAAGTCTGGTACAGTTTGTAGACCTTTATTCCCTGAGCAGTCCACCGTGTGATTTAAATAACAGATCAACACTTCTCACATGTCAGCACCTCCCAAAATCCAGTGAAATACGTCTCACATGTCGGCACTGCTCTAATGTAGGAAACAGGACAGCCAATTTATGCAGAGCAGTTCCCACAGAGAGCAACCAGATCTTTGGCTTTATCTCGATCGATACTGGTCAAGGGGTAAATACTAGCCAGCACTGGGACAGCCTGACCTCTGATTCCAGCACTCGTTTTACTCAACTGTAAAACAAGTGCTGGTACAGAAGGTTTTCTGTTTGAGTCATACATTCGTATTTTCATTCCATTCTGTCAAGGTTCTGTGGTGTGAGCGAGTCAGAGACTGGCTTAGCTCTACACCATTGGAAAAGAAACAAACACACTTTACTTTCACTTCCAGGACTGGTGTATATTGGGTCCAAACTGGCAAAACATGACTTTCTCCTGCTTAAAAGTACGGGTAAAAGGAATGTACAGAATTAGCCAGTGGATGCGGCTCATCAGAAGAAAGCTGCTGGTAAATGAACAATTTGGTTTCGAGAAACCACAAGGAAGACAGTGAGTGGGAATTGAACTTTCCACTTGATGCAATGGAAGGTTGTGTGCAGGAGAAGGTGTGTCACTGAAGCGCACGGCGAGGGCTCCTCTGTAACCGGCTCAAGCCAAAATTCACTGAAATTGCAGCCAAACACATTCCCCGCAGCTGATGAGCAAAGATTACGGTAGAAGTAATTCACCAGAACAAAATCCTGCAGATGCTGAACGTTTGGACAACAAAAACAAAGCTGCTGGAAATGTTCAACAGGTCAGACAGCGTCTGTAGAGAATGAAACAGTTAATGCTTCAGGTCAACCATCGGATGAATATTTCCCGCAGGTTCTGTTCCTATTTAAGACTTGCAAAATCAGCAGTCTCTGGCTTTTCAGAACTTGTGTTCAAATGTCACACTCTCTGAATCATTTCGTTAGTCAGGCAGTGGGCCAGTGACCTGTCACAGGAGGTTCAGGGTTTTGTCGGCAATTCTGACAGATCTTCCACAGAGAGTTGATGTTCTGCTGTGTTGTGAGGGGTGGTAGAGGAAGATCTTCAGTCTAGAATCCAAATCAGAAACCAGAACCCAGTCTCTGATGCGGAGTAGTGGAAGCAGAGAAAGGGTCGAGGGACCGAGATCGTCCTCGAGGCCGAGGGAGAGTTTTGTAAAGTGTGATGAAGTAATTTGCTGGAATCAGCAATGAAAGGATTCTCAAGCTACATTGGAAAGGGTGAGCAGCAAGTTCCTGGAGGATCCATCCTGGGCCCAGCACACAGATGCAACCACAAAGAAGGCGTGCCGTCATCTCTACTTTCTTTGGTGTGGAAACTTCAATGCACAGGGGCAAAAGAGGCTACAGGGAGTGTGGAGTCAGCCAGTTCCATCACGGATACAGCATGTTAACACAGAAACAATCCCCCACCTTCCTTCTTTCTCATGGATTTATACTGAGTTACACTATTTGAGTTACACGTCCAGTTGGGCTTGTCTCTGGCTACACTTGTTGTCATGTTAACTGATCTACAAAACCACAAAGTGGTCACCCTCTAGAGTTAGGAAGCAGCAGTACACAGCCTTCAGCACATAACCTGGTACCTCCCAGCTGAGTGCCTGAGGTACACCACACTGAGGGAGACAGTCTTCTGTATGAAATTAATAGTTTAGTGTTCTCTCAGGCAGATGTAAGGTATCCCACAGCAGGGGAGTCCTGGGGCAATCAACAACATTGTTTGGTCATTATATTGCTGGCCTTACCATGTGCAAGTTGACCCTGCCTCTTCTACATTACCACAGTTGATACACTTCACAAGCATGGCACTTTAGTATATTAAGGTGCATCATTTAGGTGCAAGTATTTTGTTTTTACTCTTCAAGTGGTTTTTAAATCTACAAAGTCAAGTCAATATTTGACACGAAAGTAATATTTAAATAAATAGTTTCAAGTCAACCTGTCTTTTTCTCTGGAGTTTTGTCCACAAAAGAAAACTTTTCTAAACTTCAAAATTTTTCTTCTCTCTCTTCACAGGACTCGAATCACACTGCCTCTTCCAGAGGAGATAGACTATCAGGTGCGTACCAACTGGGACCGTTTAGTTTGTAAACAAGTGTCCGTCGCTTCCATGAAAGTGAAAAGCACTGTTAAAACAAGTAGTTTTACAATTTAATGCTTGCATCATCGCCATTAGTGAATGAGTTTGCCGATACTGTGTTGTGGTTATATTGATCCAGTCACTGATGTGGACAAATGGTGCCATTTTTATCAGTGAAATTACAGGATTGATTGCTTGAAGTTTTAGAGAATTAAAACTTTTTCCTCAGCTTGTGTTCTGTGGCTGAAGGATGCTCTGCAGACTATGTGATCAAGCCCGGTGACCTCGTTCCTGACACTTGGTGCTGACTGCCAGGCTTTTCAGGAGCAGTTAGAGAACGAGAAGGTTTTTCTTATTATTGTCCCATTACTGATGCTGGCCTCCTGGTGTGTGGTGGTAGATTGGCCAAGATGCCCAGGTGTAGCATCTGCACCTTCCTTCCTTGGGCATTTGCCTCTACAGTTTCCTTCCAAAGAAATTCCAAAGAGACATTTTCATTGATTGCGGACAACAGTGCCCCATCCATTGATGCTCTGTGCAACATCCATTTGTTGTACTTTCTTCTCCAGGCTCAATCAACAGATTTACTGATCTTTTTCATTCATGTTTGGGTTTGGAAGCCACTGCCTAATCACCCCTGAGGGTGATGGTCATCCACCTTCCAGTCTCTGTGTCAAAGGTGCTCCCACAGTGTTGTTGTTAGTTCCAGGCTTTAGACCCAGTGGTGATGAAGGAACAAAGTGGCTTGGAGGGAACCTGCAGGTGGTGGTGTTCCCATGTGCTCATGCCCTTCAGTGGGAAAGGTCCTCTCAGGGTCAAGATGTCCTTGCAGCTCAGAGACTGAGCTCACAGCGAGGTTGCAGAGGCAGGATCGATCACAGGGGGTTGGCTGGATACAGGATTGCCTTTGGAGCACCAGTTTAAGTTCAGAGGCTCAGCAAGGTGGTAATCTGGGTGGAGTGGCTTCATACCCACGATATCAATTCCAATTGTGGTGAGCTTTAAATGTGTCAGGCACGGAGGGCACTTCACATCCCCCACATCCTGTGATTAGTGACTTTACCTTTTATAGGTGAGGCACAGAACACTGGGCAGTGACCATCTCAGGACACTCTCAGCGTTCCACAGCTACACTCTGTTGAGGCATGGTCATCGTCATTATGCAGGGAACATGGCAGCTCTTTTAGAACATAGAATATTACAGCACAGTACAGGCCCTTCAGCCCACAATGTTGTGCCGACATTTTATCCTGCTCTAAGATCTATCTAACCCTTCCCTCCCACATAACCCCCTATTTTTCTATCATTCGTGTGTCTATCTAAGAGTCTCTTAAATGTCCCTAATATATCTGCCCCCACAACCTCTGCCGGCAGAGCGTTCCATGCACCCACCACTCTCTGTGTAAAAAACTTACCCCTGACATCCTCCTTATACCTTCCTCCAATCACCTTAAAATTATGCCCCCTCGTGTTAGCCATTGTCACCCTGGGAAAAAGTCTCTGACTGTCCACTCGATCTATGCCTCTTATCATCTTGTGCACCTCTATCAAGTCACCTCTCATCCTCCTTCTCTCCAAAGAGAAAAGCCCTAGCTCACTCAACCTATCCTCATAAGACATGCTCTCCAATCCAGGCAGCATCCTGGTAAATCTCCTCTACACCCTCACTAAAGCTTCCACATCCTTTCTATAATGAGGCGACCAGAACTGAACACAATACTCCAAGCGTGGTCTAACTAGTGTTCAATAGAGCTGCAACATCACCTCGCTGCTCTTGAACTCAGTACCCCGACTAATGAAGGCCAACACTCCATATGCCTACTTAACAACCCTATCGACCTGAGGAATCTATGAACGTGAACCCCAAGATCCCTCTGTTCCTCCACACTGCTAAGAGACCTGCCATTTACCTTGTATTCTGCCATTACACAGCAAGATCCCACAAATGGCAATGTAACCATGTACAGATAATTGGGTTTAGTGACATTAATTGAGGCTAATTCTCCAAAATAGGTTTCTTCCATCAGAAACTAACATTACATATTTAATAACAATTTTATTTTTTTAAGAAAATAAACCTCAGTTCCAGCAGAGCCCAGACTTCTGTAACCTTAAGGCTTAAGCCACAAGGTTTGAGTGAAAGGCAATCCTTAAGTTCATTGTCTCAAATAGAAATTGCATGGAGAGGATTTAAGGTGAGTGTCGAGGCAAGGGATGAGAAGGCAGGGTCAAACACGTGGCACTATCCAATGCCACCACTCCCAAGTACTTGATTACATTCCCAACACATCCACAGCCCAGTTGAAACCCGTGGAAGCTCCTCGTCAGCTCCATCACTGTGGGGTATCAGCAGCATCACTCTCAGGCTTTGCCAGAGATCGAACTGAGCACTGAACCAAACCATTACAAGAGCTGATCAAACTAAACAAGCCAATAAGATCACGGTACTTACTGTTCTGTCTCAAGGAGAGGTAAACTTAAATAAGAAAACACTTGCCGAATTTCGACTGCCTGTATAAGTCACATTATATCACATCTGATTGCAATGACAAGCAAGTAAGCAACTAAAGTAGCCACTCCGTTTGGTTGGACATGAACCAGATTAGGTAATGAATCAGATTGTTAATGTTAAATAAATCCCAGCTGTTTATGATCAGTCAGTATTGGAATTCCATCCGCTAGATTATTTCAATCAGCGCTTGTAAAGCTTTTGCTCAGTGCCCAGTTCAGGTCTGGTACAGCTTGAGATAGCTGCTCACATCACAGTGAGTGAGCTGACAGTGCACCTTCAGAGTTTAAACTGGCCTTTAGATCAGTGCATGTGTTGGGAATGTAGTGAAGAACTTTGGAGGAGGTGGAGTTGTATGTTTGACACTGGCTTCTCGTAGCCATGGTCCAAAGTGGCAGGAGATATTAGAGAAACAAAGGACTGCAGATGCTGGAATCTAGATGAAAAACATGGTGATGCTGGATGCTTGAACTCAGCAAGCCAGGCAGAATCCAAAGTGGCAGGCGTCTTGGGGATGTGGCCTGCAGAACAAATCCTCCTTGACTTTGTGCTCTTTGCCAGCTTTGGGTGGGAAGCAATGGATTGGTGTACATGCTGGAATAGAGGGAGCTGACCGGATGAGCAGTGAAGGGGGATCTTCTGAGATTAACTTAATGGCACATTGTTGTGAGTTAACTTGTATCCCAGCCAGTGAAATGCACAGATTCTGGAAAAAATATCTGAAAGACAGCCACAGGTATTTTCACAAAGTAAGAGTTTAAAGCCTTGTAGACTCAACTTGAAATTTTTTTCTTGTGATGTCATCTGAAATTTCTGGCTCATAAGTTGTCTGATCTTCTCCCACCCCACCACCCAACATCACTCAAATATCACCGTGTTTAATCTGATTGTAAAATGTCCCTGGAATCTGGCATTTTCATAAACTAATTGCAGCAAGTGAGGAGGTGAAGAAATGTATCATCCTGCAGTGGTCCTGTTGACGCTAGCTGTTGTTAGACACTGTGTGTATATAAATGATTTGAGAGTGGAGCGCTGTAATATCCCCATGTGAGAGTGGTAACGAGATGAGTGAGCTCTGTCGGCCTCAATGAGGAAATGGTTATCACATTTCTATTTATTGCCATGTTGAAGACTCATTTTGAAACTGCATTCACCAAGATCAAAGCAGTGGAAGAATTGATTGCAACCCCAGCCTTCCCAGAAGGTGCCTGGAAAGGAGCCTTTAACCCCTTGCTTGTCACTTATTTTGATTGAGCAGAAGAATTTATCTTTGAGATAGATTGTTCCTGAGGTTAATTTACCTCCAGCTTTAAGATGATATCAGCCAATTTACAGCCTCATGTTCCCGTCCACTGATAGATGTGTGTCTCCATGTCTGTCTCAAATGAATCATGACAACATAAGAAACAGGAGCAGGAGGAGGCCATCTGGCCCATTGAGCCTGCTCCGCCATTCAATAAGATCATGGCTGATCTACCCGTGGACTCAGATCCACCTACCTGCCTTTTCCCCATAACCCTTAATTCCCCGACTATGCAAAAATCTATCGAACTGTGTCTTAAATATATTTAATGAGGTAGCGTCTACTGCTTTCCTGGGCAGAGAGTTCCACAGATTCACTGTTCTCTGGGAAAAGCAGATCCATCCTAAATCTACTCCCCTGAATCTTGAGGCCATGCCCCTCGTTCTAGTAATTGGCAATTTACTACACAAAGAGGCTGTTTGGCCCCTTCTCTTCATGCTGGCTAGGAATAATGTTTAGATGAATCCCTCTTCCCAGCTGTTGGTCCATAGTGGCCCATGTCATGACCCTCATTACCCTCGAAGACTCGTCCGGGTAGTTTTTCAATGTACTGGGGTTCTTGTCTCCTCCACCATTTACACGGTGGGTTCCAGATCCTTACCACCCAATGGGAAAGCTGTTCCTCACTTCCCTCTAGTCCTCTCCAAACTAACCTTCCCATGGCCTCCGGGCACTGACCTCTCTGCTCAGTGAAATCGGTCCTTCACGTGCACTTTGCCCTGATGTCTTGTGATGTTGCACTTTTCACCTCAGTAAACAGCCCCTTCCTGAACATCAATTAAAGAGAAGAAAATGCAGCAGACGGAAATCTGAAATAAGATCAAAAAATGTGAGAGGTGCTCATCAGCTGGTCAGACACCAACTGTAGAGACAGGAACAGAGCTGATATTTCAGGTCACTGAACTTTCAGCAATTCATCAGACTCAAACATTAACTCTGTTTGTCTCTCTCTCTCTCTCCCCTTTCTCAGTCTCTGTCTCTGTCTCCCTCTCTCTCTCTCTCTCCTTTCCCTGTCTCTCTCTCCCCTTTCTCTCTCTCCAGACACTGACTCATCTGCTGAATGTTACATTTTGTCTTTACCTCTGTCTAAGCAGTTTCTCTCATAACTGGAAATCTCCACCTCAGCACCCTCAGACTTCCTCTGCAGGCTCCTGCAGTCCAGAAAGGACCAGACGTTTAGATTAACAAAATCAATTCAAAGCTTTAAATTAAACATAAGTATAGCTGTTTCAACCATGTGCTCTTTTTATCACAGCAATTGCAGAAGAACCATCAAGAAAAGTCAAATTCTTTCAAGGTAAAGTCACATTATACCGATTCCTTTAATAAGTCATTGTGAATCATATTTAACTTGCAGTATAATGCGGAGGCTGCTTGCTTTCCTGTGTAGGCAACTCATTGATTAATCAGAGTTCTAGATCTATTTACGTACAGATGGAGAAAATTCTCATAGAAAGGGATATCAATCTTCTCATGCAGTACTCATGATGTAGTTGTCATAGAGTTGTACTGTATAGAAATAGGCCCTTTGGCCCACTGTGTCTATGCTGACCACCATGTCTATCCACACCAATCCCACTTGCCTGCATTAATTCCACACCCCTCTGTGCCCTGCTCATTCAGGTACCCGTCTGGGTGCCTCTTAAATGTTGCTACTGTTCCCGCCCCACCCCCCCTGGCAACTTATTCCAGGTACCAACTACTCTGTGTGTGAAACATTTACCCCTGAGATCCCCGTAAACCTTCTCCCTCTCAGCTTAAACTCATGCCCTCCAGTTTTAGACACCCCTACCATGGGAGACAGGTTCTGCCCATCTCCTCTATTTATGCCTCTCATCATTTTATACCTCTCTATCATGTCACTCCTTGGTGTCCTTCACCCCAGAGATAACAGTCCCAGCCTTTACAATCTCTCCTGTTAACTCAACCGCTCCAATACAGGCAACAGCAAAGTGGATCTTTCCTACACTCTCTCTAGCTTCATCACACCCTTCCTCTTGTGTGGTGACCAGAACTGCACACAGCATTCTCAAGTGTAGCTGAACCAATGTTTTGTACAGCTGTAACACGACATCCCTACTCTTGTACACTGTGCCTTGGCCGATGAAGGCCAGTGTGCCATACACATTCCTCACACCCTATCTGCCTTGCTCTCTGAGTCAAAGTTAGTCAGCTCATGGTGCCCACTTAACTCGATAGCCAGCTTCCCATACCAGTAAAGTTCTCTTTGGGTGGGTGCTGAACAGTGTAGGTACTTCCCCAGCCAGAGAGAGGCACATGGAGCAAGACAATAGAAAGTTCTCCAGCCCTTGGTGCCCTGCGGCGGGGCATGTGTATGATGCCAAGTGAGCAAGGACAATGTGCAAAGTTAAGTACAGTGGAAACCTGAAATAAAGACCGAGCTTGCGAGAAATGTACAATAGGTCAAGTAGCATCTGTGGAGAGAGAAACAGTCAGCATCCGGGGTAACTGATCTTTCATCAGAGCTGGAAGAAGTTAAAAATGTAAGAGGCTGTAAGCAAGAGCAGACAAGGCAGAGGTGAGAGAGGGAAGGTGGGTCGAAAGGTAAGGACCATGAGCGTAGAAAAGATTAAATGACACACAAGTGTGATCCAGAGTGGAAGACAACAGTCACAGGCTGAATAAGAAAACAATGACAAGATCAGGATTGTTATCAATAGCCGCTGTCTGAAAAGTGAGAACGGTGGTTGTGGGTTTGAATTATCTCCTCCAAGATACCACCCAGTGTCTGATTAAATGCTCCAGTGTTCACCATCATCCCGGGCAGTGTAATGTCTGAGCCAGATGCATTTTCAGGCAATTATGAGAATCTACTCCGATTCCGCTTTTCTGATTCTGACAATGTGCATTCGGCCCAAAATATTCAAGAGTTGAGAATCAGTATCAGGTTTATTATCACTGACATATGTGGTGAAATGTGTTGTTTTGTGGCAGCAGAAGTTGTGAGGCAGCATCTGGCAGTGGAAGACTGGCCTATGGGAAATGAGTTCCTCTCTTCCCTCTTCTACTTTCTACAATTAATTTTATTTTACTTTTCTCTCTCAATTTGAATTCCTCACGTTCGTGGTCTGGGATCTGAGGTTCACCTGTTGTTATGGTTTAATGTCACCCTGTCACTATCAGGACCACAAACTTAGACTGGAAGTTGTAAGATTTAGTTTTATCCAATTCTTAAATGAGTTCTAAACAGTGAAAAATGAACAATAAAGATCTGTGTTTTTTTTCTATTAGAAACTAATATTGAAAGGCCTGGATAGGGTGGACATGGAGAGGATGTTTCCATCAGTGGGAAAGTCTAGGACCTGAGGGCACAGCCTCAGAATAAAGGGATGCCCCTTTAGAACCAAGATGAGGAGGAATTTCTTCAGTCAGAGGGTGGTGCATCTGTGGAATTCGTTGCCACAGACGGCTGTGGAGGCCAAGTCATTGGGTGTATTTAGAACATAGAACATAGAAAAACTACAGCACAATTCAGGCCCTTTGGCCCACAAAGCTGTGCCAAACATGTCCCTACCCTAGAGATTACTAGGCAGGGCAGAGATTGAGAGGTTCTTG